>NC_083645.1:4029714-4370229 GCF_963576545.1 Limanda limanda | reverse complement strand
TCAGGAAGTGGTCATAGGGTTCAGTTGGCTCTCAGCCAATGAGAATGTCAGGGTCCCGACCTTAGTGGGCGGGGATTCGACCTCAGTGGGCGTTTCAGAGTCTCATTTGGTTTTTTTCAGAGCGGCCTGCAACATCTCCCCACCAGGGCCTGCTGGAGGGGGGGCACAGTGGGGGTTCAGGAGATGCTTCCCCCACCAAGGCGAGGCTCCAGGCTGTCTAGAGAAGGTGTGAATGCAAAGCAGAAACTGGTCGAACTGGTTTCGGGGTGGCCAACAGGCCGCAGTTTTATTGTTCCCCTTTGTTTGGAGGTCGATCTCAGGACTCTTCCCCAACACTACGTTTAACAGAACTCTACTGGTTAATAAGTAAGTAAGTACAAACTGAAATAAAAACAAACTTCAAGCTGAAGAAACCCTAAACGTTAACGGAAAAGACCAGCGAACTTGAGTGACTGAGAGCTGTTCTGTGAGTGAGTGAGCAGAGCGGTGTGTGAAGGGGAGGAGCGCTGTGACGCTGTGTGAGGATTTTCATTCAGTCCGAGCACAGATATTGACTCGTATTACTCGTATAATACTCGTGCTTGGCAAAAGTGCTTTATCCGTACCGGACCGAGTATCCGGCTCATCTCTAGTGTTTAATAAATATGTTTAAGAGCAATCATTCCGTCTCTGGCTGTGTGTTGGAGAGCCCCGTGGCATGCACCACTGGAGCCCAATGTGGGGCTCTACACAGAGACGAGGACCAGAAGGTGGAGTGGGAGCTGGTGCGGCGGATGGAGGATCGCCAGGAGCCAGAGCACTCCCGGACGCAGAACACTAGGCTGTAAAGCTAGTAGATATGTTTGTGAGGAATTTGTTTGTTTAAATTGCATATGTGTCAGCCTTTATGTGACCTGTTTGGTGACAATAGTAACACTCCCGTTCCTCGTTTGAGCGGAGAGGCAAGGGACCTGGCGGACTAGACGGCATTCTAGCCGAGGCAGAAGGAGTGAAAGACCTCATATCGGGGAATCCCAAATGTTTGCGTGTGCGATAACACAAACTCATCAGCAAGCACGGCAGCTTGCGCTACTGTCCCAACCTTTTGCTCATTGAGATAAGTCACTATTCGATCAGGCAGGCAATTCTTGAACTCTTTGATGAGAACTAATTGTGATAGTGTCAAAATTAGTCTTAGCACTACTTCGTAGGCATGAAGCACAGCTGTCTTGATCGCTTCATAAGACAAACTATCTTCTAGAGAGAGTGCAGCTAAAATCTCCTGGGCTTTACCTGTCAGTTTACACTGAAGCAGTATCGACCAGACCTCTTTTGGCCATTTCAGTGAGGTAGCAACTCACTCAAAGGCAGTAAAATACGCGTCTACTTCCGCCTCACGAAATTGAGGTACTAACACTACCTCACAGCAGCAGCTTCTAGTTCTAGGTGCTTTAGCTTCACCTCTTTTTCTGCTGCTATTTCTAATTCTATTCTGAGGTGTTAGGTGTCCGCCTCCATTTCTAACTCCATCTTCTGTATAGCCAACTTGTGACTATATTCGGCATCTCTCTCTTTCTCCTGCGCCTCAATTTGCAAAACGCGCTAAGCGTAGCCTATGGCGGGCATCATCACTTACCCTAGGTAAGTAAAACGGAGAAAGTCGGGGCAGTGTTCGAGGAGGCTTAAGCTCAAGATTAGAGGCCGCATCTGAAGGAACTGACTCAACCTAAACCAGCCCTCCCTCAATATCAACAAGCTCATCATGTCTCAAACAGCCTTAAGCATTTCTTAAACTCCTCAAGTGCCATAACTTCACGCAAATTTACAAAATCCTTAGTTTCAGTAGCCTGGCACTATTAATCAAATGTGCTCTTTTCATGTCCAAACTCGCCATAACTTTGGTTGACAGTTCTTCTACAGTTCCTAAATTTCTGGTGATAAGCCTCAGGAACTAATTCATATGCACGAACAACGGTAGATTTTACCACCTCATAATGTAGGCTCTGGTCTAGAGTAAGACTAATACATTCTTCCCACTCTTTACCTACTAATTTACATTGCAACAATATTAGCCAAACATCCTTAGGCCAGCGTAAAGCAGATGCAATACGCCAGCCTTAATCATGGGATCCATGTGGGGTGGGGACCATGGCATTGCTTTGCCCACTGTATCTTCCCCAGTAGCCACATGACTCAAACACCCCCTACTCCCCTAGTTTTTTAACCAAAGTTCGTTTTAAATCGGCTTATTTTGCATTTAAAAAGGTACTTGTACCTTGAAGAAACCGGCCACAATCCATACATCTGCTTTCTTATATTTATCCAACTTTACAGAGGGATCTGTGGCAAAATCATCTGATAAAACTCCATCCTATCAACATGAACCACAAAAACTGGCAACCCGTTTGTGGAACATACATCTATAAGAACACATTATCTGCCACCACGTACTGAATGAAAGGAAAAATGCACCCAAAAAACGAAACCCCAATTCATGTTACGACCCCGCCCAGGAGAAAACCCAGTCGCAACATGATTTATGAGTCACCCCTTTCCCAGCTCCCAAGTAGAACCAGAAACAAACCATTTACAGCCCGTTTATGTTTATTAACTCTTTTGCTTCAGGGTGGGCTAACAGCAAAACAATAAACAAAAACAACCCTAAGGTGAACAACCTAAACTTCCCTACTCAAATTAAAGAAACAAAAATACATGGTCCTGACCGAACTCCTCAAAGAAAAACAGGAGAACACATGGCTTAAACAAAAATGCTACCCACCCCTACCAAAACCGGGCTGGTACACAAAGAACAGTTTTCACAATGCTTCACAAGGTGATTCCGGCTGGAGGTCTGGCTGGCAGTGGCAAAAGGAGAGACCGCAGGAGCTGGGATAAGGTGTCCTCTTATCCTTCAAGCTTTGGCTCCAGGTGTATTGTCTGTGATTACTGTTAAAAACCCCTTCACACATCAGACAGCTCATGTGCCTCGGTCAGTCGGCTCAGCCTGAGACATGATGAGGGATGTGGATCAAAGTGATTCCTGTCTAAAGTGGGATTTCCTTTGCAGTTAAAATCACCTCCTACAGGCTTATATCATCACCACTACAGGTTTCAACAGTATCATCTAAAATGTTTAAACGTGTCCAACCCATTGTTGGGCGCATAGACATTTAAAAACACCAGCTTGACATTTTCATATTCAGTTTGCACCTTTAACAATACACCTGGAATAATTTCTTCCACATTAAAAGAAAGTGGTGAAAAACTTGTCAAAAATAATGGACCCAATGTATATGCTCCAAACAAACACAACCCAGGTTTCTTCAAAGACATTGCGAACACCATTTCAGACAATTCAAAGGGTATGCTAGTAATTGGAGGGGACTTACACTGAATAATTTCATTTCTGAACTGGGACTTGTGGACCCATGGAGAACTAAAAACCCTAAAGGGAGAGACTTCAGCTTTTTTTCTAATGTACACAACAGTTATTCAAGAATTGACTTCTTCTGTCTTCCTCAACAATACATGTACAAAGTAATAGAATGTTACATTGAACCTATAACTCTGAGTGATCATGCCCCAATTATACTGAAAATAGACCTGGGCATGTACTCTTTCTTCAGATACTGGAGGTTGAATGTATCTCTTCTGAGCAACACAGAAATAGTGGAGAATTTGAGACAACAATTAAAAGAATAATTTGAGAAATGATAATGGAGAAGTTAACCCGTCAATTTTATGGGAGGGAGCAAAAGCAGTCATAAGAGGGAAAATCATACAGATATCATCACAACTGAAGAGAAAGCGACTGGAGGAACAGTTGACCCTAGAAAACAAGATAAAATCCCTAGAAATATAACACCAGAATAACATATCAAGTATTAATGCCACAGAACTCAAGGAGGCAAGAAAATCACTGGATAAGCTTTTATCACACAAAGCGGAGGGAGCTCTACGATTCTCCAGACAGAAATATTATGAGATGGGCAACAGAGCCAGCCGCCTCCTAGCTTTCCAACTTCGCAAAGCTCAGGCTAACCGAACTGTCTCTAAGGTAGTCCATCCAACAATGGCAAGAACAGTATCTCTTCCCAAAGAGGTGGCAGATGCATTTGCATCATTTTACCAAAATCTGTACAAAGAACCTAAATCACAAACAACAGATAATTCTAAAACCTTCCTAGCTAAGTTAAACCTCCCCGAATTGCCAGAAGATGTATCATTAAATATGGTAACACCAATATCAGAAATAGAAATAAGGGATGCAATAAAAAGATTGAAAAATAATAAATCTCCAGGAGTCGATGGATTCTCTGGAGAATTCTATAAATGCTTCATAAATGAGCTGGCGCCGATTTTAACCAGGGTATTTAGATACGCTCTTTCCAAAAATGACCCCCCTGAGACATGGTCCCGGGCCATCATATCTGTGATTTATAAAGAAGGAAAGAACCCAACACACTGCGAAGGATCCCATTAGCCTGATATGTAATGACCAGAAATTATTGACAAGTATTTTAGCACAGAGAATCCGAAAACATATTACAACGCTGATTAACCCAGATCAAACAGGATTCATTCCCAGCAGACAGGGTGCTAATAATATAAGAAGAACCCTAAACATTATTACCTGTGCTAAGAAAAATAAGCAGACATCAATGCTCATAAGTTTTGACGCACAGAAAGCATTTGACACAGTGAATTGGGACTTCTTGTACAAAACACTATCTGCAATGGGATTTCACCCAGAGTTTGTAAACTGGGTCAGGGTCATATACAAAAACCCAAGGTCGTGTGTCAGAGTGAACGGATGCTGTTCTGAGTTCTTCGATCTGCAGAGGGGGGTGAGACAGGGAGACTGCCTCAGTCCCCTGCTCTTTGCTATAAATATTGAACCCTTGGCAGCAGCTATGAGACAAAATAAGGAAATAAATGGTATAAAGGACATGGGGAATAGAGAACATAAGATATCTCTCTTTGCAGATGATATCCTGACCTACATAAGTGATCCAGTCAAATCTGTTCGTGCGTTGATGGACACTTTAAGAGAGTATGGAGAGCTCTCTGGCTATCAGATCAACCAACCAAAATCAGAGGCAATGATGTTAGTTGGACAATGGCCTACACAACTAACAGGAAGGCTTAATGCTCATTGGTCAGATGGATTTAGATACCTGGGAATTATCATTACAACAGATCTATCAAACCTGTTTAAGGTCAACTATGGAAAATTGATGGGTCACATAAGAGCAGACCTCACAAGATGGGAAATCCTACCACTCTCCTTGATAGGAAGAATAGAAACAATAAGAATGAATGTTTTGCCAAGTTTGCTCTTTCTTTTTCAATCACTACCTATATATGTCCCTGCGACCACTTTTAATGCACTGAACAAAAGATTTTCCAAATTTATAGGGCAAAGTAAACCACCCAGACTTAAACTTCAAAGACTACTTTGTCCAAAAGACAACGGAGGCCTGAACCTGCCTGACCTGAAAAAATATTACTGGGCAGCCCAATTACGAGCGATGGTTGCTTGGGTATCTCAAGAAACAGACACTATATGGGTAGGAATGGAACAAAGTGAATGCCCAGACACACCATTGGACTCATTCCCATTCCTGAACTCAGACCACCGTGGGAAGAATAAGATTACTAATATATAGGGATAAAAAATACTCTAAAAATATGGTCAGTTGTGAGGAAAAAATTAAAACTCCCCATGACTATATCCAGAGCTATGAGAATAGCAAGTAACTCAGAATTTCTTCCTGCTAGACTGGACAGGTGTTTTGAACGATGGAGAGAGATGGGAATAGTAGTATTGGACCAGTTGTTCGAGGAAGTTGTACTGAAGTCATTTGAACAGCTTAAAGAGAAATATGAGTTACCAACCCAAGACTTCTACAGATACTTACAAATAAGACATTATTTACATACACATCAGGAATGGGAAAAGCTCTGCTCAACACCATCCAAAATGGAACACTTCTTCATATCGGCAATTCAAGGAACAGTGAAAGCAAAGTTCATATCACTTTTATACAGGATATTGCAGGAAGAACTAAAGGAGAATAATTTGGATATTAAAGAAAAATGGGAAGTAGAGATGAAAATAACAATTTCTGATGAACAATGGGAAAAATCATTCGAACAGGGACATAGAGTAACCAGTAGTCCTAACTGGAAGGAATTTGGATGGAAGCTTAAAATGAGATACTTCAGAACTCCACTTATAACATCCAAATGGAGCATCACATCAGCACAATGTTGGAGGGGTTGTGGCAAGGTGGGACACCATACACACATATTTTGGGAATGTCCAAAGCTATCAGAATACTGGCAAAAAATACAAAAGGAAACAAAAAATTGTTTATTTATAGACATACCATTAGAACCATCACACTTCATTTTAGGGATACTGCCTGATAACCTTGAAGAAAATAGCCAGACAAAACTTCTGAGAGCCCTTCTTTTAATAGCAAATAAACTAATAACAGCCTCTTGGCTGAAGCCCCAGCCCCCCACAATAACCCAATGGAAGGGTAGAATTCAAGATATGTACAGGATGGAATACTTGACTGCACTATTACAACTGAAAACAGAGGTTTTTAAAAACAACTGGTCCCCGATTGCTCTACATTTCCATCTGATATGAGAAAAAAAAAAAATATATAAGCAGGTCATACTATTTCAGAATAATGTCTTGATGAAATGTTATGTGAAATGTATTGTGTCTGTGGACATTGTTAATCGATAACTTGACCTTGATATATTTGGATCATGATGGCCTGGACCCGAGACATACATGGACAGTTAACTCCAGTAACCTAAGACTTGAACCCGTGATACCTAATCTCATGTTAAAAACGATGTACTGTATGACTATTCGACAAAAGGAAATAAAAAGAAGTTCAAAAAAATAAAAAAAATAATGGACCCAGGATGCAGAGGTTTAAACAGAAATGGTATTTATTATAAAAAGAGTCTTTTAACAAGACAAAAACAAAACAAACACTAACAGGTGACTACTGGAGAGTCAAAAACACGAGGACGAAAAAACACTGGTGCCTACTCTGGTGAAACAGGAGCAGAAGCTGAGCGTCAAGGCGCACGGGGAACACAGAAGATCCGGACGGGAAAGCTGGACGAAACAGCAAGACAAGACAAACCTTATATGACAACGAGTTGAACGAGTAACGAACCGGCAAAGGGGAACCCAGAGGCTTATAAAGAGACACAGGGAAGGCAGGGGTAATTAGTAGGGATGAGCGAGTACAGCATTATCTGTATCTGTTAACCATATGAATTATCTGTATCCGTACTCGGAGTGGGCGGGACCTAACCCGGAAGTGGGTGTGATTTAACCCGGACGTGGGCTGGATTAAACCCGGAAGTAGGCCGGGTTGTCTTAAAACGGGCGGGGCTTTAACCAGTATGTTATTTTAAGCATGCAATTGATATGGGTTGATCAGAATTGTTATATTTATTGCTGATTAGAAAACTATTACAGGTCAGCATTGAGCTTCAGATCAATGATTTTGATCACAATAGCAAACGAACTATTTACAACAACAATGAATACAACATGCTGTTGCAATTATGAAATGTAATAACAAGTGTTTTCATACTCAACATAACTTTCTTTTTTAACTTTGAAATTATTTTATGTTATTTTTATTTTTTTTAAATTTATTTCCACACCATGTGTGTGTGTGTGAGGGGGGCGGGGAGACTATGTTCTACGGATCAAATAGTCCGATGCTGTTTGCTATTTCCCGGGGACAAGATTGACAGGAGACGCGGGTCTCTCCTGCTTCGGATGAGGATAATTAAAACAAACACGGTAAAATCACATTCATGTGAACAAGAGCGATGCAGCGGAAAAAAGAAAAAAAAATCTCCGACAGGCAGAGACGCAACCCTTTCTACCAGCACCACGTCTGAACGAACCCACGTTTAACAGAACTCTACTGGTTAATAAGTAAGTACAAACTGAAATAAAAACAAACTTCAAGCTGAAGAAACCCTAAACGTTAACGGAAAAGACCCGCAAACCTGAGTGACTGAGAGACAGAGAGCTGTTCTGTGAGTGAGTGAGCAGAGCGGTGTGTGAAGGGGAGGAGCGCTGTGACGCTGTGTGAGGATTTTCATTCAGTCCGAGCACAGATATTGACTCGTATTACTCGTATAATACTTGTGCTCGGCAAAAGTGCTTTATCCGTACCGGATACTCGTTTCAGCCGAGTATCCGGCTCATCTCTAGTAATTAGCCACAGGTGCAACGCATGAGGACTGGGGAAGACAATCACCAAGCCAGGAAGTGACACACCAGAGAAGCTGAAACAACACACAAGGAAAGCGAGACTGCAAAATAAAACAGAAAACACAAAGAGACCAAAATCAACAAACTAAAATGACAGAAAGGCACACATCAGTTATCATTGGGCCTTTTACTCTCCGCACAAGTTTTCCGAATCTGTAAATTTGTTGGTCTGTTAAAAACTTGTCGCTGCCTGTTTCTTGTGAGCGGTTTGGAGGACTTTAAAAACAGTTTGAACTCAGGGAAGTGGTCCTCCACCGAGGGCAGCCTCTGGCCTTTAGTGGATTCTAGGAAGGTTTTGATGTCAGAGGGGGGGTAGAGACAGTACGCGTCTTCCTGGGAGGAGAGAGCGCTCCCCTGGCTGGACTTCACCCTTGCCATGCAGGCTTTGGCATTGCTGTGCCCAGACCCTGAATTCTTCCTCTTTTGTGTCACTTTTAACATTTCATCATCACTCATGCCTTCATCCAGCTCCTCACACAACATCATTTCAGCACTGCTCTGTAACGGATTCTCCTCAGTTTCGTTCCTTTCATTCATGGTTTTGTCTATTTCAATTGGCTCTGGCTGGCCGTCAGTTTGTTTACCTGCCTGCTCAGAGGCATTGCTTAAAGGGGGACCACCTCTGGGAGCGGACTCTCCGGAGCTTTGGAGGCTACCTGAACCACCTCAGTCTCCGGAGCCCCCCCCACCAAAGTACGCCTGCCAACAGCAGCCTCCGGCTGGGCTGCTCGCGGAAACTCCCCTGAACTCGAGTCGCACTCTGGCCCGGAGGTTTACCACCCACACCGCCCTCGCTTCCTGCCCGTCCCTGTTCTCGACCCTGTTCTTCCTGCTAATATAAATGGCCATCTTGGCCTCACCTGAGAGGTGGTTCAGGAGCTGCCACTTATCTTTGTTTTTTTTGTTGTAGCCAGCTCACATGATAAAAACCCATGTCCACATCATTCGAGACATCCAAAGTGTCTCGACTGAGGGGGACATTGTCAACCATTGACCTGCCGTGCACGCAGTAGGTCTGGTCCCTGTGGATGACCTGCTCCATAGCATTTCTCAGCCTGGAGGCCAGTGCTTTGGATAGAAGTCTGTAATCCACACAGAGCAATGACACAGGGCGCCAGTTCTTGATATCCTGCAGGTTCCCCTTCTTTGGTAGCAGTGTTAGGACTGCCCTCCTGCAGGACACGGGCTTGGAACCAGACGCCAGACATTCACTATAAACCTGTAAAATATTGTTCGATAAAATGCCCCAGTAAGCTTTATAAAACTCCGGTGTGAGGCCATCGATGCCAGGAGCCTGCCGTCCCTGCATGCCTTGCAGGGCGGTCAGGAGCTCCTGCATCCGGAGGGGGGCGGCGAGCTGTGAGTTTGACTCTTCCGAGATCTGAGCTAGATCTTTGCAGAACTCCTCTGTCCCTGTCTGTTCTACGTTTTCCTCAGAAGAGTACAGTGCTTGATAAAAAACTCACAGCCCGCTCTCTTATCTGCCGTGGTTCCACTGGCACTTCTCCTGTGTCCGAGAGCCAGGGTTTCCCCCAGTGCTGTATAGGCCTGGCGGGCCGCCAGGCCTATACAGCACTACAAAGTTCTGTGTTTAATTTATTTCAAAGTAGGTCGACACTTGCCTGTGTATTTTGTTTGTTTGTTATTTTGTTGCTTGTCTGTTTGAGTAGCTGGCTGAAAGCAAAGAAGTAGTACGCTTATCTTTTATTGGTAACCAAACTGTTACGGTTCATTGTTTCTGAAATAAGAGGCCTGACTGCTATGTTAATGCAGCACAAAACAAAATGTAAACAAAGGCTCAAATATTAAAGTGCAAAACTGTAGGTTTAAACTAGCAACTCCAACGTGATAAAAATAAATAAAAAAGAGGGCTTATAAGTTAAGTCAGCACTGCAACTCAAAAAGATATCAAAGTATCTATTTAACCCCTTTTCAAAATAAAAAAGTTAGGTGTGCATATTAAACAAAGTGCAACATATTTAGAGTATAAGAAACAATGGTGTCCAGCTCAAAATCCGACTCAACACCCCCCCCCCCCCCCCCGCGGGTGCCTTCTAGCAGCCCTACCACCAGGCTTAGCAAGTTTTCTAGGGGAAACCCTGCGAGAGCAGTTTGTGGATTACTTTCCTCTGCCCGTTCTTTTTGTCCAGACTGAAGAAGTAGCTGGTTGGAGCATCCATTTCACTGATGTTCTGGAACCGGGACCTGACCAACACGCCCTGTACTTTACTGTCCAGCAGGTCAGCTAAAGACGTTTTTTTTTCTTTGAGGCTTTCAAGATAACCTCGATTTCCGGTGGACTCACTTAAATGTTCTAGTTCCACTATGTCGGTCTCCAGATCTTTCATAGATTGGGTGGCGTCTCCTGTGACATTGAGGGTGTGCTGTTGACACAATAGGCGTATTTGTTTCTTGCCATGGTCCCACCACTGCTTAAGACTGCTAAACTCACCCTTCCTCTGTCTTAAAACACGACAGAAATACGTAGACATTTTTAAAATTCTTATCGAATGTTAGTACAGACTTGAAATGCCAATATGCGCTCTTCACTAAAACATTCCCGACAAAAACATTCCCGACAAAAACACGAGATAAAAGCAGAGAATGATCAGTAAAAACAGCATGCATGATGGCGCAGCTTTAAAAATGTTAAAATTATGTTTAAAACAATACACCTGGTCTAGCCTGGCTGAGGAGACCCTACTCTCTCTGATCTGGGACCAGGTGTACTGTCTGCAGTCTGAGTGCATCCTCCTCCACACGTCCACCAGGCCGTGAGAGCGGACCAGCTGCTTTAAGGCTTGCTGAGAGGCTGGATGAGGCCCTGCGTGGTTGCGGTCTAAAATCGGATCTTCAGTGCAGTTAAAATCCCCACCCAAGAATAAACAATCCTCCAATGGCACAATATTTAAGAACTTCACTTATTTCCAGTAAAAACTGCTTCCTCTCTGCACCGGTTGTTGGAGCAAAAACGTTAATAAAAACCACAGTAAAATGGTCGAACTGAGCTTTGGCTAAAAGAAGCCTCCCCTGGATAACACGTTTGACCTCCAGTGAGTTTTTACTGTGAAAAATGACATTTACAGCCAAAAACAGTGAGAGAGCGAGATCCACCCACCCACATGACCTCAGGGTCGTAACACATTTATAGGTGAATGTTGTCATTGAACTGTGCTAATTGTACTGATGTTTACAGCTGATTGAAGCGGGACAGATGACATGGATCCATCCTTCCACAGCCAGGAGCTCACTGACCTGTGTGCCAAACTTCAAATAAGACTGGAAGCTACGCTGGATCTCAAAGCTACACACCACAGACGTCTACACACTGGAGAAGATTCGGATAGATTACAATATTTGTGCTGTATGTAAATAAAGCTTTGACTCAACATTTTTTTCCCCTCCTACACCCTTTTCTCTCTAACCCTAACCCTAGTCTTCAGTAGCTGCAGTGCTTTTGGTAAAGGCTTACTAATAGTTAAATATATTCATTAATTAATAATAAATATATTAATATATAAATGATTAGTAATAATAATTATATATTAATTATTATTATTATTGTGTGGGAGGGGTTAAACCCTGGTGTGTATTATAATGACCCAGGGTGACCAATAGCAACAGATCTACCAGCCAATCACAAGTGACTTTTCTTTTTAAAGGTTTGTGGTTTCATCCAATTGTAAAAGTGAGATAAGTTCTCAGCAGCGGTTTCGCCGCGGTTCATATGCTAATTAGACCACACCTTCACTCCGCGTCTCCCCGGCGGCACTCCCCCCTCCGAAGCCCCCCCTCACTGCGCTACCAGGAGTACGTTTCCGTCAATTTGTGTCATGGGCGAACCAAGACTTTGCATCCGATTGCATCAAATTAGGCGAATTTGCAGGTGCTTGCAGGGGCGAAAATTCGGCATTTCGTGCCATGAAATAACAGGAATAACATTCACGCTCCCTGAACGACACAAAGCATGGGCGATGCGTCAAACTAAATCAGACTTTGTGAAACACTTTGTAATGACTAATTTCCAAAAGTTATTAATAAAACTAGACCCTCAGAATGATACATTGTGAATGTTTCTAATGGTGAAAGTGACAGAACTGTAATGTTACAACAGATCATGAGCAAACATTAGCAGAGGTATATATTTATCTTGTGAGGACTTGGAGCACTTCTCCTCTGTGTGTGTGTGGTGTCTCATGTTTATGCTGATTATCTTGATGGGTATAAACAGCGACTGTCAAACATTTTGACTCCTGTAATGGGAGAAAAACAGATGATCTGTATTTTTTTTTTAAATGCAGCCATTATCCTTGATATGCACTCAGATTACAGAAACCAAGCAGTCAATGCTGCGTAGGGTAGAACTGACTGCTGATCAGTATGCATCACGAGGGTTCACACGGGCCTCTAGCGTTGTTCCTAATCAGACAGATGAGTGTGAATTCCTGGTGGAACGAAATAATGACAGATAGCAGAATAAAGCAAACTATACTGACACCAAAAAATGATGAGCCCCTGCTGCTTTCTGCCTCTTTGTGTATTTTTTGCTATGTTTTTCCTTCCCTTTCTTCCCTCTCTCCTCTCATTTGTACCATATCTTTCACTCTGCCTCTATCCCTCTGTCAACACACAGACACTCTATTAGCACATGGCACTGATAAGAGGCAAACTAATTCTCTGTGGTGCTCCGACAACAGTTTACACTAATGTCATGCACCAGACACCAGAACTGATTTCGTTCTTGTTTCCTGTGTTTATCCCCCATTACCAAAATGGTAACTCTGTGCCAGGACAAAAAAGACCGGCTTTTGATTTGGCATATTATCGCTGATAGCTGAACCGAAGCAAGATATTAATTAATGAGATTCATTTTGCTAAAGGTTACCATGTTAACTGTTTGATTCACTTTGTCTGCCACTTGGCCTGTTGGATATTTTTCAGGGTTTGTCCTTGTAGTGGCCATTCTGCTCAGTTCCAATATGACGGCCACTTGATTTTGTCTGAGGAGTATTTCTTTACAGCTGACTCGTGTCCAAACATCAGAACCTGTCCCGTAGTGATAACCCACTGTTGCACGAATCCAGGAGGCGGGTTAAACTTGAAGTGAGATTTTATTTTCCTTTCCAGCACAGATCAGACACACCGTTTAAACAATCCATTATCGAATATTGGCATGCCTTAACTCCAGCCTGGTCAAAAAGTCACTTTTTTCTCCCGTCACTGATATCAACCATCACTTTTCCCGTCATCTTCACGTTAATGTCACTCACATTTCACGCACGTTTCACATAAATGTCACGGTCAAAACTTGTTTGAGTCTACTCCTACAGACTCCTCAACTCACCACTCACACACCACGCACCTGATATGAAGAACCGCCTTACGGCTTCATCCAACTGTTGCAAAAAATGCAAAAACAATGCCCAAAACAAAATATACTTTAAATATAGAACCCACAATATACAAAATATAATTTAACTGTACAAAACTTAAACTACAAACCTGGATAATATAAGAAATTATAAAACCAACATGATTATTTAACTATACAAATATACACACTGCATAATGGCTCTTACAATTCCGGCCCCTAATTATAAGGCAGGATAACTTTATAATTGTTTACATGCAACATAGTCACAAGAGCCATATTAAACCAAAATAACAAACAAGACTTCTTTTTTTTTTTACACTTTGTATGCACACGAGCGGAAGTAATCCGTCTTCACCCCGTAATGGAGATTCAAAAGTTCAACAGTCACTGCATTCATTCTTAGTGTCCACATCACATATGAGGCAGAGCTTATCCACAGGCCTCTCCAAGGTCCTGAACTTGGTTTTGACTAGTACTCGTCGAACTAGACCCTTATCATCTCATAAGGTTTGTACGACTCTACCCAGAAGCCATGAGCTCCGGGGGGCATTGTCATCCGGGATCATCACAATTTGTCCTGGTTCCATATTTTTCTTGACAGTATTCCACTTTTTGAAACTAATCTTAAAATTAATGCCAGGCTTTGTGCCCTCCAGATGACTTTGATCGTTTAATATTTCCCCCTCATCCTTTTTTAAAAAAAATTTAAATATGATTTTTTTACTAAAATGGTCTTGGACTATTGCCGGGTTCTCAGTTTGTTTGTTCTTTGCAAGCTTATGACTTTAAATTGGTTTTAAGTGGTTGATTGTGACCATGTTGAAGTGAAAGACAAGCTAGTGTTGCTAATTAAGATGGGCACTAAATTTAGAATTATAACTAATAACCAAACTTATCAGAAACATGGACACTTGATCACAAATTAGTGAGATAAGAAATACTTACAATGACAAAAACCAATTCTGAATCATCATTATAAAAAAAATCTGATATTGTGTTTTGTGTTCATATTTTGATATAATTTCTCCACATATTTTACAGAATATTTAAAGGACATTGAGTCTGCCATTTGGTTTTACCTGCTTACAGAAGGTAAGATTATATTAGATATGTTATAGGTTTACTTGTGATTTTATGTACATCTAACCAATGCAGACCAATAGGTTCAGTTGGAGCCCAATGTGTAAATGCCAAGACACAGGTAGCTTTAAAATATAATTTGTATTTTTACTTAACAAAAAACAGTATTACAAATCGTTCAACAAAAATAAATATTTCTCAGTTAATTCATATTTTCCACTTCAGTTATACTGTATAAGTTCAGTTCATTAACATGGTTTCAGTTCATGCAGATTTTTTACGGTAATGCACATTAACTCAATTCATGCACATTAATTTAGTTCATGCACATTAATTCAGTTGAAGCACATTAATTAAATTCATGCACATTAATTCAGCTCAATCACATGATTTCAGTTCAAGCACATTATTTCGTTGGACCAAGAAAAAAAAAGCCTACCACACTTGGGTTCCTATTAATCCATTTAGGGTTAGCTCGCCATCACTATCAGACCAAAGGTGGGGGAAAAAAACCTGACCGCTGATCATTCACCAGTTTACCGGAGATTGTAGATGCCGATGCTGCCAAACGCTGTTTCACACTGCTCAGAGGGGAAAGAGGAAGTGACCCTCCTGACCCGGATATTTATAGCTGCACACCCGGAAATTGTTACATTTCCCAGAAATATATTTTTTAATTATTTTTAAGTCATCTGATACCTGGGTTACATACAGCAAACATTGTTTAGTTTCAAGATGTTCACAAGTTGAATTTGTTTCCTAGGGGCCACAACATGAGAGGGAAATGAAAAATATGTAGCTTTGAATCTGAAAAAAGGAAAGGACTGTTGAAACATTAAAGGTTAAAACATGCAAACAGGGGCTGCAGCCAGCCAATCCTCTGCCTTCACAACAATTTCCCTTGTTCATTCAAAACTTTCAATGCCTTTCAGACCCATTTGTCCCGCCAGCGTGTGGAGTTGGTGACACAAAGAGAAGTTCTTTCATTTTCTTGTTTACTATGCTGTTCTAGTCTTTTTACTTCAGGGAGAGACTATTTTGAGCATCTTGGCAACCACCTAAGAAGATTTGAAGTAGTTACATTTGTCTTAAAAAACTGTACATTCAGTACGAACATTTATTTTCCTCCTTTGCTACTCATAGAAACAGTTACCAAACTTCACGTTCCACTGAGGACTTTAAAATTTAAGTCTTGAAAAAACAGAAAAAACACTGCTCAGGAGATCTTAGTTCAGGATGACCCTGAGTCTTTTGAAGAGGAACCAGAGGATTTGTCTCAAGACTACCAATCGGTAGTAGCGACGGGCAGTTTGTAAAGCTTTTTTTAAAGTTGGAAAGCACTTTTAATGTGCCAAACAAGTGTATTGATGAAATAGTTGATGAGCTTCAGTTCATATCCTGCAGTGTATCTGGTCCAGTTATAAGAGATGTGGTTGAGCCCACCTTGAAAAGCCATAACTGCGATCTGGATTCAGCAGTTATCTTAGATTTAGTAAAAAATCTTTGTGAGTCACACCCTATAAGTACAGCTTTGGGATCACACGGGCCTTTTTTTACACCAAACAAGAGACGAGAGTATATGAAGAAACAATTTTCCGTTGTTGAATGTGAAGAACACAGACTCGATAATACGTTCCAGTATGTTCCAATATTGCAGCATTTGAACTTAAACTTAAACAATGAACTTAGACAATAAGTTTTTTCAACAAAAGGCACTTGATAGTAACAAAAATGTTTCACAATATCAGACATTTCATGACAAATCTCTTTATCAGAACAATCCTTTTTTTCTCTGCAGAGGATGACAGAATTAGTCTAATTTTGTACATTGGTGACTTTGAGGTGTGCAATCCTCTCTGGAGCACAAAATCATGTAATGGGTAATGGGTGTTAAAACATTCCAGCACAGTTTCGATCACCGCAGGGAGAGCACCCTCACCACCATCAATCAGCACAGGTGAGATCTGTTAGTTAATTGGTCCTCACGCTTAAAAGGCAGCGTGTGAGCTGCCTGGGTTGATCACTCTGGAGCTCTGACACTGCCCGAACCAGACGACTCAGAGACACTAAGCTGCAAAGCTAGTCGCTTTATGTTTGATTTAAGTTTATGTGTGTTGAGTTAATAAACATGCTTAAAAGCAACAGGTCTGTCTCTGGGTTTGTGTGGGAGAGCCCCATGGCAAGGTCCACTGCCACAGCATGGTACAATGAACAACTCCGGGGCTATGAGTTGGAGAACACAGGCAGCGTGCACTTAATTGTGCAATAAGAGCTTCCTGATTTTGATCCTTTGGGTGCTTATTGTATAGCAGGAAGAAGATTCACAACATTGAAACATTTAATTTCTCCCTCCTTTTAGGATCACCAACAAACAAGAGTTTTTGACCTCATTTATGATTTTGATTTATTTCAAAATAATTTCTATATTTCAGAGGAAGCCTCTTGAGATGGATAAGCTTGCAAAGCTTAGGATTGTTTTTGAATAAGATGACATTCGCAAACTGATTCTACCTTCAGACATCCCCAGTACACTGCTGGACCTTTTTATTTTGTCCAAGAGACATTCCATATTCCAGGGATGTTTAGTCCGATGTATGAAGACATGGATTTTGGTGGTCAGTCTTTCCCCTTGAGCTCCATTCCACCTAAGAGCCTAATTCTTATCTCCACACTAATATTTTATAGGCAAATCCCTCATGTTGCTTTAAAACTTTAAATCTATTAATTTTAATTCTCTAAGGCATTAACTACAATTGGCATTTATCCACAGTACCAATCCAAAATTTTGGGCAACTTTTTACCGGGATAGTCAATGTTTTTAAATGGGCAATTGTAAATAGACCTAAGTACTGATTTTAAAATGTTTTTGACAGGATTTGAGCAAAGAGGACGTGGCTCATCACATCATGAAGATTTGTGTTGAGCGAGGAAATGCAGCACAAGACCAAGTGTCGATCATCAAAGATGGAAAGGAAGTTCTTGGGGAATGTAAGCTTGTGGCTAGGGCTTGCTTTTTGTTCATGGGTTTTATTTATGCTATGACCTTGAGTTACCCACCAAAGTTGAAATACACATTCGAAGTGTTTCAGAAGCTCTTTCTCAAGCTTGAAGTTCTGAAGATGTCTCCAAAAGCCAATGTTTGCACAACAAACTTTTGGCATGAATATTTCCACAGAAGTGGCTGTGAAGAAGTGAAGCAATATCACTATTAAAATTTCAGTTCAGGGTTGGGCCAAAGAGTGCTTTGCTGTCTGTATGTTTGTTCTCGTAGCAACCGGTTTGGTCATTGATCAAACACATTGTGAATTGTTATGTACAACTCTTTTACTTTTATGTTGAATTCTTTAATGCGTTTCCGTTTTGAAATGCCTAAAACAAAAGGAATATGTAAGGATTTTACTTTCTAAATGGTTCTTGACTTAATGTCAGACTAAGTGTTCTTTGTCTACAACACTGTTTGCAGCACTAATTTAGTTTTAATGCTGATAAGCTGCCTCTTGCATCAGTATTTGAAGTAAATTTCTTTAAAACTCTGTTATTTCATGTTTTGTGGAAGTTTTATATTAGGACAATGTGACGGAGCGCACGGCGTCCGTCACGCCAGTAGGACACTGCCTGTTTACACGTGTGTGGCGGAGCACACGGCGTCCGTCACGGCAGTAGTACACTGCCCGTTTACACGTATAATCATGACAAATGTTAAGTGTATGTGTTGCATGTTACCGTGGTTCAGTGTCGCGTCGGTGTGTTTGTGGAAGGCGAGCAGTCCGGGAATACGGATGTAAATAGATGCTCGACTTCCGGGGTAACCGGAAGTGAACCCGCATTCGGTTTAATATTGTTTAGGCTGTTATATGAATAGTTGGCTATGCCTTCAAGTAGTAAGTGTGTTAAGTATGTTACCGTGCATTGTTCCAGGCATATGGAATTTAGTTTATTAGCTGTTTTAAAGCTTCTTGGTTTTACGGACCTGGGACACCCCTGTGGAGAATGTTATATTGGTTTGTTCCAGTTGTGGGGGCGGGGTAGGTCCCATTTAAGCCGGGCCTTCATTGTGTGATGGGGCTGCGACTGAGAGGACGTGAGTCTGCGAGCTCCCAAGAAGTGTTTTTCCGTAAAGTATATTGCTATTGTAATCATTAGTTTGGGCCATTGTGCCTATTTGTTTTCCTACTTTCAAGTGTTTTGTTTTTTTCGCTCTTTTGTTTTATTTTATATTTACTGCCTTGTAAGCCTTATTTTGGGGATAATAAAATACCCTCTTACACCGGTATCTCCAAGTACTCCTGAGAGTGATTTCCACCTAGCTCAGCCGCTCATCGTCATTCCTACCTTTAACAGACAATTGTATTGACAGAAAGGAGCCCATGTTAAAAATGCAACAAATCCAGAGTAGAATAGTGCTGTAAAGTAGTGATGAAATAGTATGAAACATCTTAATATATATTAAATAAAAGCTAGTTAACTGAGGTTAATAATTTTTTTTAATTATCCCATGGTAGTCTGAGTCAAATTTTTAAAAGCAAAGTTTGAAGACATTACATTTAGTAGGGATGAAAATAGCTAGTAAAATCTACGTTAATATTCTTTATCTACTAATTCACACGGAATATGTAAATTAATTTGAGGATTTGACAAGTAAAAATTACAACGAATTTCTGTGAGAATTGTTACCGAGCTCATTTTAAGTAAATGTCACACCAAATTTTGTGAGTGTCTGTATACATGTCTGTAATGGGTTGTATCTTAAACCATGGCGAGAGCAGAGAATATGGCAGGAACTCAGGTTATTTACCATATAGAGCTATTGTTATTACAGATTCCAATAGCAGTTTGGAGTGTATGGGCTATTCTCAACAACAAATATCAGATTTTATAACTTCTTGACCCACCTCACTACTGTTGCACTTTGCTTTGCCACCTTTCCCTTAATGGCAGGACATGTTCACGGCATTTTGACTAATTAGAATATAGTCTAGACTAATTGGGTCATTAGATGGTGTTGTGTTTATTTAGCCTTAGACGTTCTCTTTAATCAGTGTTTAATTTTCTTACCAGCAGGGAACTAATGGAAATTGTTGCAGGCATAAGATTTTAATTCCATGATACATTTTAAAAAAAAAGAAGTCAATTAAAAGTTTAAATCACTGTTTAGATGGACCACTGTCTCTTTTTCAAAATAGTTATTAGATTCACGATCTAATAATATCCATGTTATATGCCTCAGGGTGAAGCACTAACTCAATAATTATCTCCAGGGTTCCTATATTCTTTGTTTCCAGGATGACGGATGAAGATTTGAAAAGAAACACATACTTTGTGAAGTGAAAGGTCTTGTACTTTTAAGTTGACCTAGCTAAACTGGCTTTTACATTTAAGTTTGATTTGCAATGCAAGAATTTTGTTATTTTGTAAAACATTTGCACATATTGTCCATTCAAGACTTGAACTGCTCAAACTGCACCGAACATTGATTAAACAGAAAATGAAAAGGACACTAACTTTTTAATTTTTGAAGACATTAATGTAGACATCGAAATCAACATTAAAAATACAACATTAAAACCAGTTACTTGATATGAAGGTTTAACTGATCAGTGTACTCTCTGGGGATTCTGAGCAAATGAGACATCACTCCTGCCATTGTTTTCAGTAGCCTATTGAATACCATACTTTCCAATTATTATAAAAAACATTGTAAAAGTTGCAATATGCCAAAACAGTTACACTATCCAAAACAGATGGGAGTGGTTAGTTATTGTAAACTAAATATGAGGGCACTCATTGTGAAAAAATGGACTAGCTACACATTTAATAACAAGCCAGCTGGCTAGATGACTCACCGGCCGGATAATTCAATATCTATAACTGACTCACATGCTAATTGCATGTATGACAGGGTGACAATATTTACCAAAGGACAAGTTGTTATATATATTTATAAAACCAGATCAGCCACAACATTAAAACCAACTTTATTTTCATTGGTTTAGTTAACGTGTTATACAGGAGCATTGTGTTTTTCGTCTTCTGTGTGAATCATTGTTATATAAATCAGATTATGTCACTGTTGTTGTGTAGTAAGTTGATTTCTGTGGGAACATTTGTGTATTTTGAAAGATCATCTGGTATGGAGCAATGCTTTTGAGCTAGTTCAGTTAGCCAGCTCAAGCTGGGCTCCTCCGATCATGTGACATACCTCACTTTCCACAATCATCTATAGTACACACGCACCTTACAAGGTGTTTTATTTAAGCTGGGAAAATGTCACATCACTCCCTTTGCTTGCCCTAATGTTGTGTCAGTATTGCTGCCAGTTGCTTCAGCCCATCCAGCACCCCAGCATCCATCTGTAGGCTCTGACATGGGGGGTTATAAGTATTAGCTCATCACTCCCTTTATATCTATGTAATCATATCAGGGGGAGTAATTATGTCGGAGCCTAGACGCCAAACAATAAACTGATCTATTTGAATATGAGATGTCTGACTGAACTAAAGTTTCTGGACAACAAGTCCCAAGACCAGTGACTCCTGAGGATATCCCAACTAAGGTTTCACAACCAACAAATAACAAGTCAAAACCAAAAATGTCAAAACCAAAAATGTACAAGTCCCAAGTCAAGACATGTAAGAAACAATTAAAGTCCATGCCAACAAGTTCCAGGTCAATACCATCAAGTGCCAAGTCAATATCAGTAACTCTTGTAAAGTAAGGTTCCAAAACCAACAAGTCTCAAATCAAAACAATCCAAAATTAGGATCAACACGTAGGACACAAGTAAAGTCCAGAGTCAAGCTGAAAAAGTTATAAGTGAAGACCAAGTGGACCACAGTATAGTCCCAAATCAAGAAGTCCTAATTCAAAATCAATAACTTTGACTTTAATTGAATTTAGCCCCCAGTGAGGCTGTTGTTATAACTGCTTTGTCTTTGTGTGGTATTACCCAGTTGGTTTTTCTACAGTGAATGTACATCAGCACATACATTATGTAAAGTGGATGATAGTCATACAAAAGGTATTAAATCCACCTCCTGACTCATCCTCCATAGAGATGTATTCATCAAAGTAACGGTATCAGAATGCCTTCATGTCATAAGACAGAGGTAAACACAAAGATGAGTCCATTTGCAAGGAAGAAAGTCCTCAAATACATGTGCATGTTTTTCAATCTATTCATGGTGTCATATGGTCAAGTCAATACTTTTTTATCCCACACACAAAATACAATATTAGGAGCTTTGGTTATATCAAAATTAAGGTATTGCAATGTAAAGATCTAGAGATACAGATAAAGACTCAAACACCAAGTGTGTATCTCTTAAGAACATTCTATAGAGGTGTATCCAATATCTACAATTGTATTATTTCCCAATAAAAAGAGATGCTGAATGATTTGATGCAACGATATGAGCAGAGTGAGTATTCTGACATCTGAGACAAAATTTAAAAAACAATGCTTAGGTAGTTTTGCCTACATAGTAACTGTATCCACCTTGTGCAGTCATAATGAAAAAGTTTGTGGAAGGGGCAACTGACTCTGCCTTTTTAATTTCCTCAGGACCAAGGTTCCAAAGCCTTGGGGCAGCTATCTCAAAAGCTCTGTCCCCCTTAGTCTTCAGCCGGGAGTTTGGGACGGCATATTAACATTGGTGTTGGCATTGAGAAGCCAGAAAAAGACTAAAGATTTTGCAAGCTAGTGGGTGAACAAGTTAATGCAGCAGATGCAGCGACCAGAGTGATTCAAAGTTTAAATGAACCCTTCTTTTGACTAAAACTACAATACTTTAAGTCAGCACTCAACAAAAACGAATTTCTATTTTGTTTTCTCAAAACACTTCTCAACTTTGACCTGGCTGTGTACCAAACCCTTTCTCGAAAGTAAATATTGCTTTTTTAATCCACCTCCTGCCTCAGGGGTGGGAAGTTGAGTCTTTCTCCCAGGTCCTATCAGTTGTTACAGCAGTGCTCCATCATAGCATACTGGCAGACCACATGGTAAGTGCAATAAAATAGGAAAAAGAGTTTGGGTTGAAATTAACTTCTAGGTCTGTGTGTGCTCTCAGACTCACACATTTTTGCTCGCTCCAAGTATTTCCTGGTATGGCCTACGATGATGAGGTGCCACAGGAATTAAAGCCGCTCACATTTATCATTTGGAAACTGATTTGTTCAGCGTTCACAATAAATTAGCGTTTTCTTTGACTGCTGTATGCACCACACTGCATTAGGAGTGATGTCTCCTGCCACTTGTCAAATATTATTGTAATGTGTACATTCCTAGAGCTCTTTTTGGGGATCCACCAATTTCTGAGGTTAATGTCTGGTATTTTACCTGGTAAAATCCTCCACAATGTTCACAAGCTAATTGCTAACTGTGTCTATTCTAGTTTGGTGCTGAGGAGATTGTTTACCGTGGGATTGAGCCAAAACGGTAAAGTTGTGGGCCCAACAAACTCAAAAAAGCCAGAGGGATCAACATTACCAATCCATTTTAGTTCTGTGTATACTTACTGTAAGTAACTGATGTTCACACATCACTCACAGATGGGAATTTCTCATGACAACTAGATGTGTATGTTTATCAGATCAAATTTTAGCCTTGACCACATTGATGATCTAACAACTAGCAAACAATTTAAAATGTAACTTATTGATAAGTGACTAGTCATAAATGTTGGTTCTTTTCAGATATTTTAAACTCCTCCCCTTCTCTGACTAAGCATAACTCCCTGCCTGAGGATTTGAGGCTTGCAAATTCAGTGACATCTTTTAAATTACTTCTCAAAATGCGTCTTTTTGAAAGCTTTTTATTTATTCTGGTATTCTGGTCCTATTTGTTTCATTTGAGTATAAATCCTAAGTGATTGTTGGGGGCCTTATTTGATTTTAATCTTGTATTATTGACTGTTTTTAAGTGCCTCAGTCCTTTCATACTGTATCTTATTTTAACTTTGTAAAGCACTTTTTTTAAAATTTGTTTTGAAAAGTGCTGTATAAATAAAGTTTATAATTATGAGCAATGTTTACGTTTGTCAAACTATTGATAAGAGTAGGTCGTCTGTATGGCTATTACACAGTATCCATCTCATCAACCAGAGCTTTTACAGAAAGTGAGCTAGTACTGGAACATGTTGGTCATAGATTCTGGCCCAGATGATTATTCCTGATCTAGTGAGCCCAGGTTCTTGAATGAGTGGCCCTTGGACCTTGACGGCCTGGACTGAGCAGGTAAGAGTAATGGTGGGCCGCTGACCTGTAAGAGGAGCGTATCAATCATGCAGCTTTGTGTTGGTCCTCCATCAGGGAGATCTTTCGCTTCATTGACTTTCAGTGTTGTGATCCCACAGGGAGCAGCAGCGGGGCAGCAGCTAGTCAGAGAATTTCATTTGTTTCTTCTAGAGATCTTTCAAAATACTCTGCACCAACAAAGGCTGCTGCTCTCTGCAATAACTGCTCCTCTTTGGTACACATCAGCTCAATGTGAGTGCCTACTTCTGTTTTAGGTTGTTGAGGCAACAAGCACATAAAGGATTGTCTAGATACAATATTAGATATAACAACCAGCATGAATCATTTATTTACTTTTATTTTTCCTTTTCATGATCAACTTTTAATTTCCCCTAATTGTGTAATAAAACGTACGTTCTATCTTTCTTTGTTTACATAAATATAAAATAATTATTTTATATAAGTATGTATTTTAAATATATCAGACTAAGTGGAAAGTAGTATTTTGCTGCCTAAATAAAATGCATCCGAAGACTCAATGAATAGGTTTCCTCTCAGCTAGCCTATTTACCGATGAAAGTAGCACATCATCTAACAATATTAACCTCTTTTCAAACAAAGACCAAACATCCACCAATATTAGCCAACAACTATAGTCCAGAAATACAAGAAACATATATACACAGAATTTCCTGAGGTGTATATGTAAAAAGTTTTTCAGTGCTGTCATGCTGTCAGTAACCTGCAATGGAAAAGGTTGGATCATATGTAATCTGCTTAATAACTGAGATCAAATCTTTCATGTCTTTATGTGAAAAGTAAAATATGCAAACCTTAAGTTACCAGCACCTCACTCTGTACAAGGACATGTCAAAAAAAAGACAAGTTTCAAAATGAAGACAGAGTGTAACACAGCATGAGATTAGCTTTAGATTATGTGAACCAGAACTGATATTTTCTTTCCCTTTGCTCATTTGTGCATCTTGTGTATTTGAATGTTTTTTTGAGTCCATCTGCAGATGCAAAATTTAATTTACAGAAAGACCGGCATCGGCTCTCCTCTTTATTTAATTATTCCTTTTATTTATTAACAGAAAATGCAACCACTAACCACAATCAACAACCATTGGAGGGATTTTCATTAAATATTATAGATTGGGAGCGTAACCCTTCACTTCTCATCTCATGCCATTATGAGGTCAACATTTCGAGTGAAAATCCACAGAACTGAAAACTTCCTCTAAACTGTAGTTTAGGTAATAGTTAGAAATGTTAGCATACTAAACATATAAATCTAAAAAAATCCAGTTTGCTACCTTCTCAGCATCAAACAGCAGATAGTCAAACAGTAGCTGGTGAACACAGGAGAAAACAAGGCTAAAGGGAAATTAATATTAGATTTACATTCATATGAGGGATCGCAATGAAATTAAATGAATGCTAATGTTGCCCTGCGTCTATTGGATTCATAAATAAGCAGCTGTTTGCTAACAAAGCCAAATCTCAAGTGAGATTTCCTCTGCAAGCAACAGGTAGAGCCTAAAGAGGAGCACCATCTACTGGCACAGTTCTTCAGAAAAAAGAATCAATCCTTCATGTCTATATGAATAGATGATATGATTCATTTTTTGTTGCATAAACTAGAAAATTCATAACATTCCAGTCGTCCCCCACCGCCCGGCTTAGGGAACGGACACAGCAGAAGCTCAGGTTTAAATATTTCCCCTGTTTCTTATGCATCATTACTCATAGATTATCAACACACCCTACATCTGACACTGTTTGTTTCATTACAGAGAGGATTTTTTTTGGCAAAGCCTCCCTGTATGAGCCTATCAAATTACAGCGGAGAGTGACAGGAAACACTGGGGAAAGTCAATTACATCCAGAGCCAGAGAAACTTAACTTGACAAGCATAACGCACAAGGAGAGGAAAAGACTCTGTCTATCGTCTGCAGTGTATTTATTAAAGCACAATAGCCGCGGTATATTTAGAGTTTTTCAAATCAGGGCCCATAAAGGGGCCACATTTTACACAGTAGAAACTGTTACATGTCCAACATCCATGGACAATTCCTGATTCAGTAAAGTGTAGAAGTTAAGTCTTTCCTTGTTTACTGTTATCTCTGTGCCTTCAAGCAAAGCCAAACATCATTTAATACCTTTTTAAGAGTACTTACAGGACAGGGGCACGTCATGGGTCAATTTGATTTCAACTGAGGTCAGTGCCCCCCTGGCTAAGCCCCTGGATCCACCCCTGCACAATACCCCTACAGTTTGAACATGAAAGTTACCGGTTAGAGGAAAGAAAGACAATTTACCCAAAATTACTTTGCACTTTTCTGCCTGGTAACATTCTATATAATCATGGGAATACGAACCAACTTAGACACTATGGTGATTTTTCGATTGTAGTCTTATTTCACAGTGGCTGGAAAGACAGACAATGAAGTCTGCATCCTCACAGCTCTGTAACTGGTAGGTCCAGCCTGCCTTATGTGTACTTTGTGAGTTTGTGCACCCATCATGATGATAAATTGGTTTACAAAGCTAATGCAGCCTGTAATCCGTCTTATTTGTCAGTATCCTGATTAGCGGGCATGTTCGCAAAACAAGAGTGCGTGTGTGTGTGTTTGACGTTAGAGCCTCCTCGGCACTCTCAGACCCCCACTGCCTCCCTGTGTTCTGTGGGTGTATGTTGCCGCTGTGAAGAAACACGTATCTTTGCTCTTTTTTTCTTTCTTTTCATAAGTGTTTGTCCAAGCGTCCTCGCATGAGTTCATGAAACTGTGTTAGTGGGTGTTGGTGTGAGATGATTGAGTGAGCAGACATGTTGTGTTTGAGCGTGACGTGTCAATTTACTGTGACTAACAAACTGTGACTTTGTGAACAAAATAAGCAGCACAGGAAGTGGAGGGCTGTGACAGTATTGGTATTCTGTGGACACAACAGAAGTGCTGTGGGGTATATTTACTCTGATGTGGGTTAGCAGGTGCTTAATCAAATCTAAATTTGAAAAATATTTTTTAAATATCATTTTGGGACTTTACCATCAGCGTTGCCAGATGTGAACTGTTGAAGTATCGTACCAGAGGCTTCAAATTATCAAACATATGGCAACACTGTTTCCCATGAATGTTAATACATGTACTAAGAAGTACACTATGTATGCCAGGCAGTGTATACCACTAACACTAAAGAAAATGACAAACCTCATCCAAATCTGATCCGTACTATCATCACCATACACCTCAGGATCTATTTGAACCTGTTGCTATGGGAAACAATATAAACTCAGTTAAACATAATGTGTAAATTGTGCCTAAATTCAGGGGCTGTGTGAAGGGTTTACAACATGTTCCTAGTGCTACCGATTGAGTCGTTGCCTCCGCTATCTATTTACGACAATCGTCTGCAACACAAACGCGCATATGCCAATGCGAGTGACTTGACCGAGCTGCAGTGCGTTTTTCTCTGTTGGCCACTGTGGTTTTCACCCCCAACAACTATCAGATACATTTTTACACAGCACATAGTGTAAAAGATTTTAAGTTAAATGCTCAGGAGAGAAATTAAGTTGTATTTGGCCTTGAAGGGATAGTTAACTGAAAATTAAAACTTGCTCGTTATACTCACCACTGTGCCGATGGAGGGGTGGGTGAAGCTTTGGAGTCCACAAAACACTTCTGGAGTTTCAGGGGTAAACTTTGTTGCAGCCAAATCTAATACAATTAAAGCAAATGGGACCCCTTCTTCAGACGAACAAAATTGAAATAAAACATAACATGCCTCCATACTGCTCCTGTGGTGTCATCCAAGTGTCTGCAAGCCCAACATTATGGGTTGTTTGAAGTGTTAATGCTGATAAGCTTTGTGTCTATTTATTGTGTCTTTCAG
Organism: Limanda limanda; assembly: GCF_963576545.1. Taxonomy (NCBI): domain Eukaryota; kingdom Metazoa; phylum Chordata; class Actinopteri; order Pleuronectiformes; family Pleuronectidae; genus Limanda; species Limanda limanda. The sequence continues at coordinate 4,342,339 of NC_083645.1, read as the reverse complement.
AGTTTGTGTGCTTAGTCCACTTTAACCTGCAGGAGTCTCTGAAGGCTGCTGTGACATGTTCTGCTGCCACAGAAGAAATTAAATCATGTGGAATTATTTGCAGACTATCTACGCCTTAACTGCAAACATGAAACTGTGGAAATATGTAAAACTGCCATGAATTACAACTGTATCAGATGATGAGCGCAACATTTTTGGGAAAATATTGAATACCAAGGAAAATAATTACATGAAAGGAATGAGTGTGAGGAAGGATGAAACTCACTGCAGATACTCAGCTGTTTACAGACGTTCAACTGAGAAATAACAAAGGTTAACAGCCAAACACATTGTCAGATGGCTATCAGGTGGAATATCTTAAATATTACTACCAATATCACTACTGCATCGCACAGTGAGATAAGTGTCCTGAGAAACAGCAACCTGTGTTGTCTTTTCATAAAAATAATAATAGTGTGAGAATACATATCCTCATTGTAGTCTCTCCCTGCATTTCTATTTGTCTCCAACCATCATTATCCCCACTGTTCCGATCTGATAGTCATCTCGCTTGCAGCTTAACAGACCTAATTACAGTTGACATTTATACTTCTAGAGGTGACTTGCATGACAAATGGAGCGACGCCAGCGAGCTAGTTCAGGCAGCCAACTCGAACTGCGCTGCGCCAATCATGTCACTTACCTCACACTCCACAACTATCTATAATACACACCCACCTTATCAGCTGGTCTATTTAACCAGAGAGAAATTTCCCATCATCCCCTTTGCTCACACTGCTGCTGCAGTATTGCTACCGGTTGCTTCAGCCCCTCCTCCTCCCAGCATCCACCTGTAGGCTCCAACGGGGGGGTTACAAGTATTTGCTCATCACTCCCATCCTTCATGTGTAATCATCAGGGGGAGGGATTAAGTTGGAGCCTAGACGCCAAACACTAAACCTGTTGTAAGGCTGCAAGAAATGTTTGAACGCGAGTTGTCAGACTGAAATGCTTTAATGGTAAGTGACTGGTGTGAAATTTGGAGGAAAATCCCATTTGTGGTGTTCTAGTAATAGGACATCATCTGCAAAATCTGGTTATGATCTAGAGCTCAGAATGATGAAATATTTTTTGGTTTTGTTTCATATTCATATTTGTGTCTTCAACAAAACACGATACAAGTCTATATGTCCTTCTCTGAGAATCAGAAATTCAAATTGTCTTAATGTATATTATTTTCAAATTCAAACACGAGAGGATATTAACTGTAATTGTGATACTATTATTAGTTTATATTTCTATCCAGTCCACACTTGGTTTATTATTTAAGCAAGAAAAGAAAGAAAGAAAACCCATCCCTGTGTAAAACAAACATAAGTTACCATGACAAGCCCTTATCACAAGTACTCAACATATCTGGTCCAAGTTAGGACCCAGTCGCACATAAACAAATGAATAAGTTGCAAACCTTCACTTCCCGAGTTCAACTTCGGTGAACTTTGAGCCACAATATCTGCTTCAAATTTGTGTATGCGCGACCGTGTCCTTATACAGTTTACTCTGCTCAGAGCAATAATCAAGTGAACCACAGTTGGCTTCCACTTGCCATTTGTCAAGTTTTAAAAGGATATTGAATGTATCCCTTTGGGGATCAGTAGCTTGCCCAAGGCATGTGGAGTGGAGGAGGTAGGCATCGACCCGCTCTACCTCCTGAGCCCCAACCACTCAAAATACTGTCCAATAACTAATTTAATTGTAAAGCAATCACTTAGTCCAAACTGAAGAATCAGAGTGCACACTATGTCCCATCCACTAACATTGAGGGGGCGGGACATAGAGTTTACACTATAGCCAGCCGCCCAAGAGTGATCAGATGCTTTGGCTTGACTTTTGGGATGTTGTAATGTTGTCGATCTTGATATACCATCATTGTCTGGGTTCATGTTCATGTTGGTATAAATGGTGTTTCAATCAAACTGCCATGCCAGATTCAATTCACGCCGAGGTCCTCCCATATACAACCTTTACAATGCTCATCAATTTTTACCACAGATATGCCATCCATCATGTCTATCTACACACATCCATCATATCAGAGGTGGGCCACACTGACCAGGCCAGACCAGAGCTCACTCATTAGCACAGTTATAACTACACTTTCAGAGAAGCTACCACAGGCCCCTTTTGGAGTACAACGCCTTGTACCTGAGGTCATTAGATTATAGGGATTTAAATTTGTACCTTCAAATGTACACACTCTTTGTAGTTCAGTAAACCTTCAAATGCAGACATACAGCTGAATGTGCTTCCCGTCCTTTCATTACAACAATGCATATTTCCTAGTTGATATATTCGTACAAAGTGAACTGTGGTGAAACTGAAAACTCATGTTTACTCTAGCAGTTACAAGTACAATGCATTACTGTCTGGCTGCACCAACTGCTCACTAAGAGATTCTAAACTCAAAAGCCTGTGTACTCATGCAAATCAGACACTTGTTGTTATTCCTTGCATGAGACTAAAAATAGCAGGTAGAGAAGCTTTTCTCTTGTAGCTCATCCTGCCTTTACTGGGAATAGACGACTCTCTGCTGTAACTATCCATGGGTTTAAATATAACACCTTGAATGTTATAAATTAGGATTGATGTTTTCCACAGTTTTTTCTAAATATTTACTTTGCAAAAAGGTTGACTCAGTAACTTCTCCATTGGCCTAGTAGTACATTTAAAAAGATGGAAACCTAATGTTTGTTTCAACATTGTAGATAATCATTATCAAAAGTCTTCTAAACAAAACAAAAAAGGGTGTTGTTGCTTTTGCAAAACTTATCAACATTTTAGTTAGTCTTATATTCATCAAACTCTCTCAATATGAGGGATCCACTTTTTCAGAATAATTCCAGAGTACGAACTCCAAAAGTGAGCTATGGTATAGTAGTTAACTTTGAAAAGTTGGCATTGCAAATGTTGCTTTGTTGCCTTCAACATTTATTACCAGCCACATCCTCAATTTGTTCGGCAATATAAACAGGTCCGATCAGTTCTGGCACCAGTGGATAGTAACTGACCGGGCCTTTGGTTTTTATACGCGGGCACTGAAAATCAAAGTCATATTTACCGACTTATTAATGCAAAACGGATTCACATTACAAATTAAATTATTAAATTGATTTATATATTAAAAGACTACTATGAAATAACATAATGATGTACTATATCCAATGGGCTATTTTAATGATGAAACTTGGAATTCATTTCAGTCGATATGAATGGGATCCGATAGTGCAGCCTTTTTATTTTATAAGTGACAAAGTATGCAAAAGTCATGCACTAATTTATTCACAAATAGTCAGAGGCCTTTAGTCGGTTATTAGAGCAAAATAAAGTAATTAAAACAGTGACATCCTGACAGTTGCATCAGCACCATGAAGAGCACTACATATCAACCAAGCAGGATTAAGGACAGCGAGCAGTGCTGGGGACATTTCTGTCATTCTATCATCTCACATTCCTATTATTCAATATTGGCAACTATATAGTGAAAAGACACAACATTTCATCTAAATATGAGCTGGAAGACCATCCTGGGAAAACGAATTAAAAAATTACACGAGGTACCGTGGCAAATTTACTGCGCACATTTACTGTAGCTCAGGCGTGTATAGCTTTACCGAAGTCTAATGAAGGTGCAGCTGGCGTCGCTGAAATCCACAAAACTGCTAGAAGTTGCTGATTCTTGCTTTGTGGCTGCACCTGCAGAGTGACCACCCTCATTAGTTAAGGTTTTCTTGTTGGAAAACCCCTTTTTTATATCAATTTCACAGCGAAACAATATTGCTAGTACTTAAAGCTAGCGTGCCGGACCATGGCCGAAGCAAAGCATTTTATGCTGCTGACTTTTTAGAAAACATGGTTAACTCTCGAGAAGTTGACATCACTCCTGTTATAACACTCAAGTCAAATATCAAAATATATTATTCCATACAATAATCTGACAATATAAGAACAACAATTCTGCTTTCTCCTGGGAGAGCCAAATTCAGAGATGGGCCTGCCCCCCTGCTGCCCGCCCATAACGATGGGTATGGGTCGAATGTTTGTTTTTATTTGTATTTACTGATTTCCATGGATGTAAATACGCCGCTAACTGACTGATGCATGATACAGGCTGTTGCAAGCAGACTTTTTTTGGTCCCCCATGAATCTGATGAGGAATCTGGTCTGGACCCTGGATCTGTACCAATGTTCGGCCTACACTATCTTTTGGTGTGAGCCGCTGTTAAACCTCTCTGCCCACAGAATCGTCTGGGTCTCCTCAATAATTACTGCAAAACAGGTTACTGTGTGAGTGCGGTGAACAGCTGAGTCAGAGAAAATGTTTGTCAATTAAACTAACGATTAAAGTCTCACCTCTAGTTCTCTCTGAGGACCAGACAGGCCTTCTTGACTGCGTCACCAAAGCAACATTGTTCCTTTTGCTTTCCTTTTATATAACTGCAAAGCATACTTACAGACAGAGCAGGTTTTCCCACTTAACCATTCTACATCGTGTTGTTCTGTTTGCACCTTTTTCCTCATGAGATCAGGTCTGAGAGGTGGCATGAGGTGGTACTTAGCTCCCTCTGGAGCAATAATCTTAATAACGTACTGTAGTATGTCATTATTTTTTTTAATCTTCTCATGTGTGTATGTATAGGATTATGAAAAATCTGCAAATATTCTCCTCTAGTGTGTGAGGCAACATGATTTTAAAATCACCAACGATTCTGTGTAGTCTGAGCCCAGCTTTAGTGAAATAAGTCTTTATTCAAATTGGCACATGAATTTAACTGCTCCAAGAAATGTTTTCAACACATATTACAGATTTGGCTCTTCCCACTGAACTGTACTTCATTTAACAAGATTATTTCTGCCTCCAGAATCATTTTGCCTCCCAGAAATGTTTGTACAACTCACACTCCAGTCTCCATTCACACCACTGAGTTCGGCAACACAGAGAGACATGAGTTTCAATGGGGCGTGAGCTGCAGCCACCCGACAAGAAGAAAAGAGCTGTCCAATAAACTGTTTCAACACATGAAAGCCTGCAGATTCTGATTCCTCTGAACACTCTCAGTGAAAAGAAAAAATGGGTCATGATCTGTAATTTTAAGCTCAGAAATAAATCTGCTGTGTAGTGGATGTGAGCTGTGAACTGCTGGCTTAAAGAGCTGAGAGGGCTGGCTTACAGGCATCATAACAACTTCTCCTCGCCAAGTCTGGGGCTGCACGGAGAAGCCTGAGAGGTGAAAGCCCCCTTTTGGCAGCTGCTGCGGTAATATTATGACATAAGGAGCTGGAGTGAAACATTGAAGCAAAGACAGACGTTATTTTCAACTCAGCCTGGTACACGACTGAGAAATTCAGCATTACCCCAAAAAAATCAAGGCACCTGAACAGAGTATCACTCTCTCTCTCAATTCAGTTCATGCCAGTATATATCTAATTATGTGTATATGCAGGAAACATGTAATCTGCAGAGAAAAATATGAAAACAGCTAAGTAAACATGAAAAGAACAGCAGCGATCACGACGCTAGACTAGACAGTGCTGCAAGGAGGTGTTTCCAAGGGAATCTTCTACTTTTAACCTTGTGGCTGTCTAACTTGGTAACTATGGTGACTGTGGAAGCCTTGCATTGCCACAGGTTTGTCATGGCAACAGCAGAACCCACTGTATACACAGGGTTACCCTTTCTTCATCTGTACCTGGATGACTATAGCGCCTGGGTGGACGAGATGAGGATGTGTCTAAGTCCCATTGGAGAAAACACTCCATTGTTTAGCCTCTGAAAAACCAGCAACACTGTGAAACGTCAGGATTTTCACCTTAGACTCTTTTATCTCTTGTTTTTAAAGCGTCCTTGCTTTTAACTATTTTGGAGTATTGTTTATTAATCAATAAAGTTAGTATTTTTAAGCGTCATGGGGGGGGGGGGGGGGGGTCTGCCTGAGGCCTTTTTTTGTAAAAAACATTTTTCACTACCAGAAGGACTTCTTTGTGTTTTTTGTAATAACTAAATTTAACATTCTGGAGATCTCCTTCCCCGTTTTTTTTTTTGAGTACCCCCACCAGGAACTCTCACACTGTGTGCTTTTTTATTAAACAAAAAACGGTATCCCCACCAGGCACCAGGAAACCACAAACGCAACATCTATTCTGCTGGACCGGTGCCGGTAATTCAAATCACAGCATCCTAGCTCCAACCAGGAAGCCAAGGGCCAAGCTTCATAGCTCACTTTGGACCTCGGAGACCATGTGTACATTAAGATATTTTTCAAAGTGAAGTCCAACATTTTCACTGTTGAAGTGATCATTTCAGGATACTTCAAAGTACTTTAAAAACACTTTGCTCAAAAAGTTCAGAGAGAGACTGATATGCCTGTGTTCAGGACCTCTCTGATTACCTACATACTGAATATCAAACATATTTACTGTATAGATTTGGAGATTTTTTAAAAGTAAAGTCCAACATATTTACTGCATAGATTAAGAGCCCCCACTTGACGATGAAAATGTATTTTAACAGAGCTAAGACCGTAACGTTGAGTGGCGAAGTGCTCAGAACACACCTCATGCACAGAAACACGGCACCACAACTACTGAGGTCCATTAAAACACATACAACACAACAAAACCACAACACCAAACCTAAGATCTCAAACATAGACACAACACCCAGTGGCTCAGCGCAAAAGACTTTCCTCCTGCTCCAAACCAGGACTCCGGTACAACTCACACTACTTGACCCCCCAACACCAAAACAACAACGGACGACACCTGACAGACTACCCACCAACCCTAAATACAACAAGGGCCCTCTGCAGCCACAGAGGGCACCCTCACAACAGGTTTCTTTCATACGGACCAAAGCCCCTGATGACCTCAACACCTCCACCCCTCTCTCAGCGAGGGCCAAGAAAGTCTCCTGGGGACCCAAACCGGTCACTGCTCTGCTCAATCCTTGAAGTTGAGGCCCAGATTCATCAGGTAATAGACAAACATAGCAATAGCCTAGAACTGCAAACAATATCACTCACTATACAAAGTAACTCCAATGTATCTATCCTCACTCACGACACCAACTCCTCTCCCCATTCCACACCCACAGCTGTCGCAAACAAATAATGAACTAACAGGAGGGTCATAATAACATGATGAGCGGGCCATTCACGGCTAACATTGCCAGTGAAGCCGCATCTGAGACCTCCCCAAAACGCCTCCTCGGAAAACCACCTCCCAGTTGTGCCACTCCGGACTCCAGCGCACCTTCACCCCCCCGACGACAGCACCCCAGGACCCTCCTCCACCTCCTCCCAAATCAATCTGCAACAGTACACATCCATCCCACCAGGTATAAACAGATATCCACATTGCCAGACCTAACTGGAAACTCCAGGAATGGTATTTTAAAGGCCGCACATTATAATATCAATAGATTCCCCCTCCATAACAACTCAAACATACAGCTAGACAGCTATCCAGGGGCTAATAGGTATAATTTCTTAAAAACCTGTGAGAAATCACTTCCCAATTTAACAACGAAAATATGGTCCTCTCCGTGGCCATCAATAACGATGACCAGGACCCCAAGCAGATTTCATGCAAACAGTAAAAATCACTCTACAAACAGGCTAAACTTACCATCCCCAGTGCGGATATTTACTTTCCCATAATTAATTTCTCATCTTACCTCACCAGCAGACAACAAAGCATCTCAAATTCATCAACGACACCATAGCCACATTCTTTCCGTTTCTTGCTGAAATACCTCATGACACATTTTTTACTGAACAGTATAACATTCACTAGAAACCTGCCACTGCCAAACTCGTCTTTGATTACTGGTGCAAACAATTAAATTTATAAATGGATCTGAACCCAAGGCCTTAAAACAATTCACCCAAAACCCAAACATTATAATCACCAGTAGATAAAGATTCAAAAATAGTTATTATGGATAGACAGCAATATCTACTAGAAGCAACAGACAACCCTCAAACACAAAATATTATAAACCCATTCAGTCAGACATGCAATGTCAAACACAACCACTACTCCGCAACATCATCCATATAACAACAAAACCATCATCCACAAACAAAAAACGTACCTATTTGGCCACGATCTCACGCTCCAGACAATTTTATTTGCTTCCGAAAATACATAAAGAACCACAAACATGGACCACACCCTATGAGGTTCCTCCTGGCAGACCAATATTCTCGTATTACATAAAAAAGTTTTACTCAAACAAAAAGGTTAATCTTAGATTTGATAATTATATATTTACAATTTAAGGAAAATCACCATATTCACTCTATACAAATTGTGTAAACTTGAACCGTCAAAGGGGTGAAGCATAAAATGTATGCAGTAGAACCCAAAATATTGACAAATTTTAGAGCTGATCACCTTGAATACTAAAATGATGGAGCGGTCTTCTGAAGATTAAAACATTAAGACATAAGGTGCTGTGAAGCTGTTTGAAAACCACCTAAAACCCTGAGGATTTTCAACAGAGTTGCCAACATTAACAAACTTTATTTTTATTGGGATAAAACAGTGATTTTTAAAAAACAATTAAGCCAGCAAACTCGACGCAATGAGCTGCACACGTCTCATCTGGCTCTAAAGGGAGAAGCACACAATCGTAATTCCCCGGTCACTAAGTGAAAAGAGAACAGAGCTGCTGTGCAGGTGCTGCAGCTTTTCTCTTCTAGCTCGCATTTCCGCCACAAAAGAGGATCTCCAACTCTCAGTGGGAGCCCCTCAGTCTTTTTTTGGTTATTACATAAGTCGACTCATTTGTTGAGCTTACTGCTTCAAGGAAAATATTTCTAAAATCAGTCATGTCTGTGAAAGCTTTGCAGCAATAGCAGGTTAATGTTTCAGACCTCATACGTTTAGAACCAGAGGTAATTCAGAGCAACAGAGGATGTAACACTTTAAAAAGGACAACTACCAACTACTACTGATCATTAATGCGGTAGGCTTCACCAGAAAAGCGCTATATAAATACAAATCCATTTACCAAATCCATTTACCTCACTCTGCACTAAAAGTGACAATGGATCCATTAAAAACACACAAACAGAAAGCTATGTACACTGCTGTCCTGCTCACCCAGAGATTTAACCTGGGGATACTGGGATAATTGGTCTGAAGACGACGTCACATTATTCTGAACCAATTTTCATAATTTGGTACAGAGGCACTATAATGACATATAGAATGTCTATACATTCATAGCAGGTGCACTGACCAACCAAAGGGACAATAATAACAGATTAATAGCGGGCTGGGTTTTGAAGCTGTGCATTTCCACATACAGAAATGAAGCGGTTTGCTTTGTTTCCAGAAGGCAGGAAGATACTGCAACAGGTCAGTTGCCATGGCTCTACAGCAGTGGGTCAGACAAACTCTCTCACTCCACAGCTCATTGTGCAGACTTTCTGAGTCACTTACTTCAATTGATGCCCAGGAAGCATTTCCCCAGTACCTGCTGAAATGCCAGGCTAATTTTCTTTTAGCACATAGTCGACCTATGTTGATTCATGAATAATCAAGTATGAATGTCTGACTATTTCTTCAAAAGAATTGGCATGTAACAGCAGGACGTCAATACACTTGAGACAAACTTAAAATAATTTGAGTAAGGAAAATCAATTAATATATAACTGTAGACTGGAAAAACTGTTTTAGTTTTACTTCAGCACTAGGAATCTTTGCAGGAACTTGTTTCCACTGCAAATACCGCCTCAGGTACCAGGGTCCGAATTATGTGCCGTGGAAATATCAGTGCAACCTTAGGGGTGGGGCTTGCAGCACTGAAGATGGCTGATTGGTCGTGTCCTGCAGCATTATATATCAGCCAACCTCCATAGTAGTTCCTAAAATCTATTTCTTCAGCCTAAATTCACTGATTCTGAAGAAAAATAGGGACAACAAATAATTTCGCAGTTGGAGGCCTTTCAGTTTGCTGAATTTGGATGTAAAGTTACATCGGTTTCGACCACTGCCTACCAGACATTAATCCTAGTACCTGGATTGGATTTATAAGGGGTAGAGAGCTATCCTCAATTATCTATCGTCTACTCAATGAATTATTATCTAAATCCAACATAGAAGATGCTGAAATGGTAATTTCCTTGGATGCGGAAAAAGCTTTTGACCCCATGGTGTGGGGTTATTTATTGATGGAAAAGACTGTTATAATGTTCCCCTCTTGCTAGGGTCATCATACTCAATCTGAATAGAGTCCCACAACACAGGCCTGTAACAAGACTGTCCTTTGTCTCACTTGGTGTTAACTGTTGTAATCAAACCGCTCTTAGGACCTAACCACTTTTCAGCTGTATTTGCAGGACTGGGATAGAACACATGGTCTCACTTTATACTAATGACCTCTTACTCTGTCATGAATCCTACTGCGTGCATCGACAAGATTATTGACATTTTGCTATGATTTGTTTATAACTTAATGTGACAAGATGTGCTTTCCTTCCACCTGGCTCCTTCTAGTTTTAGATACCATGGTATTAATATTTCTCACAATCTCCCTTACTTTATAAACACAATATTCAGAAGTTTGTAAATGAGATAAAATTAGACCTTCAACCCTTGGAATTCTCTTCTCCTGTCACTTTTAGGAAGAATCAACTTAATTAAAATGAATGTTGTACCCAGATTTGTGTTCCTTCTTTCAATGTTTACCACCATTCTGCCCTTTTATTTTTGTAAGGAATTAAATAGGAATACCACATTTTGTATTTGGGCAGGCAGGGATGCAAAGGCTAAATATTCTAACCTGCAGAGGACCAAAGAAAATGGTGACCTTGCTTCACCAAATTTTTTGGGATACTATAGGGAAGCAAACATCCCCAAAATGCACACTTGGCAGATTAACCCCAATACAGATTGGAGCCAGATTGGAGGCTCCTATCAACACAAACATCTTTGTCTGTGTATTCTACGTGTGTGTCACCGCCTTTTCACCGGGTGAAAAAGGTTTTCTTTTCGTTATATTTAATAATTGCATCTGTTGCATGTTAGAGCATCATCTCACACATTGACTTTTTTATTTCTACATGCTATATATAGGAGGTCAGGCAGATAAAGTCTCCAGAAACTATGGAGCATCTCACTCAGACATTTGCGTTCACAAATGCAACCTCTGGAGAAAATGCGGAGGAACTGCAGAGTGCAGTGCATGTCTGAAAGCAACTTTATTAGCAAAACTCCATTGTAAAATAGTAACTGGGACACACTGGAAAAGCAGGGCAGATGCATGAGTCTCGCAGAGTGATGTGATGGATGGTGAGAAAAAAAACAACCAGTGATGTGCCACTCCTTCTCCCCACGTAAAATAAATCAGGTTTAGTAGCTGCATAAAATATGTCTTATCTTGATTATGCAAGCTGACAAAGCATAAGTTCTGCAGTAAGTGGGCTGTTGAGATTGGCTCAACAGCCCACTGGCTGGAAACAAATAAAGTTAATAGAGTAAATATGGTAATGCAGTAAGGAGGTTCAACAGTGCAGGTCACAGGAGTAGATAGCATTAGATGTTAGGAAATAATGCCAGGGGTTAAGGAGATCCTAGGATGAATGCATTGGAATTAGTCAGAGTTGTAGATAAAGATTAACAATAATGTCGCACTTTGAACAGACATGATTGAGGCAGTGGATCCATACATCAGGGCCAGGAACAAATCCTCAGCACTCTGCAGATTGTAGAGCTGTGTGGAAACAGACTCCACTGTCAACACTGCCTGATATAGTGATACTGTGGAGCTGTTCTTTGCATTGCGCAGTCAACAAGCATCTGCTGAACGGCTCCTCAGTCCAGTCAGAGAGAGAGGGAAGACAGACGTAAAACAGCGAGGAATGGAGGAAGTGATGGGACGAGAGGGGTCGTCTCCCTTCATCAAATACCGAGCTAGGCCCGATCCCCCTGACTGTGTTGTGACTGTTTAGAAGTGTGAGCAGCACTGCATGGGTTTAGTGCTGATGTTACTAGATAGTAAGATCTGATGTCAACCAGTTATTTATTCATGTATTTTGTGCTAATTAGAGCAAGGCTAACAAGACATATTATGAGGGGCCCTATGAGAGATAATTAATACTTGGTCTCACACAGACCATCATACTCTCTCACACACACACACTACTAATGTTCCCGCCTCGGGACAACAAGTGTGCCCCAGGCTGCCCTGCTATATTTTTACATGTGTATGTATATTTATATTAACATATTATGTATATATATATATTCGATTTAACTTCAGGTTCAATCATTCTCTCACAGACACACTATCATTCTCATTCACATATATCATTCTGTCTTACATTCACTGTCATTTTGTTCCTCACACATGGTTATTTGCAGTCACATGTTCTATTCATTTCTCTTACTTGAGCTATTATTCTTTTTCAAATATATTGTCTCTGTAGAAGAGAGATACGTGTTGCGTGTATGACAGTAAATAAGAGAATATGATTGTGCAAGAGAGTATAGTGTTTGTGTAAGAGTATATAACATCATATTCTCAGACATACACCACTATAGTCTTACAAGTAATTATGAATTACCTCTCTTGGTAGTGTGTGTGTGAGAGTATGATGTTAGTATGATAGTTCATGTAAGAGAATGATATTACATGTGAGAGAGTATAGTAGTGTGTAAGAGAGTATGATTGTACATGTGAGAGTATAGTAGTGTGTGTGAGACCAAGTATTAATTATCTCTCATGGGCCTCTCATTACATATTGACATATACTATACATTTTGACAAAGATAAAGGATATTAAAGCCTGCCACAGTGGCCAACATCCATTCAGAGTATGAGTGTTTTGCTTTTTGGTGAGCACCATTAGCATCAGCAGCACTATGTTCACATTTAAATAAAAAAACGTGGCTTCACCTGTGACACGTCGCACTCACTGCACAGACCATAATCGAACAGCTGCTCAAATAATCAGAGGTTCACGAGAGAGTGAGAGATGGGTGGAAACATGGACAGCCAGAAAACAATGCCTCAGGCTACAGCTGTCGACAGCAAAGAGGAATTCTAAATAATCATCAAAAATTTTAAAACATTTGAATACGTAAAGTCAGTATCCTAAAGGGATAGTTCATCAAAAAATTCAAATTCACTCATTATCTATTTACTTATTATCAGCTGTTACTGAAAGAACAAACTGGTTCAGTGGTTATATGCAGGAACTGGCTGGTGTCCACGTACTTTTCTAACATGGGTAAGAGATTTGTTTGTATGCATGTTTAATAACAATGTTTAATAGTCTTCACTCACATATACACAATAAGTGAGCACAGAAGGACCCAGCCAATCTGACTGAATACTTGTTGAAAATGTGTCAACTGTGTTTAATTTACTATTTGCTTCATGTCAGAACGTGAAGGCTCCAGAGCTGATACCAGTTTAAGGTTCAAACCATTCTGCCTAAAATGCATCAGCGGATCTGAGGCTAAAGGTATAAACTCATTTTCTATAGTATTGTAAGTAAAGCCCTGCTGCACTTAACGATCTGTGTATGTAAACAGTCCTTCATGTGGAACTTAAATCACCACACCCAGGGCCGGCCCTGGCAATGTTGGAGCCCTAGGCGGGGTTTCAGAATGGCGCCCCCCCCCAACATACACACGCAAATTGTCATGCATCCCCAAGAACTTTTGGACTGTATACAGATGCACACACAGGCAGACAAAATTGTAAGCTATAAAAAATAATAAAAATATATAATAAAAATATAAAAAGTCTGAACTCAGCTGTACTGACAGCATATCATGTCATGTCAACAAAAATAAACATTAATGATGAATTGGGGTGATTCTACCTCTATATTGTTCTTTCTTCTCCTCCCCTACTTTGCTGCGCTTTCTGAATCGTGCACCTGATAATTTAATCCTTTTTTGACTCATCTTCAACTCTTATCACAGTCTAACACGCCTCCCCACACACACACACGAGAGTATGTGCTTGTGTGTTTCTGTCTGTTTAGAGACAACTGACAAATGTGTGGATTAAGCAGTGTTTGGCAAGTTACTGAAAATTAGTAATTAGTTACAGTTACTAGTCACTTCTTTTAAAAGTAATTGATTTACCCCACCAGTTACTGTATATCAAAAGTAATTAGTTACTAGGGAAAGTAACTTTTAAGTTACCTTTATGTCTGCTTTTTAAATGTAATGAATATGAACAGTACTGGACAGTCAAACACAATACATATATTTTTTAGACCTATTTATTGTAATCAACAGGGCAACAGGCCCATTTGTGGGTCATTTGGTACCGGGCCGCACAGAAAGAATAAACATTTTACATGTTTTCTGTTTTATCTATTATCCGGTAGTTTTTCAAAATAAAACCGTTTTATTTTGAAAAATTACCGGATCCTCTGCGTTATGACTCATGCTTTATGCATGTCAAGACGCTCGTCTCGGTCACGTCACTTTTTCGCTGACCACAAACCAGCACGGTATTTGTCGGACCCATTTGTCAACAAACCAGGTGAATCCAGCAGGTCTGTTCAAGGAAAAGATCAGCTGCCCGAGATCACAAATGACGGCGGCCCTTAAAGTATGTTTGAGAAAACAACTCTGCCGGTGTCCTGGATTAAAGTCACGGCAGAATACCCTGAGATCGCCACAACAGCACTTACAACTCTGTTGCCATTTCCGACATCATATCTGTAGTGACATGATAGATCGTTTGAAATATATCAATTTTCAGTGTGTTTTCCGGCCCGATTTGCTCGCAGCGAGCGAAAAACAATAGAACAGACCCCGGAACCATCGCTGCAGATCGCGAGCCGGCCGCGGCGCTGCCCGCAGCTTCCCGGCACAACGCTGCCGGTGCGAACAGCCCAATTATTTAACATGGGCGCGGAAAGGAAGCGGACAGCTTTCGTGGCGCCTCGCTGCGCTTCTATCTCCGGTGCGTCCCCGGGTTTAGAAGATGATGTTGTGATGTGAATGTTTTGGTTTATATTGCATGTGTCACGTCATGATAAATCAGTCCCTTGTGCCGCCCTCTCGGCATTTTGCGCCCTAGGCAACCGCCTACTTCGCCTATGCCAGGAGCCGCCCCTGACCACACCACCTTACAGCACCGCATTCTGACCTTAATGTCAATGTGTGAGCTGCTAACCATAATAAATGACTTTGTTAATGAGGAGCCTAAGCCTCACAGTCAATACACAACATCTGTTCTATTAGAAAACTATTATAGTCGATGCATGACTGTGTGCCAATACCTTTCCACAAGTCCTCACTTTTCCAATTTGCTGTTGCGGTTCCAGTTAAAGTAAAAAGATTCCAGCCAGCTCTCTCCAGTGAACAAGTGTTAAGACCTCTGCCAAATGAAACCTGCAAAATGTACTATAACATGTCCTAATCCTGAAGCACCTATTGTCATGACAGGGATATCTTTTTCATTAAAGCGTTTTACAACTTTACATTTTCATGCTTCCAACACCATATCTTCATTTTTTCCCTGGTCCCTCCTTCTATTACTTTTCATCTCCATCCATGCTTCTCGTCCATCCATCATTCTTCTCGTCTCCAGCTGCTGCTGGATCAGCAGATTCTGCAGATGCCTCTTTAGTTCCCTTTGTTAATGAAAGCCGGACACAGACAGCTGCGACATTAACTCTCAGTGAATGTGTGATGTGGGGCAGGGAGGGGCGGGGGTCATTTTATGCTCAGAACTTAGCGTTGAATACTGTGTGGATGTATTTTTTTAAATGATGAACAGTTGGAGCAGGGCGATAATTTTAATGTTAAATTTTTATTTCCATCTAATTGCTGTAGATAACTCCTACCTAATGGCTTGTGCTTTCAATGAAACCAGTGGTTAAAATGCCATCATAACTGGCAGAAATTACAGCCACACCCATTAAGAAACAAAGCAAAGTGTAGAATAAAAAGAAAGCTGAGGACAGCTTTACAGTCGTGTACATATTCTTTAACAAAACACAGTATGACCTGATATGTGGCAAACTGATCTGTGAAGCCCTTTAAACACTGACTGAGGCTCAGGATTAAATTAAAGGTTTGAAAGAAATACACATTTTTTGCAAAAGTCCCTTACATGTTCTATTTGTTTATTTTAAATCAAAAAGACACGTACATAAAAAGGATTGAAGAATGTTCTGTTCCTGGGAGTTTGTGACACTGACCAAAGATGTTGTCAGACCGAAAGCTGCACAAATTTTAGAGGCAGCAGCTGATAAAATGCTACTTGAGAGAAACAATTTCCACTCAATTTCCTTAGGATTTAGTTTAGCACCTGGGTGGGCCTCCTATCTGCAAGAGTGTTTGTGGGTGTGTGTGTTTCTGCTCGTCTGTCGGTCTTCACACAAACAAAAAGACACATGTATTTATTATTCGATAATGTCTGATCACAGACCATATTGTTCGAGTCACTTAAACCCTGATTTCCTGATGATTTGTACCTTTTGAAAGTCGCTTTGGATAAAAGTGTCAGCTAATTGTTATGTAATGTGTGGCATATGTTTTTAGTTTCAGTGTGTTTAAATATGTGTCTCATAAACTCTCGAGATACAGAGAGATAACAGATACAGTACAGCAGTCATCCATCACACCACTACATTCCACACACAATGTGCATATGTTGGAAGTTATCTACAGCTAACATCTGTACACAGGCTCGGATTGGCCGGCAACAAAGCCACCAGCATTTTTTGAGAAAATAATTATTGTGGGGGGTATGCCGAAGGCAGGTGCAGGTATGCCATCGCCTACCTCACTATTTTAGGTGGATGCATCTAGTCATGTAATGTCAGAAGTCAGGAGGGACATAATCAAAAGCTAGCAGAGGCTAAATAAATTAAAAAAAATCGAACATAACAAAAACACTGATCAAATGAAAAAAAGGTCCCGAAAATGCAAAGGTGGAGCAAAAATGATTTTATAACAGTGAAATTAGCTGAAGGAACATTAATCATGCTCTGGTGTTACATGAAGAGGAGGAAAGCAATCTAGATGCAGGCTAATGCAGAGAAAGGCCCAGAACAACACGATGAGGCCACCTCATATGTACTGGCAGCTAGTGGAGCTCACAGCGTGAACAGAGCTAATGTTTACAGAGCAGAGATAACATTAACAGAGCAGAACTATTGTTTAGCATACATGTTGTGAGGCAGCCCAGTGGCTTTATAATTAGTGTCTCCTTTTTGATTAACTAGCCAGTCATTTCTCACATAGGAAACAATCTACAAATGTTAATGGCTCTTTTTCAGATCTGAATCATCTTCTAGTTATTGATTGATTAACTCAAATATAAGCAGCAGCAATTTTGATAATTTATATTTTGACTTTTAAAGCAATACCACAAACATTGTCCAGTTATAGGCAATGTAATGAGGAGTTTGTGGTTTCTTCACAATGAAATTTGTATATCGAGAAAATAAAAGGCATGTTAATCAATAATTCAAATAATTACTGGTCAAACACCTGAGGCAAAAATGATGTCAGCACCACTTATAAGAAAACTCTTTCTGTCACAGTTACCAACTCAGGTTCGCCTTTTTTCTGGCCCGGCTGTGAAAACACATGCAACTCAGAAGCTTGGGCGAACGGAGCATTTCTAATGGATTCTAAGACCGTTGGATGAAGACCAGTAGTGGGCCTTTATACAGACTATTTTAAGCTGTATTGAAATCTGAGGAAACTTCGAAAGCCAGAAGGGAGGAAAGAGAGGAATGAGGCCGGCACTGAAGTGTGGTACATCAGGACCTTGGAGAGAGCCATTGATTTTTCATTAAATAGGAACCTGGTGATATTTAAACAGTACAACCACTGATAGGCTGTTTCAGACCCATGATCAGTGCCATGCAGTTCAATAAGAATTTGCTTAAACCTCAGTCAGTTAAAGAATGAACTAGACAAACACTGTGCATACCTCCACCAACAGTCCATTTATGAATCCATATTTAGTTTTTTTTCTACCTTTTTTTTAAAAAAAAAATTATTTGGTAGAATTGCATATAACCACCAGTCCCCTAAACATACTTTTTTTTTTTTTAATCCATGCATCAAAATAATGAAAAGGTCTTATCTCAGTGTTCACTTTTCTTTTTTTTATAATCATGGAGCTGCTTCTTTATCTACATCCACACCACAATTGAAAGGATTATTCCTTTGCCCATGTACAATCTTCACACTAATGTTGTGGGAATCTGTAACCTCCTCATGGTTGTAAAAAGTAAGGCAAATTAAACAAGTGGGGCAGGCAACTGAGGATATAAAGCAGAAGAATATACAGCTCCATGGGCCACAGACTCAGCTGGATTACCGATAATTCGGTAATCCAACTTTGTCTTCTATGTGTATGGCTCCTCTTTTTTTTCAGTTGAGTCTGTGTTACAAACGTCAACACGTCTAGATTAACTGAGTCTGCCAAATTCAAATATTAATAGTTAACACTTACCTACACAATCCAGCCACAGGACCCACACACAACAAACTACATGTGTGCAAGCAACATGTGACCTACCATTACCAAGCACACACAGTGGCTGACAAAAAAAAGTGCCACAAAAAACTGTATAATAGTCAAATAATGAATCTGAAGTAAAATACTGATGGTGGTATCATCCAGAAGTTTGAATCAAATCCAGCATAAATAACTGCATGTAAAATGTGCAAGTTCTCCTCTCTGATTTAGAGGAGAAGGTGTTGACACTCTTCAAAGACCAACTGGAGCTAGATCACCACACCATCGGGATAGAACGAATCCAACGGACTGGGAAGGCACCTACAGCAGAGGGAGACTTCCCTAGGCCCCGCCCCCGTCCTCTACTGGTGAAGCTGCTGAGGATTAAGGACAGAGACAGAGTCCTGAGCAGCGCTAAAAAGCTTAAAGGATCCAGAATCTTCATCAATGAAGACTACCCTGATGTAGTTCGCCAGAAGAGGAGGGAGCTGCTTCCTCAAATGAAAGCTGCAAGAGAAAGAGGGGACTTTGCTGTCTTAAGGTATGACAAGCTGTTTATCCACAAAAAGGAGGCGAATGGAAGGAGAAGTGACACTTAAACAGGTGGAAGGGTAAATTAGAGTTGGCACGCATATTTCATGTCTATTGCTGCTTTACTCCCAAAGAAAAGTTTGAAGATTGCTCATCTGAATATTTGTAGCTTAAGGAACAAAGTGCATGAAATTACTGACTTGTTGGTGTTAAACTCAATTAACATACTTGCAATATCAGAAACCCATCTGGATTACACTTTTGAGGATGAGGCTGTGGGCATAACAGGGTACAATATATACAGAAAGGACAGAAACAGTTATGGGGGAGGTGTTGCTTTTTATGTTCAAAACCATCTTCCAGTGAAAGTTAGGGAGGATTTTATGTATGATGAAACTGAGGTGCTATGGCTTCAAGTGAACCTGCCCCATATTAAACCTATCTTGGTGGGCTGCTGCTACAGGCCACCAAGTTCAGATCAACACTACTTAGAAGCCATGGGTGAAATGCTGGATAAGGTGTGTGAATTGAATATGGAAATTGTTTTCACTGGAGATATAAATATTGACTGGCTATCGCCCAACTGTTCCTTAAAGAACCAACTGGCCACCATAACTGATGCATGCTCTCTGAAACAAGTGGTTACACAACCAACACGACTAAGCACAAACAACAAGGGCATCAACACAGCATCTTGTATTGATCACATTTATCTGAGTGCAGATGACTTGTATACCAAGGCTGTATCAGTCCCAATAGGATGTAGTGACCACAATATTGTAGTGGTAGCTAGGAAAATTAAGGTTCCCAAAGCCAGACCTAGAGTTATCTATAAGAGGTCCTACAGAGGTTTTTCTGAGGAAGCCTTCCTGGAAGAGGTCAGAAATATATGTTGGTCTAAGGTCTACAATTCAAAAGAACCAGATGAAGCACTTGATCTTTTTATTGCGAAATTTTTACCAGTCATTGATAAACATGCACCTGTTAGAAAAGTGACAGTGAGGACTTGTAGGGCGCCATGGGTTGATGTGGAACAAAAAAACTATACGTCTCAGCGTAATAAGGCCAAGGAAAAAGCACAGAATAGTGGTTGTACTAAGGACAGAGAAAACTACTGTAAACTGAGAAATCAAGTTACAAAACTCAATCAAAGGAAAAAGAAACAATATTATGCTCTGCAATTAATCAAGACAAAGAATGACCCCAAAAAGCTTTGGAGTGTGCTTAATGGTATAATGGGAAGAAACACCTCTCCACAACCTACATTCATTGAAAGTGGGGGTACCTTTATCACAAAACCCAAAGAAATTGCAGATCACTTGAATAATTTTTTCAGAAGCAAGGTAAATACATTAAGGAAAGAATCATCACAGAGGGTTGACAACAGTTCAACCATTATCAACATCCAAGACTATATGAAGGACAAACTTTGCCAGTTTGAGTTTAGTGAACTAACAGCGGAAACAGTGACTCGGCTGGTGAAAGTGGCATGTGGTGACAAACAACCAGGGATGGATGGGATAGATGGTAAACTGATTGGAATAGCTGTAGATTATGTTGCACAGCCAATCTGTCATATACTAAACACCAGTCTGAAACTATCAATCTTTCCTTCAGCCTGGAAAGAAGCTAAAATTATTCCCCTGCCCAAAGATAAGAAAACATCATTTAGTGGCCCGAATTGTCGTCCAATAAGCCTGTTACCAGCACTGAGTAAGATTCTTGAGAAGGCTGTATTTGATCAAATACAGGAATACTTCTCAGTAAATAATCTGTTAACAAAGTACCAGCATGCTTACAGAAAGGGACACTCCACATGCACAGCACTGACGCAAATGTCAGATGACTGGTACAGAGATCTAGACAACAAAATGCTATGTGGAGCAGTCCTTCTGGATTTTACAGCAGCATTTGATCTCCTTGAACATAACCTTCTTCTGGAAAAACTGGTGTGCTATGGCTTTAAACCATGTGCAGCTACCTGGATGGGAAGTTATCTATTAAATAGATCTCAGAGAGTTTTCTTTAATGGAAGTCACTCGGACAGTGTGCTGGTGGAAAGTGGAATTCCACAGGGAAGCTGTCTAGGACCACTAATGTACTCTATCTTCACTAATGATCTACCTCAAGTTTTAGGAAGTGCAAATCTAAGTATGTACGCAGACGACACTACTGTATATGCATCAGCAAAAACAGCAGAAGAACTGACACTCATCCTAAACAGGGAGCTAAGTTACATTGGAAAGTGGGTCCTTCAAAACAAGATGGTTCTCAACTTAACTAAAACAAAAAGTATCATCTTCGGGTCAAATCATTCACTTAGAGCAGAGCCAGAGCTTAAACTGTGCATAGATGGAACATCCATCAATCAAGTAAAGGTATCCAAGCTACTGGGAGTCACCCTAGATAACAAACTGTCCTGGTCAAAGCATATTGACACTATTGTCAATAAAATGGGCAAAGCACTGGCTGTAGTCAGACGATGCAGAAACCATCTGACACCTGATCTAAGAACACTGGTAGTAAGATCCCTCGTTCTGTCACAGCTGGATTATTGCCAAATAGTATGGGCAAATGCCACCATGAAAGACCTGAATAGATTACAGCTAGTACAGAACAAGGCTGCACGCTTTGCTCTACAGTGTCCTTACAGAACCAGCATACAGAGCATGCATGCCAGTCTCCAGTGGCTAAAAGTTGAAGACAGGATGGCTGCTGCACTTCTCTTATCAACATGGCGCCTCTTGCAGTCTAAAACACCAGCAGATCAGTATAGGCAACTAAATAAAAATTTAGCCTCTCATAACTATGGCACTAGACGAGCAATAGAGGGAAGGTTTTCTCTCCCCAGAGCTAATACAAATTTTCTTAAACGTACTGTGGGTTACAGAGCCATGAAGTCATGGAACCTACTACCAACAGAAATTATAAACGTGACACGTAAATGTATGTTCAAAAAGCAAATAATGAAACACTTGGGTACAACATACTTGTGACACTAGATGGTGCTGGACTGTACATAAATGTGTAGGACTCCATTACATGGTTTGACGTTTTCACTTCTATGGAATTACCTATCAGTATTTTATATCATGACAAAGGTAAAACTGCATATAACCACTAACTTATTTTTGATATTTGTAACATATAATTGTATGATCATTATTCAATGTATTTTAACTTTTGATATTTGTAATTTAACGTATGTTTTAAATATTTGATATAGGTATTGTAATGTATGTTTTAAATGTTTGATATCTGTATGTATGTCTTCTATGTGGACCCCACTAAAAGTAGCTCTGTCTTAGGGTAGAGCTAATGGGGATCCTTCTAAATAAACAAATAAACAAGTAACAAACATATCTGAACACTTCCACGTTGAAATAGTTTACATACAATTATGTTACTTTATTCAACATATATATCTTGGTGGTAGCAAGGCACCTGACAGGCATGACATGGGTTGCTGCTTACTCTTGTACAGCCAAAGATGGACAACTCATCTTGAAAGTCATTTTGATAATTTTTACCAACAAAGATTTACGCATTTTCTGTTTTCAATAAGGTTTTAAGCATTTCCTTTTGTCATGATTGAACTTTTTATGATTTAATCTCTTCACTAAACGTCACTATTTGGAGGGTTCAAAGATGCCCCTGCTCACCTTGCTGTTTTTCTAACACTGGCCAAATCATGTCCCCATAAGGTTTGTCAGGCAGGTTTACGCTGAGGTCCCTGGAGAACCACAAAGTATTTAACCAACAATGTGACCCTGCCCTGTTGGCCATAAGGTTTTCAAAGCGGCTAGAGTTGTCACCTGTCTCGAGACGGTGCACCCGCTGTGCCAGCATCTGTCCTTCTGTTTAACACACACACACACATTACTGTGTTTAATATGTTAAAATTGATCCCAGAATCTTGAACATAACAGTTCGATGGTAGAGCTGATCTGTAACTTGAAGGGCAGTGAAGAACTTTTTCGGAGGAAGATGTCATCAAGGTTAATCCCTGTAGGAAAACCACTTTTTTAAGCTTTTCTTAAAGATATTAAATTCCTTATGTCAGTCAATGTATTTGTATTTGCATGTGATGTGTGTTTTTCGTCAAAGGTGACTCTACTATGATAATGCATGCGTTCAATATAGAGCCATGGAAACTATAATGGTCCATGAAGCCTGGAACATAATCATTTCCATAATGTGTCCATGACCTTGACGGTCTTGGAATTGTTTTTACTGATTGCACGTCAATCGCTTAATACATTTTAGTAATTAAACACACCATCCCTTATCCTTCAGTTGATTGTAAATCAAAACTAAGAATGTATGTTGGACAGGAACTCACTATAAATAGTTGCTAGTGCAGATAGAGAACAACGTTTACACATCAGGTTGACAGTGGAAAACACTTTTTCACCGCCACCATTTAACAAAGGTGAATACCCTTGGTTGTGTTTATCTTTTGTTGTACCTGGAGCACGAAGAAGAAAACAAGGGTCATGAACTGGGCCGGAACTTTTAGAGAAAGGATGGTTTTCAAACGGGACATTAAGAACTGTAGCGTTATGGTTTTCACAGAGTAAGCTTTACCCCTCGTTCGCAGACTACAATACACAACCATGTTTACGTGAGTTTCCAGGAGTGTTAGGCTTTCTCAGTATAAGGACCCAATCGCAGACCAAGATCCAAAAATACTTATTTATTTCAAAACAAAGAAAAAACCAAGGATCCAAAAGGGGAAAAAATGACAGCAGCAAAAACAGAAAATCCAATTCAATAGTTCAACAGAATTCCAAAAAGGGAAAAAACAAAGAAGATCAAAAATCAGAATGTCAAATATAATACAAGATAAGAGACCTCAAAAACTCAGAATCCTGGTGTTACGTGCCGTGTTTTCCTTTTCTCTCTCCCCCTCTCGCTCATCTCCTGCAGGTGTGTGTACTCCAGAGGCACATCCACCAGCGCAGCTGATGCTGCTCTGCGATCAGGGAGTGGCCATAAGCACCGTGAGGTGAGCGTCAGGGAGAACCCCAGTGAACCAGCGAGGAGCATGACAGCATTGCCAGGGAACCAGTGAGCCGAGTGGGTCAGTGTTGTCGGTGCTGTTGGTGGGCCAGTGGATCGAGCGGCTGGTTGAGACCAGACGTGTTGTGCAGACGTGGTGTGTAGACGTGCTGGTGGCTGCCTTTTTCCCCCTTCCGGTGTGGGAAGGTTGTTTCTTTGTTAAGTCCGTTGTGTAATAAATACTTGATTCTTTGTTAAATTCTAAGTTTCCAGATTCCTTGTTCAGTGCCCGGTTATTATTTACTAATTGTTTGTCCCCCCCATCCTAGACAGCTTGGGGGACGTAACAGTTTTGGGGGCTCGTCCGAGATCTTATTAGAGCAGGGTTGCGGGGTTTATTTAAAGATAGATAACAAAGTATTAAGTTCCAGTGTGAAGTGATAAAAATTAATGTCAAATATTGCCCAGTGTGTAGCCTTCCGTAACGTGTGAACTTCCTCGGTGAAGCTAGGGGAGTGTCCAGTTGAGCTGGTGCAGCTTTTCCTGCGGGCACTCATTTATTGTTTTTCCGTTTATAATTTTTAGGAGTCAATCCTGGGCGGAGACGGCGTTCTCCAAAGGGGGCAGGCGTGTCAGGGTTTCGGCCGCTGATAAGAGCCTTTAAATCGCCTCGAGCCCGGCACGGCTCCCGAAGACAAGTGAGGGACAAGATTTACTAGGCAGGTGCCGGGGAAGTTTTGTTTCTGTGTAAGGTTGGTGGTCACTGAGGGTGATATCAGACATTTCTATTTTTTGTTTCTGAAGTTTTGATTTGCGGTGCGTCTTCGAGATGGCGGCGTTTGATTTGGAGGAGTTTATTTCCACCCCGACATTGGGTCAATTTGACCGATGCAAAAAAAGTGACTTATATAAACTGGCGGAGTTATAGATAACGGTACCTATTTCTTTGGCCAAAGCGGAGCTGAAAGCTGTGTTACTGGATGTCCTCATTACCAAGGGGATTATCAGTTTGTCCGCGTCCCACGAGGCAGAATTAAGTGAGGGGACGGGGCAGCCTGTAAGTGAAACCCCTGTTGTCCACCCTAAGGGAACAACACCAAAGCCCTTCACAATGCCGCCATATGACCCGTTATCTGTAGAGTCGTCTCCAGGATCTAAATTAGATGTCCGGGTAAAGCTTCATTTAGCTCGCCTCCAGCTGGAGAAGGATGAGCGAGAACGCAAGTTTCACCTGCGCAGCAGGGAGCTGGAGTTACAATTAAAGAGACTTGAGGCAGAGACGGCGATAAAGATGCGGCAGTTGGAACTGCAGGCGGGAGGGTCCCGACATGTTCCCACAGGTGACACGGAGTTTGCGAGTTCCACGATGGCGTTTGATGTGAGCAGACACATTTCGTTGGTTCCGGCGTTCCGTAAGGCCGAAATTGAGGGGTACTTCAGTGCATTTGAGCGGATTGCTGCGGCTTTGCACTGGCCTGAAAATGTGTGGGCGATCTTGTTGCAGTGTAAATTAACTGGTAAAGCTCAGGAGGCTTGTTCTTCTCTGTCGGTGGAAGATGGATTAGAATATGATAAAGTCAAAAATGCTATTTTGCGGGCGTATGAGCTTGTACCAGAGGCTTACAGGCAGCGTTTTCGCAATTTAAAATAAATGACCAACAAAACGTATCTGGACTTTGCTAGAGAAAAGGGGATGCTTTTTGACCAGTGGTGTACAGCCTGCAAAGTCCATGATCTGTCCTCAATGCGGGAGTTAATGTTATTAGAGGTTTTTAAAAACTGTGTATCGGAGCGAACAGCTGTTTATTTGAATGAACAGAAAGTGGGCACTCTACAGCAGGCTGCCACGCTTGCTGATGAGTTTGCGCTCATTCATAAAACTGTTTTTAAGACCCGTGATTCCCCCAGCGACGAGTTTTTACAGAGATCTGAAACTCGGGTGCATAACAGCGTTCCCTTCAACCCAAAGACAGAGAAATTGTGTTTATTTTTGTCGTAGGCCCGGTCATTTGGTGGTTGACTGTGACGTTTGGAAGCGGAGGCAGCCAGAGTCGGTACCAGGAGAACCAAAAGGGGTGGGGGTAATAACAGTTTCTCCCAGAGTCCAGTCTGTGGACTGCAGAACGTCTGAGGTGAATGAGAAATGTTTTAAACCCTTTATTTTTGATGGTTTAGTGTCTGACAGGGAAAGCGGAGGATCAGCGCCCAGTTAGGATCCTGCGAGACACGGCCTGTTCGCAGTCGCTTATTCTTTCTGGAGTTTTGCCTTTGAGTGTTTATTCTGATGCATATGCAGTGGTGAGGGGGATTGAAATGGCTTGTGTGCCGGCCCCTCTGCATCAAATCCATGTGAGGTCAGGGATAGTGACTGGTTTTGTTACAGTGGGTGTCCGTTCATGTTTCCCCATTGATGGTATCGAGTTAATCATGGGAAACGACATAGCAGGATGTAGAGTTTACCCAGTCCCTGAGGTTGTACGTAGTCACAATGTGTGTGGCCCAGTGAAATTGTTAAAGGAGAAGCTCGTGTGCAGTTCTCCTCCCAAAACCAATGTGTTGGATTTTGTCTCGCAATGTAGGGAGCGGCTACCTTTTACCACCAAACTGGTAAAAGAGTCACTCGCTTCCTCCCCCGTCAGCATGAAGGAACACTTTGACAGGAGAGCAGTTAAACAAAAGTTTCAGCCAGGTGATCAAGTGATGGTATTTTTGCCCACACCTGGTTATGCGCTTACTGCCCGGTTCTCAGGTCCTTTTGTTGTGAAAAAAAAAGTTTCAGACACAGATTACGTCATCCGTACGCCTGAGCGTAAACGGAAAACCAGTTTGTGTCATGTTAACCTGTTGAAACTTTTTCACCCCAAGAGGAGCAGACAAGGTGGTAGCTGACATGCTATCCAGTGGGTGAGATTATACTGATTGTGAAAGTGTGTGGTGATTGGTGTGATATGAGTGATTAATTAACAAGTGGGAGTTCGTTCTTATGTGAGGGGGTGTTACGTGCCGTGTTTTCCTTTTCTCTCTCCCCCTCTCATCTCCTGCAGGTGTGTGTGCTCCAGAAGCACATCCACCAGCGCAGCTGATGCCACTCTGCGATCAGGGAGTGGCCATAAGCACCATGAGGTGAGCGTCAGGGAGAACCCCAGTGAACCAGCGAGGAGCATGACAGCATTGCCAGGGAGCCGAGTGGGTCAGTGTTGTCGGTGCTGTTGGTGGGCCAGTGGGCCAGTGGATCGAGCGGCTGGCTGAGACCAGACGTGTTGTGCAGACGTGGTGTGTGGACGTGCTGGTGGCTGCCTTTTTCCCCCTTCCGGTGTGGGAAGGTTGTTTCTTTGTTAAGTCCGTTGTGTAATAAATTATTGTTTCTTTGTTAAATCCTAAGTTTCCGGCTTCCTTGTTCAGTGCCCGGTTATTATTTACTAATTGTTTGTCCCCCCCCATCCTAGACAGCTTGGGGGACGTAACACCTGGCATGGCTTCTCAAAGGCAAAAACGATACAATCCGACAGGGGACAACAGAAAGACTGGGCTTATATAGCAGGAGGAACAAAGGCAAGACACAGGTGAACTAATGAGGCAAACACTCAGGGTGATGATAGGGAACAGGTGACGGGGACAAAGAGCGGGAAGCAGCAGAGGGCGGAGTCTCCGGACAATAACAGGAAACACATGGCCTGACAACATAAACTGATCCATCATCTGCTACATCATCAAATGCATCAATGACTTCGTACCGAGGATAACTGTACCAACATTCCCTAACCAGAAGCCCTTGATTAATGGTGACATCAATGCCATACTTAAAGCACGGACTGACGCCTACATCTCAGGTGATCTGGAGAAGAACAGGAAGTCTAGGTACGCACTCTGGTGCTATTAGCAGTGCCAAGAGATAGTATAGGTGCAAAGTGGAGTCTAACTACCAGGGCTCCAACACAAGGAACTTGTAGGCTGGACTTAAAACCATCACAGAACTGATGGAATCTCTGGCCGAGTGTGCAGATCAACTGGCAAATGCACATTTTTAACCTGTCACTGCTCCAGTCTGTAGTCCCCGCATGATTCAAGGAGACCATCATTGTCCCTGTTCCCAAGAAAACCAGAACCCTCTGCCTGAAGACTACCGGCCAGTAGCACTCACCTCCACCATCATTACGTCTTCTCCCTTAAAACATTCCTACCTAAATTTGCTGGATGGAATTTTCAAATCATTATCATGTAGTCAGTGCCATGTAGTCGTACAGATTAGCTGCTACCTATGCACAATTTGTTTTGAAATTCCTTTTCATTGCCATAAGTTTTAGGCCCGTCAGAGTTTTCTTTTCAAATTGACAATTCATAAAACTGAGGTTATAATACTCGGCCCTAAACACCTGAGAGAAACATTATCTAATGATATAGCTGCGCTAGACGACATTGCCCTTGCTTCCAATGAAACAGTCAGGAACTTGGGAGTGATCTTCGATCCTGATTTGTCCTTTAATAGTCACTTAAAACTAATTTCTAGGACCGCCTTTTTCCACTTGCATAATATCTCAAAAATCAGACATGTCCTTTCGCAAAAAGATGCAGAAAAACTAGTCCACGCCTTTGTTACATCGAGACTGGACTATTGTAATTCATTATTATCAGGCTCCAGCAGTAAGTCGTTAAAGACTCTGCAGCTTGTCCAAAATGCCGCAGCACGTGTCCTGACAAGAACCAAGAAAAGAGAGCACATTTCTCCAGTATTAGCATCGCTACACTGGCTTCCTGTTAAATCAAGAATAGAATTTAAATTTCTCCTCCTCACCTTCAAGGCCCCTTAATGATATGGCACCTTTTTACCTTAAAGAGATGTTAGTACCATATCAACCAGCTAGAGCACTCCGATCCCAGAATTCAGGTTTACTTGTCGTCCCTAAAGTCTCTAAAAGTAGAGTACGAGCCAGAGCTTTTAGCCATCAAGCCCCACTGCTGTGGAATAATCTCTCACTTTCAGTTTGGGAAGCAGACACGCTCTGTTCGTTTAAGAGTAGACTCAAAACCTTCCTTTTTGATAAAGCTTATAGTTAGAGCTAATTAGTGCGGCAGATGACGCTAAGACGCACAGGAAATTTAAGACACATGACACACGGAGCTTCTCTTTCCTGCTTCTCCTTCCTCTTCTCCATACTTATCACATCAAAGTAATTCTTATCTCATCAGTACATGTTACTAACTTGACTCCTTTCCCGGAGTTTCTGTGCCTTAGCGCCCGCGGATGCAGGGCCACAGCTTTGGCCGCACCATGGATTATGATTGTGGATTGTGCGTCAGAGGTCGCAATGGTGGATCCAGTTTGGTGGATTCAGTATCGTGCCAGCTGATCGTAGTGGGAATGGAGGATCCTTTGTTGCGTTGGCATCGGATGGTGGTGGACCACGACCGAAGCGGCGGCTGATGACGGATCCTAACTGGCGGCAGTGGACAATGACTGTGGACTATAGTGGATCCCATCTTGATGCTGGATCGTGATCTTGCTGGCTGCTGACCAGAGACTATGATTGCAGCAGGACTACTTGACATATAGTATTGAAGTTATCCTTCAAAAATGTTTACCCTCCTCGATGCTGCTAAATACTTTAATCCCGATGATGTTTTCCTACACTTGACATCTATTGCACTTCTGTCCGTCCTGGGAGAGGGATCACTAGACGAAAAGCAGTATTATTGTCACAGTAAACCTCTTCGGACAGGCCTAATCCCCCCGCATTTACCTACTGTTTCCATGATGTTACCTCGGCGTCCGCCAGTGACAATAAGCTGAGTCAATCGGCGTTTCCGAACCTTATGGGGGATATGGAGAACAAAGGAGAGAGCCGCGGGGGGGCTCCTGAGCCTCGCGGACCGATCGCGACGTGTGATCTAATTAGCATATGAATCGGAGTCAAGCCGCTGGCAAGAACCTCTCTCTACTCACCATTGGAGGATACCACAGACCCTTGAAACTAATGTCACTCGTGATTGGCTGGTAGAAGTGTTGCTATTGGTCACCTTATGGGTCATTGCAGTGCACACGTGGGGTCACAGCATTCCGCACGTGGGGTAAGCCCCTCCCACACAATATTAATAATAAAAATGTATAGATTAATATTAATTATTATTTATTAGTAAGCCTTTACCAAAAGCACTGCAGTTAATTAAAACTAAACATTCATGTGATGCTTGATGTTATAGGTGAACATATTGTACAGGGAACATATGTGAACAAGGTATATGTGGAGTCAAAGCTTTATTTACATACAGCAAATATATTGTACAAAAACTCAGGTGAGGCTTGAAATGTTTCTCTGCAGCCTCTGGGTCATGACTTCTTTGTGGGACTCTGTCTGAATCTTCTCCAGTGTGTAGACGTCTGTGGTGTGTAGCTGTGAGATCAGTGTAGCTTCCAGTCTCATATGAAGTGTGGGACACAGGTCGGTGCGCTCCTGGCTGTGGAAGGATGGATCCATGTCATCTGTCCCGCTTCAATCAGCTGTAAACACATTCAGTAAAATTAGCACAGTTCAATAACATACATCTTTACATGCAAGTGGAAAATTATTTAATGAATATAACCTTACCCTCTTTCTTCTCCGACAACTCCTCAATGCTGATGTAAGGTCTGGTCGGATCATACTGGCTCATAGTGTGTCTTACTACGTCATGGACAGGCAGCTGGAAAACAACATGAGTTTATTATTAATAAACGGAAATAGCCGCGCTGCATCACCGTTGGAAGATCCACAGCAAAAAAACCACCAAAACAATTCATAAACAGTTACTTAGAATTAGAATTATTTTATTTGCCAGCACTGAACATAAAAACAACAATATAAGAAAAACAACAATATATAAGAAATAGAATAAAATAAAATAGAATAAAGTAGAGTAGAATAAAGTATATACATATATACAGTAACAGAGTAAAAGAGTTATGGGCACGTGCTGTGCGAAGGTGCAGAGATTGGTGATAGTGCCAGTAATATATAAGTTATAAATTATGTGCAGGGGGGGGGCTGGTGGGGTAGAGTCAGTGTGATGCAGAGTCAGTGTGGTGCAGGGGGCTTGTTTGTGAGCCCCACTGCCACGGGGAAAAAACTGTTCAGATGGCGAGACGTTTTGGTCCTGATGGCCCGGAACCTTTTTCCGGAGGGAAGTCTCTGGAACAGGTGGTGACCGGGATGGGAAGGATCAGCAATGATCTTGCCTGCTCTCTTACTGGTCCTGGAGTGGAACAGGTGTAGGAGAGCCGGCAGGTCACAGCCGATGACCTTCTCAGCTGACCTTATGATCCGCTGCAGTCTGCCCTTGTCCTTGGCAGTGGAGGCAGCGAACCAGACGGTAATGGATGAGGTGAGGATGGACTCAATGATGGCTGTGTAAAACTCAACCATCACTTTCCGCGGCATGTTGAATTTCCTCAGTTGCCGCAGGAAGAACATCCTCCGCTGGGCCTTTTTGATGATGGAGGTGATGTTCTCCGCCCACCTCAGGTCCTGTGCAATGATGGTCCCCAGGAATCCGAAGGACTCCACTGTTTTAACTGGGAAGTCGCACAGGCTGAGGGGGGCGGTTTGGGCTGGACTCCTCCTGAAGTCTGCTACCATCTCTACAGTTTTTAAAGCGTTCAGCTCCAGGTGGTTCTGGCTGCACCAGGAAGCCAGGCTGTTAACTTCCTCTCTGTAGGGGGCTTCGTCCCCATTGGTGATTAATCCGATGAGGGTCGTGTCGTCAGCAAACTTCAGGAGTTTGACAGAGGGATGGCTGGAGGTGCAGTTGTTGGTGTAGAGGGAGAAGAGAAGAGGGGAGAGCACACAACCTTGTGGGGCTCCAGTGCTGATGGTCCGGGACTCAGAGACAAGCTTTCCCAGCCTCACGCGCTGCTTCCTGTCAGTCAGGAAGTTAGAGATCCACCTGCAGGTGGGCTCAGGCACGCTCAGCTGTGTCAGCTTGTCACGGAGAAGAGCTGGGGCGATGGTATTGAATGCGGAGCTGAAGTCCACAAACAGGATCCTGGCGTAGGTGCTGGGGGAGTCGAGGTGCTGGAGGATGAAGTGGAGTCCCATGTTGACTGCGTCGTCTACGGACCTGTTGGCTCTGTAGGCAAACTGCAGTGGGTCAAGGAGGTGGTTGGTTATGGTCTTGAGGTGAGTCAGCACGAGGCGCTCAAAGGTCTTCATTACTACAGAGGTCAGGGCGACAGGTCTGTAGTCATTAAGGCCTGTGATCCTCTGCTTCTTGGGAACGGGGATGATGGTGGATGTTTTGAGGCAGGCGGGTACAACACATTCAGCCAGTGAGGTGTTGAAGATGTCCGTGAACACTGGCGAAAGCTGGTCTGCACAGTGCCTCAGTGTGGAGGGGGAGACAGCGTCGGGTCCAGGTGCCTTGCGGGGGTTGAGTTTCTTTAGAAGCTTGTTTACATCTCTCTCCTGAATTGAGAGAGGTGTGATGGGGGGGAGGGGGCAGTCAGGGGCCATATTGTGGGGGGGGGGTTGAGTCTTTGTCCAGGCTTGGGTGAAGAGGTGTAATAGCTATGTGGGGGGGCTGGGAATCTGGGTTAGAACTGGTCCATTGTCTTTCAAATCTACAGTAAAAGTCATTCAGCTCGTTTGCAAGTTTCAGGTCTTCCACAGAGTGGGGGGATTTGGTTTTGCAGCCGGTGATCACTCGCAGCCCCTTCCAGACTGACGAGGAGTCGTTGGCTGCAAACTGTTGTTCCAGCTTCTTTGAATACTGCCGTTTGGCCTCCTTAATCTCCTTGCCAAACGAGTATTTTGCCAGTCTGAAACTATCCATGTCCCCACTCTTGAAGGCTGCCTCCTTCTCCAAACGAAGCTGTTTGAGTTTTGCAGTGAACCAGGGCTTGTCGTTGTTATAGCTCACCCTGGTGCGTGTTGGAATACATCTGTCTTCACAGAAGCTGATGTATGACGTCACAGCATCTGTGTATTCATCAAGGCTGTTGGAAGCAGTTCTAAAAATGTCCCAGTCAGTGTTGTCCAGGCAGTCACGCAGCTCCTCCACAGCTTCTCTGTTGCTCCAGTTCTTGGATCTCAGCACAGCAGGTTTAGAAAGTTTGAGTTTCTGCCTGTAAGCTGGGATCAGATGAATAAGAGCGTGGTCGGACAGGCCCAGAGCAGCGCGGGAAACTGCATGATACGCCTTGGTGATGGTGCTGTAACAGTGATCGAGAGTGTTCTCCCCCCTGGTCGGGCATTTGATCAACTGTTTATATTTGGGGAGTTCCTGAGATAAGTTCCCCTTATTGAAGTCCCCGAGGACAATAACAGGGGAATAAGTGTTCTCTCTCCTCCTCTCCACCCCCAGTACCTGCTCGGCGAGTTGTCGTTGTGCCTCGCGCACGTCCGCTTGCGGGGGGATGTACACGCCGGCCAGGATGAAAGAGCTGAACTCACGGGGAGAGTAGAACGGTCTGCAGGTGATGAAAAAAGTTTCCAGGTCCGGAGAACAGGACTGTAAAATCACTTTCACGTCGCTGCACCAGCCCTGGTTTATATAAAAACAAATCCCTCCGCCTTTTGCCTTGCGTGAGAGAATCGGGTCGCGGTCCGCGCATAACAGCTAGAAGCCGGTCAGCTGTGCGGCGGAGTCCGGTGTGGCTTCGGTCAGCCACGATTCCGTGAAACACAAGGCAGAAGTAAGGGAAAAGTCTCTATTTGTCCGGATGAGGAGGCGCAGTTCGTCCATCTTATTGCACAGCGAGCGGACACTGGAGAGGAGGATGCTCGGGAGAGGTGAGCGTAACCCCCGCTCCCTGAAGCGCACCAGGGCCCCAGCGCGCTTCCCTCGTCGTCTCCGCCGGAGTCTCACTGATGTCCGAGGACCACCGCACCTTTGATGAGTAAGTCCACTAAATCCACGGAAGAGGCGATAAAGTTGGGACATAAATCGGATGGTGTTGTGTCCCTGATGGATAGAAGCTCGTCCATCGTGAAAGTAATCCGAGTAGGGTCGCAGTAAACAGAATTAACTACTAAAAACAAACACAAAAGTGCGCACCAACACACCGAGGCGACCGTTCGTGGCGCCATCTTGGTACTCTGCCAAGATGGCTTAATTAATTCAATGGCTTAATTTTCTGCACTTTAAATCCGGACTTTCAGCGTCTCAGCCTCAGGCGCAGTGACCGCCACGTTGTGTGTGTGTGTGTGTGGGGGGGGGCTGAGGCTGTGAAAACATAGAGAAAAAAGTCACGTTGATGAAAAAACTTAACGAGAACAAACTGTTACATCTAAGTAATTCATACATATTTACACATACACTAGATCTGCTCAAGCAATCAATGCTGTATTCGTATTTTAGCAACTTTCTCGCTATCCCAAAGTGGCGGACATGCTTTCAGATGTAGGGTTAGCTTAGTAGCTAGCATGGCGTCTCCTAGCTTAGCTCTCACCTTAACTCAGGGACTGTGCGTCCGTCTTCTCCGCCTCGACTCGTCCACACCGGGCCCGCGGCTCTGCTTCCCACGCATTCATCTTCTCCTCCAGGGAAAAGCGTTGTGTCGACTTCAGCAAGTTATTTACCCCAAAGACAGTCACTCGTCCCGACCATGAGGTGAGGTTTTCAGTTTCCATATCTTAAAGCAGCAGTTACTTCATATGGGATGAGCATGTGACTGAGGCCAAGTTTATTCTTTCTGGTGTTTAGTAAATTTACACAGATGATTCACGCTGTTCTGTGTTCGTAACCTTATAGTTGAATGCACTTATTGTAAGTCGCTTTGGATAAGTGTTAACTGTTTTAATGGAATACTGAGAGTTTAATAACAACAATTAGACAATTGAAGTTCAAATTATGAAGGAATTTCAGCTCTATATTGTGTTTTCTTTATATTTAAAATAATAATCAAACTGAGTGGAGATGTATGTTGTAGCCAAACAGCCGGCTGCTGTGTTTTGTCACTGTGCAGTCCATGGGGGATTAAATATTACACTGAAAAAATAAATCATTAAATCAATGAATGTTTCATACAACAAAAAACAGCTTAGTTTGCCATTGACATGTGAATTTAATGCCAGTATTTTGGGAGGACAGATATTTTTATGGAAAGCCAGTAGAAGTTTGGAGCTTACAGGACACAGATGATCATACCCATCATCATTTCTTTGCTGGTAGAGGTGTGGTTAACAAATCCTCTGTGCATTTAACCAGCACAATTGAAAATGCGACTGTAATCATGCCACTCTGTACAGTGGTTGAGATTCAGGATTGTTTTGGATGACAATAAAAATTTGAAATAAAGTTTAATTTGACAGCATTGACCTTTGTTCGTGGTATACAATGTAATTCATTACAGCACACTTACTTATTTAAGAACAATTTAAAATTTCAGGTTTTATATATATTTTCAGCCTGGTTCACTCTGACAGATAATTTAGTTTACTCTTAGAAAAAGGTGTTATCTGCTCTGAGGGGAACTATCCTGATTTGCATTTGTGAAGCTCAGAGCATTGTCATTTGCATGTTAAAGCGTCCTCTAGGTGTAGGAGCAGGGGGGTCACCTCACAACAGCTCTCAGGCTTGACAACTGCAGGAATCTTGAGAGTTTCCTTTGCTGCCTGCAGATACGTGTGAAAGTCGTTAACCGAAGGATGTGCCAACACTTTCCTGCGACACAGATGGACACAAACGCTTCTTTTCATGCAGTGGATCCCTCACAAGTGGCTCTCTCTGAGGTTTCTACATATTTTTACCTGTTAAAAGGGTTTTTAGTAGTTTTTCCTTACTCTTGTTGAGGGTTAAGGACAGAGGATGTCACACCATGTTAAAGCCCAATGAGACGAATTGTTATTTGTGAATGTGGTCTATACAAATAAAATTTGATTGATGTCTGCGAGTGTGTGTGTGTGTGTTGATGGCTCTGGCTTTGCCGCCCTTTTAACTGTCATTTACCATGGAGTGTCGTTGAAGTGTGAGGCCCTCAGCTCAGATAAAGTGGCTGCAATTGAAAAAAAGAAGTGAAGATATACAATCGACTGAATTATGATTCTGACATTCAGAATTTTTTTATTCAATATTGTACAGCCTTGTTAAATTAACTAATCCCTTTAATTATTTTAAAGGCAAAAACAACAAATACAAAATACCACTCCATTCTATTATTACTATGACCTCAGACAAGTCAGTAAATGTCTGTGTAAGCTACCAACCTGAAGAATTCACACAGGATTAAAATAAAGGTGAGAGTACCCGATGTGGTTCATTGGGTGTTACCATGATGAC
This sequence comes from Limanda limanda, assembly GCF_963576545.1. Taxonomy (NCBI): domain Eukaryota; kingdom Metazoa; phylum Chordata; class Actinopteri; order Pleuronectiformes; family Pleuronectidae; genus Limanda; species Limanda limanda. Next base: position 4,306,059 of record NC_083645.1, on the reverse strand, counting down.
ACATGGTTTTGAATCAATATATTGGCATTGAGGGGTTAGAAGTTCATCCATCGCATTTACCAAGTGAGTCAATAGAAGTATGGTTACCTTTGCTGTAGGCTCGATAGTCTCTTCTGCCCTCCACGTGCCCTACATGTGGTCAGAGATCAGTGTAACCAACAAGACGGGCCCATTTCCATAAAAGGCTTTGGTTAATTATTTAAAAGAGTGGTAAAGCTGAGATACATAAGATTCACATCAGCACATTTTGCTTGTGTAAATGAATGAGTTCAGCCTCTTTCACTATTTTTGACATTGTTCATGCGTCACTGGAAAATCAATAGCTTTAAGGGAAAGTCAGAATGGATGATCTGTTTCTGCTTCTTTGTTTGGTTTAAATGTTCTGCTGGCTTTCAAAATAACGAGCATGCTCATACATGTAGCACAGCAGCAGTTACTTCGTTCCTCATTCCTCATGATCAAATGGAAGAAAGAACAATTTCACACTATAGTGTCTATAAGTCTATATATAATATAACAATATCAAACATATAATAAAATAGGAAATTTGAATTCAAGCCTTTTCTTTTACATAAACTAGCCCGGTTTGCGATGCTAATGAAGGTAAATCAACTTAAAAGCATCCCCCTCGACATAAGGGACTTGTGTGTTTTGATTGTCACTGAAATGTGGCTAAATGGCAGCATCCCGGATTCGGCCGAGTGGCTGTATCAGTTAACATGCTACACACGCGGCAGAGGTGTGTGTGTGTTTACATTAACGATTCTTGGTGTTGAAACAGTGTTCAGCTCTGGTTGAGTATATGACCATTAGTGTCGGCCTTTTTACCTGCTGAAGGAATTTACTAGTAGCTGTATACATCCCCTCTTCCCTCACAGCAACAGAGAGGAAGGACTCAGTGAACTGTACCAGGCTTTCAGTGAGATCCCACCCAGATGGATTCGTCATTCTTACTGGGGGTTTAAACCATGCCAACCCAAACACAGTTTTATCCAAACAGTTGATTTTCCCATCAGAGGAAATATCACACTGGACTGGGTTTTCACCTAACAACAAAACAGCATACAGAGCTGTTCCCTGCGCCACCTCGGCCTCTCTGATCACATCACCGTTATGTTGAATCCAGCATACAGGCCACTGGAGAAGTGACCAAACCAGACCAGAAGCAAATACGGGTGTGGCCGGAAGGTGCCACTTCTGCACTTCAGGACTGATTTTGAACAACAGACTGATTTGACTGGTCCAGACTGGAACATCTTCAAGCAAGCTAGCACACACAATCAACACACTGACCTACTAAAGTACACAGAGACTGTGACAGCTTACATCTCCAAATAAATTGGTGATGGGTCATTGAATGTCTGGGGAGGTACACTCCTGATCAAAATCTTAAGACCAGTTAAAAAATTGCATGAATTTGCATTTTGCACTGTTGGATCTTAGGAAGGTTCTAAGTAGAGCTTCAAAATGCAAAAAGAAGAAAAGAAGACCAAAAGTTGTGAGCAGGCAATTTATTGAAAACAACAATTTAACTCAAATAGGCTGTTCATCAGCTGATCAAAAGTTTAAGACCACAGCCTTTAAAAGCCAAAATCTGTGCAAAAATTTGGATTCCATGTAATTTCCTGTCAAGTAATCACACTGTGAAGATCTCTTGATGGCAAAGGCAAAAAAGCTCACCGTCTTTGAACGTGGTAGGATTGTTGAACTGCATAAACAAGGCCTCTCACAACGTGCCATCGCTGCTGAGGTTGGACGCAGTAAGACAATTATTTTGCATTTCTTAAAAGATCCTCAGGGTTATGGAACAAAAAAATCAAGTGGTAGACCCACAAAAATCTCACCAGCGCTGAGCCGGAGGATCCGAATGGCTGTCCGTCAAGACACGGGACGGTCCTCGTCCCAAATTAAGGCCATTACTGGTGCTGACTGCAGCCCAATAACCATCAGATGGCATCTGCAAAGGAAGGGCTTCAAAAACAAGAAACGTCTTCACAGGCATCGTCTCCTTCAACGCCACAAAAATGCCCATTTAGACTTTGCAAGGGAGCACCAAACATGGGACATTCAAAGGTGGAAGAAAGTTTTATTCTCTGACCTGAAAAAATTTAACCTTGATGGTCCTGATGGCGTCCAACGTTACAAGGAGATGCCACCTGAGATGTTTTCTACACGGCACAGTGGAGGGGGCGCGATCACAATCTGGGGTGCTTTTTCCTTCAATGGAACAATGGAGCTCCAGGTTGTGCAGGTGCGTCAAACAGCAGCTGGCTATGTGGAGATGTTGCAGCGGGCATCCCTCATGACTGAGGGCCCTCGTCTGTGTGGTAACGACTGGGTTTTTCAGCAGGACAACGCTCCAATTCACAATGCCCGTCTGACCAAGACTTTTTCCCCTCATCTTAATCCAATTGAGAACATTTGGGGATGGATGGCAAGGGAAGTTTACAAAAATGGACTTCAGTTCCAGACAGTGGATGCCCTTCGTGAAGCCATCTTCACCACTTGGCGCAACATTCGCACTAGCCTTTTGGAAACACTTGCATCAAGCATGCCAAAACGAATTTTTGAAGTGATCAACAATAATGGTGGAGCTACTCATTACTGAGTCAGTTTTTGACACTTTAATTTCTGTTTTAGGAGGTTTTTTTTTTTTTTTTTAGCTGTGGTCTTAAACTTTTGATCAGCTGATGAACAGCCTACTTCAGTTAAATTGTTGTTTTCAATAAATTGCCTGCTCACAACTTTTGGGCTCTTGTTCCCATTTCTTCTTTTTGCATTTTGAAACTCTACTTAGAACCTTCCTAAGATTCAACAGTGCAAAATGCAAATTCATGCAATTTTTTAACTGGTCTTTGATTTTGATCAGGAGTGTATATCCTCAGACTTTCATGTCATAGTCAGCAGTTTCCTGACTGCTGTCAAGCACCAGGATGAAATCCTCAGAGCGATTGTCAGAACTTACACTGGTGCAGTGGGTCCTGGGTTCCTCCTGGTGCAGGACAAAGCCCGGCCACATGTGGCCAGACTGTGTAGAAAGTTCCTAGATGTACCGGTGCATCCCAGTCAAGAACCACAACAGACTGCAGATAATCAGAAATATTCGGTTGTTAAATCAATTGTGTTAAAGGCTTATGAGTTAGTCCCAAAGATTCACTGCCAGCGTTTTGAAATGTGGAGAGAAGGGGATAAGTAGACACAGTTGGACTTAATAGATGGCCACAGAAGCTGATACTTTGGCAGATTACTTAGAGTTAACTTCCTGTTGATTTACACAAGCGCCAGTCCAGTTATGGAAAGGGTGCTTGTGGTGGCTTTTCTTCTGTCCATGTTGAGTCTGAGTCTGACGTCAGGGATCGTTATATATTTGCATCTCCTGATTGGCTATTTGCAGGCAGATTTGATGAAGCTCATTGGTGATTTCCCTTGTTTATTTGGTGCCACTCCAACTCAGACTTGCTTAAATGAACATGACATTGATGCTGGAGGTGTCATGCCTGTTAGCCTGAGATTATGTAGTGTTAATCCCGAGAAACGTAAACATCTAGATGCTGAAGTCAAGTACATGCTGGACGATGATATTGCTGAGTCCTCCTCGTTCATCTAGGCAACACATTTCAATTTTGTCCTCATTTTTGAATCATCAATGCAGTATCAAACTCGCAGTTTTAACAATGTGTACCTGCGTCTAAATGTGGAGGATTGGCGGTGTGCATTTATCAGTAAATTCAACCTACTAAAATATCCCTTTGACAATGCAGGTTTGCAAATTTCTGCATTTAAAGCTCCAAACAGCTGAACTATCTCACATGGAGCAGTCATGTCGTCTATAATTCATCATGGATATGTAAGTTGACAGTGAGCTAAGTGCATACCTATTTTGTGTTTTTATTTTCAATGAAAGACATGACAAAGAGTTGCATGTTTTGACCGGAAAGTCTCCCAGGCTTGAACGTGCACACACATGCACACAAACACATTAGCAGAGCACAGACACAGGAACTTGACACATATGGCTGCAGTGCACACACTATACATGGGTTTACAAAAGCACTCCAACATTAAAGAACAACTTCTGCAGCTGCTCCTCTTCTAACTTTGACACTTAGAGTAATTTCCCAGAACCAACAAGAATAGCACTGCTGTCATTACCGCTATATTCCCATTTTCTGCATAATATTGCACAGAAACTACACAAAGATTTGTGACCTCTTTGAACTCTTGTATAGCTCACCGAGGCCTCACTAAAGGGTTGTAAAGAGAAATTATTTTTTATTTTTCAGACAGCACCTCTGCTACTGAAACACTTCCACTTTCCATTTCGAACCGATTTAGTCATGGATTGGTTAGCAGAATTTCAACTATTATCGTCTTAGAGCAGAATTATAGTAGCCTGGGTGCCAGACGAACTTAGCCCCGCCCACAACATTTGTTGTTCGGGAAGTTCGGTCTGGCATCGCTCCGTTGGGGAGAAACTATGCTCGTACAGAAGCTGTACGGACCAATCAGATCGTCAGGGCGGGCTTTATACGATGATTGACAGATGATCTACAGTGACGTAATCAACCACGTCACCAGAGAGCGCTGCCTGCAGAGCTGAGACATAAACATATATAGTGTTTATATCTATGAGCTGAGATGTGTCGATGCTGCCATCGAGTCTGTTTCAGCAGACATCGACAGCGCATTCATTTTGAAAGAGGAACAGAGGAACACGATCAAGGCATTAGTAGATCGAGAAGATGTTTTTGCCGTCCTCCTACGGGATTCATAAAAAGTTTAATTTATCAGCTGGCCCCGATGCTGCAGCCACACAAGCAGTCATATAAATAAAAAGAGAGTGGGGGGGGGGGGGCGCTACGCTCCTCAGCACATATGAGACAAGAGACGCATGTTGGGACGCTGTTGATGTTGGAGCAACAAGGAAGTGAATGCTTGAAAAAAACGATTAGCTGTCGTTTCTCCTCCTCGCTGATCTCCTGCAGAGCCATGACAGCGGAGCTCTGCAGCGCAGCGTGCGGATCAGCAGCTCCGTGGACTTCTGGTAGCGACGGATCTCTCTCAGAGCCTCGGGACCGGCGGGTCGCGGTCCCGGGCCGGTAGCGAGGCTCTGAGAGAGATCCGTCGCGGGCTTCTTAACGCCGCCGGCGGCCGGGGCTCTCACGAGCAGCCCTGGTCTCCAGCTGCTTCCTGCGGGCTTTGCCTCCGGTGGATATACGAGGGGCATTTCCATTTATTTATTTAGAGAGTGAATAAACTCCTGAAACCGACAACTGACAACTATGCGTCGCTTGACATACGTCACATATTACGTTGCTCTGATTGGTTGTAGGTCTATCCAATTGAGCGAAGAGGCATCTGGTTTCCTGGTTCAGTTGAAACACGCCCAATGGAGCGGTCTCAGACTCATATTCTGACTAGAATAATGAGTCTGACAACGTCAGGCTAGAATTATAGGTTTTGGGGAACAGAATAGTCACTTGATGTGAAAAATACACCTGATGGCATTCCTTAATAAACTTGAGTGACGTAAAGGAGGCATAGAAAGCTTTTTGAAAGCTGCTTACTTCTTTGGTATGGCAACGATTCAGGTTGGATTTTCTCTTTACCTACAGAGAAATGTTACAGCAGGCTGCTTAATGATGTTTTTAAGGCAGGATGGTACCTCCTCTCTCTAAACTGCTGGATGCATTTGTCGGGTTCTCTGGCCATTTAAGTGTTCTCAAGATCAAATAGGATTTTTCTGCGACCACAGGTCATGTGCAGTAGAACAGAAAAACGTGTGGGAAATGTAACGATAGCAGGAAGTATAATAATAAAACTGGATATCCAATAAGTTCCTTTAATGTTTCCAACGTGACAAACCTGAACAACAGAATGGTATCTGCCTTCTACTGTGGACCCACTTGTTGGACATTAAGCATTTGAGATTTCAAGCCACGCTGCTCTAGCCTGACGTTGTCAGACTCATTATTCTAGTCAGAATATGAGTCTGAGACCGCTCCATTGGGCTGTGATTATGGGGCGTGTTTCAACAGAACCAGGAAACAAAATGCCTCTTCGCTCAATTGGATAGACCTACAACCAATCAGAGCAACTTAGTATGTGACGTATGTCAAGCGACGCATAGTTGTCAGTTGTCGGTTTCAGGAGTTTATTCACTCTCTAAATAAATAAATGGAAATGCCGCTCGTATATCCACCGGAGGCAAAGCCCCCAGGAAGCAGCTGGAGACCAGGGCTGCTCGTGAGAGCCCCGGCCGCCGGCGGCGTTAAGAAGCCCGCGACGGATCTCTCTCAGAGCCTCGCTACCGGCCCGGGACCGCGACCCGCCGGTCCCGAGGCTCTGAGAGAGATCCGTCGCTACCAGAAGTCCACGGAGCTGCTGATCCGCACGCTGCGCTGCAGAGCTCCGCTGTCATGGCTCTGTAGGAGAACAGCGAGGAGGAGAAACGACAGCTAATCGTTTTTTTCAAGCATTCACTTCCTTGTTGCTCCAACATTAACAGCGTCCCAACCTATGTGTCTTTTTGTCTCATATGTGCTGAGGAGCGTAGCGCCCCTCCCCCCCACTCTCTTTTTATTTATATGACTGCTTGTGTGGCTGCAGCATCGGGGCCAGCTGATAAATTAAACTTTTTATGAATCCCGTAGGAGGACGGCAAAAACATCTTCTCGATCTACTAATGCCTTGATCGTGTTCCTCTGTTCCTCTTTCAAAATGAATGCGCTGTCGATGTCTGCTGAAACAGACTCGATGGCAGCATCGACACATCTCAGCTCATAGATATAAACACTATATATGTTTATGTCTCAGCTCTGCAGGCAGCGCTCTCTGGTGACGTGGTTGATTACGTCACTGTAGATCATCTGTCAATCATCGTATAAAGCCCGCCCTGACGATCTGATTGGTCCGTACAGCTTCTGTACGAGCATAGTTTCTCCCCAACGGAGCGATGCCAGACCGAACATCCCGAACAACAAATGTTGTGGGCGGGGCTAAGTTCGTCTGGCACCCAGGCTAACGCTGCTCTGCCTTGATCATTAAATCATCAGTGAGTTGGTGAATATGTATGAATAACAGCTGCAGCAGCGGTCAGTGAAGTATTACGTAGGTGAATTAAGGACGAAATTACATCTTAGTTTTGTTTTGGGAGGGACGACAACTTCCATTAAAATTCAGACCCATCATGTATGTGGTAATAATCACACTAATATTGATTTGTGTGTGGCCAAATAGCATAACAAATTAAATATACAGCTTTAAGCGCATACTGCTGAAGGAAAGGACAGTCAGTCAGTTTTTTTTAGCTGTTAATATTTAGAATACTGCAACAGCCAAAATAACTGAGTTCAATCCAAGTTCAGGTCATCAATAACAAAATGGCTAAAGCATGGGATATATAATTTGTAAAGTCTCCCTATTTGAAATGTTTTTCATTTAATAAGGACAGCAGAGGGGAATTTATTCAGAGGGCATTGCTTATGCATGCAATTAAAATCAGTTCTAATGGGAATTACACAGTACTTCCTATTTAAGTTTCATATCTTACGTCAGATGTGGGAGACAGAAAATAAGATTAATGAAATGTGCGTGTGGTATCTGATATTCATAAAGCAGATGCGAATCAACAGTCAATTCAAGTACAAAAAACGATATCTTGCATGGGCGCTTGTCCAGTCTGGATGTTGTGTAATTCTCACGTGGACTTTGGCACAATAAAGGCTTCTGCTAAGCCATTTATTCATGCAGGTGTATGAGAAAAGCTTTTTGAGCTCGAGAGGTTCTTGTCATGCATGTGTGCAGGTTTCACGTGACAGCTTCTCAAAGCTCTTCTGGCTTTAGAGTTGGCGACAACCCCTCCCCTGACTGATTCATTGATATGGTTGACATGTGGTTGACTGTAGTGTAAGAGCTAAACAAAGTTTTATGTCAGAACACACCTCTTCACCACTGCGGGTTAAAGTGAAACCACACATTTACAGGTCCTTCTCAATCAACTCCCCAAATGCATGAAGCTCAGCCAAGAGCAGCTGAGGTCAGGCTCATAAAACTCAACACAGAATAAATGGTGTATGCAAACAAGTGGGGAGATTTATGATACCCAGTATGCTCATTATTCCAGGTTATTGATCTTAGTCAGCGTGAGACTGCAGTGTGCTCGTGTGCAGGCCAAATTCACACTCACACATACGTGGATGTCAGCACAGCCCTGTTTACTCTGTTTCCAACACAAAACAGGTTAACGAACACAAGATTATTTTTTTTATTTTCCTCTTTTCCTCTTTGTTTTTTTTCGCAAAAAAACAAAGAAAAATATGTGACGAGCAAACTTGGCAGTCAACTTGAATTTTTAAATAGATGAAAAGCCATGCAAGCGTCAAAAGCAGTGTAGACAAAAAATGAAAAAGATTCACAACGATCCGACAGGAACCAGGTGCAAATGGACAGGTACACAAGGACACCTGTCCACCTATTTATTCATGCAATTAAACAATCGGCCAAACATGTGGCAGCATTGCAATGACTTGAGTCATACAGCTACAGGGCAGGAGCTTTAGTTAATGTCAAACATTAGAATGATGAGAACATGTGATGTTAAGTTGACCATTGGGTGACAGTTAGTGACACAAAACAAAACACCTGCAGAGAGCTGCAGTTTTGGTGAAATGTATTTTTGAGGAGAAAGGTCAATGGAAGACAGGTTATCTGAGTAACCATCAGCTCCAACCACTGTTGACCACAGTCATGGGTAGAAAATCATCTCACAAAGCACATGTCCAAAATTGAGGTGAATTGTCAGAAGACCATGTCAGGTTCCTCTCCTGTTAGCCGTAAACAGCAATCTGTGTCTGCAGATAGTCATCTCAGAAATTGGCACCAACAGTAGGAATCCTGGGGCCAAACTGCCTTGTATCAACATTCCAGGCTGCAGGTGGTGTGATGTTGTGGGGAACATTTTCCTGTCATAATGTAGGCCCTTAATACCAACCAGTCATGGTCTTCATAGAATAACAAAGTGCTGCGAATAGATGCACTGTATGAATGTGTGTGTGAATGGGTGAATGTAAAACTGTACTGTAAAGCGCTTTGAGTGGTCATGAAAGAATAGAAAAGCGCTATATTGTTAGGGCCAGGCTTTGGACGCAGAGGCAGAGGCTGAGACAGAAGTAAAGTCAAAACTGAGGTTTATTGGAATGTCCAATAAAGTAAGGAGGCAGGTAGACAGGCAGGTAGGCAAGCAGGCAGGCAGGTATGCAAGCAGGCAGGCAGGTAGAACTCTGGAGCTGGAGTCGGGGCAATAATCCAGCTGCTGGTCCTGAGCAGGGAGACAAAGTCAGGACACGGAACCACCAGGACGTTTTCGGAATCTTAAATGTTACGATTCATTGGCTGCTAGAACTAACATGAACTTATTCTATAGTCCGGCGCAGACTGAGAGCAGGAGTGGAGCTTTTAAAGGCAGCTGGTCAATCAAGGCCCCAACTCCAGGATACCAAGAGAAAGCGAGAGAGACTAGGAGGCAGAGGGCATGACATATATAAATACAAAACCATTTACCAAACCAAACATGAAAGTCTCTTAGTTTTTTTGACGATTATTTCATCTCTTAACAATCGATTTACCATTTTCTAATGGCTACTTCCAGGAGGGTAATCCTGCATGTCCCAAAGTAAAATTCTCAACTGGTTTCATGAACAATAGTGACCCCAGGAAACCAGTGAGCTCTCCAGTCAGCAGATGTAAGAGGAACTGGTGCAGAGCTAATTAAATGTCTAGCGAATTTATATAGTAAAGGCGACTGAGGAACAAATAAAAGAGGTATAGGTGGGTATGGGGATTAAGTAACTGGCGGACAGACTGTTAATAGAAGGTTTAGGACAAACACCTCGGCCAGTGATTGACATGTAGAAATGGGCAGAAAGAAGATTTGAAAATTAGTTAAATGGTAAATGGATTTGTATTTATATAGCGCTTTTCTAGTCTTGATGACCACTCAAAGCGCTTTACAGTACAGTTTAACATTCACCCATTCACACACTCATTCATACAGTGCATCTACTTGCAGCACTTTGTTATTCTATGGGGGGCCATTCAGGGTTCAGCATCTTGCCCAAGGACACTTCGGCATGCAGATGGTTCAGACTGGGGATCGAACCGTCGACCTTCAGGTTGGAGGACGACCACTCTACCCCTCGGTCACAGCTAATGATGCCAAAGTAGCCACAGTGGGTACAGCCTGTATGCAATTGGGTGGCACAAAGCTTAATGTTACAAACTCCAATAAATTCACATATTTGTAAAGAAAATTGTTATTATAAGTGGGAATACTTAATATCAGACACCAGCCTGCAAGGTTCTTAGCACAAAGTATTGTTTATGATTCAATATGCTTGTCCTCACGTGACTGTACAGTTTGACTGACCAAATAACCACTGATGCTGACGTGTCCCGGACGTCTGTAGGACGGATTACCTCTGTTACACACTACATGTCACTGAGAATGGATTTTTCTTTGCACCTCTGTCAATGTAACACCCCCATACTAATGAGCGCAAGCACCTTTTTATTCAATTTGTAAGTCTCCCAGCCTTATACCTAATTATTTATGTCATGTCATCAGTTATGATTTGGTCCAGTACTAGAAAAACTGTTCTTCAAACTGAGGATTACCAGATCTCCGAGGTACTAGTTATTGGTTATTGACACCTTTGCAGTGAAGCTACACCACTCCAATCCTCTGCTCATCCACCCACTAGATTGTATTGATTGATTCAGACCTGTTCCTGAAAACAATCAAATGTACTGAAGTTACCCAGAGACCTTTCCAAATTTATTTCCCTTCTCTCAAACCATTTCAAAACATGTAACAAAGTCAGTTCTGTATATACCTCTCACACACACACACACAGATACAAGTCCAGTGCTCCATTCCATCTCCACAGCTCACTATCGTAATCTTCTCCGACATAAAACATGTCCTGTCTATGTGTCAGAGACGATCAAATGTCCTGCAGCAGTGAAACTGTGTCCTTGGCTTGTCCAGCAGAAGCTGCTGCACTGACCTGGATGTCGACCACAATCAATTCATAGCAATGATTCACTGCTCTTCTTGTAGTGATCACCACTGTTCCAACATAGTTCAACATGTAAAGCCACGTACAGTACTTATGTCTTAATCATGGATCATCATGGATGGGTGTGACCCCGGCAGCTTCATATCCTCGCCAAGCCTCCACTGTTGCAATCTATCACAACCCGAGAATGAGTGCTGTCTCCATTCGAGAGAAGTAATCAGGTCTGGCCAGCCTCATCCACACATTGCATCATGTCTTTGTTGTGGTCTGACATCTGTATAGCTTAGAGGCAGCAATAGTTACACCGCTGGTCATAATCAAAAATGATGAAACTCAGGCTTAGACTTTGTTTCCCATCCCCTCAAGAGTTTTTTTCTGAACATCTACTGTTTTTGTCTAATTTCTTCAGACCGCCTTGCACCTTGTGATGTGTTTTCAGCTTTTTTCTCTCTATACTGAATGACTTATTTTTCCTTCTACATAGCCCATGAGTTATTCCAAACTGTGTTTCAGTTTAAATTTTAAAACAATAATGGTATTGTCATCACTATTCAAATATGGAGGTAACATTTTGCTGAAGATATTTTCTGTGTTGTGGAAATAATCAACATGGCCCAGAACAATGACACATGTCAAACAGAGTTGGCAACAGCTACTGTGTCTACGCCATAGGGCACACCAGGGGCGTTTCTAGGATTGAAAGAAAGGGGGGGCTTAGCCCCTAAGGAAGCTGAACTTTGCGCGCACAGCGCGGCAATTTTTTTTGGGCTCATTTGGGGCTGAGGATATCCATTGTTTCAGACAGTTCATAGATTGGTTCAATCAGAAAGAGTGTGATTTTTCTGTGTATCTTTGCTTGCATTCATTCAGTATAAGATAACAGAAGAGACAGAATTTCAGGGTCATTGTGAAATTTGACAACACAAATATGAACTTTTCTCAAATAGAGAGAAATATTTTTCCTGCTTGTAAAGGAAAGACGAATATACTTGTTTTGACTAGGGCGGAGCTGTCACCTCTGCTAAAGAATCTTCTTATATCCATCTGGTCAATGAATTGGATGATATACCGGTACAATAGAGTTATGAGGGACACTATGACATTTAGTTTCCACTAGCATTAACTGATTATAAACAACAACATTCTAAACGCACTGATATTATTGTTTTAAAATACTAGAGATAGATATTAATGCAAAGAATAGAAAGCTGTTGATAGTTATTTCTTACATTTCAAATTTGCTCGTTCACACTCTTGCTCACTGGAGACCTTTTCTAACAAAATAGCTAGCTAGCTAGCTTAGTGTTAACATAGCTCATTACAATATTCCCTTTCATTTGCCTCAAGTAAACCTAAATTTAAGCAGGTAACAATCGTTAACAACTACAGAGCCATATTCTGTAACTACCTGTACTTACAATTTCACTCTGTGCATCATTTACTATGAGCTAAACTCCTTGGCTGTAATCCTGCTGTCTTGATGAGAGACGTTACTTGGCAGAGTGAGAAAGCCAGCGCAGCAGTGATGCAGACTCCCCAAGGTCCTAGTGCCCAGTCTTTTATTGTTAAGTATGATGAGAGGCTATTGGATTGTAATTTGAAGGGGGAGAAAACATACAAACCAGAAACGCACTCACATATGTAGCATGTTAGAGTTATAAATAACTTGTCCATGTGTAAAACAATAGTTTAATTTCAAAAAAAAAAAATTAAAAAAAATTAAAAAAAAAAAAAATCCCAATAATTATTTGGGGGGGCTGAAGAACATTTTAGGGGGGCTTCAGCCCCCCTAAAACAGGCCTAACGACGCCCCTGGGGCACACTCATATCCATACTCATTTCTCTGCAGAACAAATCTATAAAGGCCCAGAGAAATATGAATTAATGGTAACAAATTAAAAAAATAAACTCCCATCAAAATGTGAAATACAGCCCCTCTAGCATTACAAGGCCATGTCCTTTTAAAAGAAGTGCTTGCTTAACACTCAGAGGACAGTTTAAGTCACACTGAAGCTAAGTAGACTACACAGTACCAGCTTTGTCTGGAGTCTATTTTGCACAGTGGCGCTGCTAAATGCCAACCAAAAGGTCGGCGGCTAAGAATGACTGGGCAGATGCAGAGTGCAGTAGCAATGGCTACCACTCACACCTCTAACTTGAGTGACACATTTAAATTGCAAGGTGACCTTACAGCTCTTCAGACCAAAATGCATCATCTTGTAGGTGCTCATCACATATTGGGGCTCAACTGCACATGAATCCATCTATCTTTCTTGTCAGTTTTGGCTTTTGTCACTCTAATGAAGCAGAAAATCCATAAATATGTTTGAGAAAACCATGGCAGTTCAACTTTATTTGTTTAGTGGTTTGGTTGGTGTGTTAACAAAGGCACTCAGGGTATGAGTGTGCATCCTTGAACCAAATACCTAGACGAACTTAGCCCTGCCCACAACATTTGAGGTCGGGAAGTTCGGTCTGGCATGGCTCCGTTGGGGAGAAACTATGCCCGAACAGAAGCTGTTCGGACCAATCAAATTGTCAGGGCGGGCTTTATACGATGATGGACAGATGATCAACAGTAACATTATCAACCACATAATCAAAGAGCGCTTGGGTTGACTTTGTTTTCCACAAACATGGCTGCAGCTGGAGAGCTGAGATGTGTAGATGCTGCCATTGAGTCTGTTTTAGGAGACATCGACAGCGCATTCATTTTGAAAGAGGAACAGAGAAATGCGATCAAGGCATTTGTAGATCGAAAAGATGTCTTTGCCGTCCTTCCTATGGGATTCGAAAAAAAGTTTAATCTATCAGCTGGCCCTGATGGTCGCGAAGAAGATGGGACAAAATGAAAACCCAGTGGTCATTGTGGTTTCTCCTTTGGCCGCACTCATGGAGGACCAAGTGAAAGAGGCGACCGAAATGGGCATCACGGGGATGCAACTCGGCGTGCACGAGGAGGTGGACATTACCAGCAGTCGTTGCCAGTTCGCTTAACATACGTCACATACTACGTTGCTCTGATTGGTTGTAGGTCTATCCAATTGAGCGAGGAGGCATTTTTTTTTCTGGTTCGGCTGAAACAAGCCCCATAATCACAGCCCAATGGAGCGGTATCAGACTCATATTCTGACTAGAATTATGAGTATGACAATGTCAGGCTACCAAATACCATCACAGAGATGAGAAATGACCTCAGGGATATTGGTTAATGAGACAGTATCATTCATAGATGTGCAATTGCTGACACAATCGAAATACTACAAAGGTGTACATACACAATAATGCTCCAGACACATGTGCCAGCAAATAAATCCTGAATTGACTCAGACACACAAACTGTTGCAGAAAAAGGCCTGAATGGGTGCAGAGGCTTGTTCTCTCTATGCTCACACACAAGCACACACTCAATTTGAGGCTCTAGCGATCAGGGGTGAGTCAGATTTTAATGGCACTACTTGTAAAGTTGCCTTCACTGGGAAATTACCAAAACTTTTGTCTGGGTTCAAATGAGGGGCAGTTAATAGAGGCAGGTTGTTGACTGCAAGGTCAGTCTTTTGAATACTTTGATACAACAGTGATATTCCCAAATGGGCAGGAGGATGAGTCACTTGGTCCCACTGTGTATTAAGTATTCATTAAACATGAGGTTGGTTGAGGTTTCAGGAAATCTGGAGGCTCAAAACAATGCAAAGTTGAAAAACAGACATTTTCCCTTTTACAAAAATAAATTGCATTTTTCTTGCCGACAGACAATGTTTAAAAGAAAGGCTAAGAGTCTGTACTTTAGCTAAATGTTCACATCATCTAAAGTGGTTAAAAGATGCAGCCTTTGACACACCTAACTGCAAACTTTTGGGGTAAAGTCAATGCATTTTAAAGGAAAGAACACATTAAAAATGAGCTACTTAAAATAAAGTTGGTGAAGTTTGATGAGGAGACAGAGCAGAGTCTCGAATGAAGGATAATAATCCTTTTACCCCTGTCCACTGGTGTGGATGGGACACAAGTTAAAAAATAAACCGTTAAATACAGGGATGGATCCGGACAGAATTTTTAACATTACAATTTTAGGGTTGTTTTTTTTAATTACATTTTTGCCTATTTTCAATTGAAATGGTTTGTCCTGATCAGGTATATTTAGACTGATATCTACAAGTGAGCCCAATTCGGTGCTGCTTGATTAAACACTGTAGGACCTTGGCAGATGCATAGGCTTCACTAAGTGCCAATCAGATAGCTGATACTATTGTATTTGTATGAATACATTCCTCTTTTGGAGAATTAACTGCTCCACAAGAGACGGTGGTTTGCAGACGGTTATGAAACAGAAGACATGTCAAACTTCATCTTGAGAATATACTGTGTGAATTAATTTATCTCTTCGCAACAGAGGCAGGCTAAATGAGCTGATGATCGCGTTTGCTGACTGACTATCAACAACCTCCTTGTGCCCAGAGAGCTTTCCTCCTTCACAAACCCTATATTTGAATGAAATCATGAAAGTGTTAGATGGTATTAGACCAAAAGCATGAGTAGGATAAATTTAAAAAAAAGGTGCAGTGAGAAAACAAAATAAATAATTGCTTTTGAGATTGAGCTAACGGTTACTGAGTCAACCTCAGAACTTCACAGCTAGCCTCTGACATATTTTGTCTTAACAAATGAATAACTGTGGCGGAGTTTCTCTCAAAACTCCTCAAAAAAGTGTAAACACAGGTGTAGTCGAAAAAGGGTGGTGTTTTCAATTTATTTACAGCCGACTCCCAAGGTGCTGGTGGGCATATTATATATTATAATATATATATTATAATAATTTTAAATCAAAAAAACGACAGGAAAAGTTCTGCCCTAACTCTACCATTAGCTCTGATGTTACCTCGTCTGTAACCACAATCAGAGTCCTTGCAAGGGCTTGAAGCTGCCCTTTTATACATTCAGCCCCTCCCACTGGGCTAAACGAGCAGCGTCCCCAAGTCAGCGTGTGTGTGTGCATGTGTGTGTAACCAAATGCGGAGCTGACGAGTGTGCACCCTCGGTAAACAGTGTAAATGATAGTTAAATAGCGATAAACTAGGCACTGAAACAGGAAGCGTGAAAATGTTGTGTAGCCCTGTCGGAGCTCACATTTCACTCACTGCAGGCACACAATTACATCCTGAAGCAAAGCTTTAAGCTTCCATCCCATGTTCCATTTAACGCCTCTAACTACACTTATGGGCTGTGAACAATGCCATATTGCAGCTGTTAAGATGGTTTGCTGTTGGTTTAGCACCAATGCACCTGTTGGGGTTCATCAAATTTGACTAAAGATTTGTCCTTCGCGAGTGGATCTGCTCATTGATTCTCTTGAATGATAAGAGTTGGCTGTATAATCTTGCTATTATGGGATGACTGCTTATTGATGCACTAAAATAAATGTATTCACTGATTTATATTGTATGCATACTTCTAACTTTTACAATAGTAGTGCTGTGTCCACTTTCACCTGCATGAATAAAAAACAAATAAACGTAAACAACTCACTGTCACTACAAATCCGTCTAAGTCCAAAATGAAAAGGCACCAGCGCATCAAACCCCACAAAAATATTTTCTGCACTGCAGTCTGCAAAAGTTTTCTATTTGTCGCAACAAGACAGGGAAACATCCACGGAAAGTAAGATGGATGTCTTATCTGTCTGCCTCTATTTATCTGCCAACCTGTATATTTATAGAGGGAGATTTATTCACCCCACTTCTTCCACATACAGCAGCAGGTGAACAAAGAGCAGGACAACCAGGTTGAGGATTTGTGGTTATCTCTAAAGCACCAAATTATTAAGTTTTATCCTTAACATGCAGAGGCAGAGGCATGTCTAAGAGTTTCTACACATGGATTTGTGGACATGTTTGTTGTGGTATTAGCATCTTGAAGTCCCCCGGAGCACCACATAGAAATTAATAATGGAAGGAACACTTCCTGCCACCACACGGACAGGAAGACAAAAGCAGAGACAGAGAGAGAAAGAGAAGCAGGTCTCCTTCCACACCGCTGGGAGGGTCTGACAGATGCTGACAGCTCATTTCCATGAACTGTCTGAGAAATATATACAGTATACTGGAGCAAGTAAAAGGAAGTAGGAGGCAGAGAAATATGGAGGTCCACACAGAGGTGAAGCCAAGGCGGAGACGAATAGAGGGAGGATGAAGGTGATGTGAAGACAGAAGGGAGAACATAAACAGATAGCTGAACCTTTCGGGGGCATGGAAGGACGAAGAAATACAGACAAGGAAAGAAAACAGGGAAGGAGAGCTGGAGCAAAAAATACCCAGATGTAAATGAAAGTCTCCATGACCTGCTCGAGGACAAAAACAAAAATATGTATCTGTGACACTTGTGTGCTTATATTCAGACACTGCTGTGTGCAGGAGATGTTGAATTACTGCTGAGCTTTTGACATTTCATACATAACTCAGAGAATAGACGGAGAAAGCTGCATTTCAGCTCACATGGTCTGCAATATACTGAATGCGACTTTTTTGCAGACATGGAATGTAACTCTAGTTTAATCTAGTTTCATTCAGCACAACATACAGCAGTTAAAATCCTGTTTTAGTATCTGGAAGCAAATCTTTTGGTGTTCAAGAGATGAGCTTTTATAAAACAACGTGTCTTTTTGTAAAGCTCAGCACAACTCCAAGCCGGGAGGAACTAAGCCCTCTCTATGACCCTAACCCTTGCAGTCTCTGTGGAGGAATGGGCCTGTTTCAACAGTTTACTTTTTACTAGAGGTTTGACAAAGACACGTTGCCAAATTGCAGAAGAGGTGAGAAGGTGGGGTAGCATGGCTGAGTAGTCTTCAATGCCATATTAAGACCTCGTTGTCTCCGGAGCTATGGGTCCAGATGGTTCTATTTCCATTTATTAGCCATCTGTTCGACTGTCAGATTCATGTCAGGGCAAAACTAGTGGGTGTCCTCTGGGGCTTACTTGAGCTTTTATAGGTTTTGATTTGTAAAAATTATCTGCAATTACCAAAACATTAGTTAACAATTGTTTCCCCACGAATCCTTCCATTCACACACTCCTGTGCATCAATCATGCAGCATTAAGCATGACAATTTACATGTTTAGAGCAGTCTGACCAATTACTTCACACATTGGTGGATCGTAACTTCCAATCTGGGATATTATTTGGAAATGGAAGTTTGAAAGTGAATGTTAAAAAAAAACAATTTGTAAGTGACCTCCAGTGCGCCTGATGGCCAGTGTTGGTCAAGTTACTTCTAAAAAGTAATTAGTTACAGTTACAAATTACTTCTCCCAAAAAGTAATTGAGTTAGTAACTCAGTTACCACATCGTTAGAGTAATTAGTTACTCAGCAAAGTAACTGTGGCGTTATTTTTCATGTTTTATAACGCTGTTACGTTCTGTAACATCTTTAACGTCAAAGATGTTTATATTAACTGATTGAAGAATAAAAACACTATATACAGTATTTTAGAACATTTGGTATTTATTTGAACTCAATAGATTGCAGCCTGCCATATGATGCATAGAATTAAAACATATAAAAATAAATATTGAAAATAAAATTCAAGTGCAAATGTAAACTTGGGTAAAAAGAAACAAAGGAAAATCTGGCCATTAAGTAGTGTGAGAAGTAGTGCCGGTACTTCCAGTTATTGAACGCTACTTTTGAATTTCCCTGGCTCGTCGCCATTGTCGCTGTCTTGAGCTGTAGTCAGAGCGTGCAGTGAGACAGCTCTCTCCACGCAGCTGGGGTGTAATATTGTAACGGATCGAGAGACCCCCCCCCCCCCCACCAGAGTGTTGTTTGACAGCCGTCGCCGGATGATGACGTAGCGAGCGACGTCAAGCCTATTCATTGGTGGAGAAGGAGTCGCAAGGGACAGGAGAAAGCGGAAGTGCGGAGGAAGCCGGCAAACAGCGTCGGGGACTGCGGAGTCGCTGCCGGTTGAGATCGCCGACTGACCGCTTCATTCAACCAAATTGTAGTAACGCGCCACTTTACATTATCAATAACGATAACGGCGTTGTAACGATGACAAAAGTAATTAATTAGATTACTCCGTTACTGAAAAAGAACTCCGTTAGTAACGCCGTTATACTTAAACGCCGTTACTCCCAACACTGCTGATGGCACAGTCATGTTCACTCTGTGCACAGACACAAAACACACACAACTAAAGTCGTTCTTGATGAGACGGGCACAGTGTTAGAAGATATTACAAACTATTAACCCTGTAAGACCCAAATATAGAAAAACCTAAAAAAAAAATTATTTGACCTTTCAGATCATGTTGTATGAGGCCTTTGATGCAGAAATGAAAGTTTTTTTAAAAAAAAAGTGTTTATGTACGTTTTTAGAGAAATGTTGTAATATTGCAACATTGGGCTTAGTTGGGAGCAGGATTTCTGTATTTGTACTCACGTTGTGTGAACAATTCAGAACAACTAAGGGTTCATTTGCAGGGTTGATTGCTTACTTAGCCCCATAACGGTATACAACATTAATAATAATCACACATTAGTCATATTTTTATGAAGTCATTCTTAAAATTATTAAAAATATTAAACAAGATAAAACTCTTAAAAAGCGCGTTTTTTCCCTCTTTTTTTCTTTTTATGACATTGGTCATGAAGACTTCATTGGTGGTGAAAGTCCCAAAAACAGTCCCTGTTGTCTAAAAAGCAAAGGCGAACATCACACTTTCTGCATTGCGTGTTGGTGTATCCTTTATTGCACTGTCTGCAGCGTCCTCTCCCTGTCTTCCTTGGGAAATGACCAACTAGGTCCTTGCGTACATCCAATGGGAGGTTTGCACATCTCTTGGATGGCCTCTTCTCAGCATTCAGAGGGCTTCCTGATGTCACTGACTGTGTTGCTGGGCTCCCTTTGCCTGAAGATGGCCGTCCTCTCTTTGGAGTTTGAAGTGTTGCGTTTACCAGGATAAGAGAGGATGCTAGCTGTGCCTGAAACTGTCTCCTGTTCATTGTCTCTTTGCTAGACACCTTGAGCGCTTTACAGTCCCGCTTGTAGAGCAGCCAGGCATTGATCACAGCGAGGATGATGGTGTGCCAGAAGATGTACATGTACCAGCGACGGGATTTGATGGGGAACTTATATTTGGCTGTAAATGAGTCCAACAAATCCACACCTCCCATGTACTTGTTGTAGGCACCAACAATGTAAGGCCTCTCAACTTCAATGAAGGTTTTGTTGGCTTTGTCCCAGCGTTGAATCTTCTGCACAGGTTCAGGTCCAGCAAAGGATGACACAAGTGTGACGGCCCTGCTGTCATACCATTTGACAGCACAGATGTTGTGATTCCCCTCCACTCTGACGTCATAGATTCCTCTCCCCTTTTTCTTCAAGCTCTTCTCGTCTTCAAGGTTACAGTTGGGTAGGCGCACCTGCCTGGCTGTTCCCACGTAATGAATTCCCCGATCAAGGAGCTTCACTAATAATGGAACACAGGTGAAGTAGTTGTCTGCATACAGTTTGTAGTTCTGACCTTCTGGAAGTGTGGAAGCAAGTTTCATCACAACCTCACCTGACAATCCAAGTTCAGATTTGGCTCGTATTCCGTTGACACTGCCTTGGTAGACATCGAAGTCACACATCATGCCAGAGATTCCAGTTCTCACCCACACTTTGAATCCCCATGGGTTTGGCTTGCCTCGCATATATTGCTTGATGCTGCTGAATTTCCCCTTGAAAGGAATCATCATCTCATCCACAGAGTTGTGCTCTTCTGGTACCACCTGCAGGCATTTCTCTCTGAATGAATCAAGCCACAGTCTGAGTTTCCATAGTTTGTCTTTCTTTTCCGTCTCAGATACTGTCATGTTGTTTACAAAATGTAATGACGTCAACAGGGATTGGAATCTGTTGCGTGGCATCACATCAGCAACAGGGGAGTACCGCGTCTCTGTCTCCCAATACATACGGGTTCCAGCCATTTGTACCAGGCCCATCTTCAAGTACATGCCAAGCATTTTTTCAATTTCCTTTGCAGTGGTGTTTACAGATGTTCCATGCACCTGAAAGCTGTACTCATTCGTGTTTTGTGTCAGAGCCTCAATCATGTCTTCGGACACAAACTTCTGGAAGTATTCCAATGGTGTGTGGAGGGAAATGTCATCTGCTGTGATATCCAGACCAGAAAAATCTGTGTTGGGACTGATGAAATCTTTTTTCAGCCAGCGATACCTGTCACGGGGCATGGTGTGTTTCCTTGTTTTTAGCTTGATGTCCACGTAATTATCAGCTGGACAGACCATGGGTGGTTGGTTTTCTTTGTCCACTTCTTTACAGACATCTTCATCGGAGTCTTCATCACTCTCATCTGTGTCACTGATTTCAATCTCAACCTCACTCTCTCCATTTTGGACCAGGTCAATAACATCCTGCACTGTGTATCGCGGCTCTCTCCTTGCTGGTGGCATTCTGAAAATAAAATATCAATTAATTAACATGAATATATGTTTTATATATTGTAGTACATAACCTGAAGGAATAGATAGGGTGGTGGACCAAGTGCTCAGGGTAGAAATGTTTTCCATGCAGACAATACTGTCTGCCTGGTAAGTCGCTTTGGACAAAAGGGTCTGCTAAATTCCCTAAATGTAAATGTAAATGGTTTAATGGCTCTAATTATCATACTAAAAGGAAAACATGCATCCCCCCACTTACATCCACACCCCACATTCAGGAACATTCCTGTCCCCAGAACTGAATTGTTCCATGGACAAAGTCATGGAATTTTAGGTCAGGCTGATCAAATTAACTACATTTTTTAGAGATAAAACTTTTAAATCAGTCAAATGACCATTGACCAGAACACAACACAAGGGTAGAATGTATACTATCCATGTATAAAGAAAATACTCTGTTTCAGGCAGTGGTGTAGTGGAGGGAACACAACCTGTTTGAGCCCACTGCAACAAGCCAGCTATTTTGACTACCACATTCACCCAGTGTTGTATAATTGCAACAATTATATAATAAGCTCTAAAAGAAATTTGATGCATCTATTCCACACTAACTACATATGTACATGCTCTAGACATTATAATAACAACCAAAAAAAATATAAAAGACATTTTACTTACATGCATCTGATGAATCCAGTCCAATGAAACCAATAGATGTTGTTCGAAGGAAACCTTGAGAGGTTGTGTGAGTTCATGGCCAGAAGGCGTGACTTATAAACAAATGTACGATCCAATAACATTGTGAGACTGAACAATAGGACCCAATGACTATGTAAATGTGGTAAAAAAACAAGAAAAAAAAAGCCAGATTGTTTTTTAGGATGGTTAAAGGTAACGTTGTAATTTTACAACAAGGGGTGCTACAGGGTTAATGAATCGGCTCTGCAACTCTGCTGTTTAATTGAATCTGAATGTAATTTGCTGTAAGTTCTAATATATCTTTTTCAATTCATGGTTCTTATGGATCAGCTTTGTTGCGTGAGCACAAATAAAACTGTTGGTTTAAATGTTAATGATGAAGTGAATCTCATGTCTGCATCGGCATTTTCCCGTTTGTGCACATGGGTCAGAGTTAGCGTACAAGTTTGTTTCTTAGAGCTCAACGTTTATTGCAGAAGTGGCGCTCGCATCTTTCAGGCCCCATTTTGTGGATATGCAACGGTTATAAACAATGCCCCAGGACATTTCACTGTTCACTTGAGCTCTGGGTTACATTCACTCACTGAGAGAGGAAGACCAGAGGCAAAAACCACAACGATTCATTCGCAGGGATTCATGTGAAAGCAATCGTATTTGTCCTCCGGGAACCAGTCACATGGAGGCCATCCTTTTCTCCGAGCTAACATCTGATGCAACTGGAAGTTAGCACAAGATAATCAATTGCCTTGATCCTCATGTAGTTACGATTCATTAAATTGATTAAATGAATTAAAAGCCACATGAAAGCCAACACAAACCTTTAAGTGCCCTGATAAACACAAACTTTAAATGTTAGGCTGCCTTGTAGTAGAGGAGAGTATAAGACTTGCTGAGTCAAGGATTTCATTTAATACTGGAATGCTGTGTATTAAAGAGTAAATAGTTCCTTTATTTATCCCAGAGAGGAAATGCTTTGCCACAGGAGAAATACATGTAAAGTACAACACAAGTCATCAAAGTTTTCATCAGTTTAATCTAAGAAAACAGTTTCTAGGCAGGTTCTTATTTGTAAAGCCTCACTTGACCAAAACTTGACTCGTGGCAGTTTACTCATTGAGCTTTAAACCAACCCTCTATGAAAGGAACCCTATTTACCTGAGTTCTATGTGGTGCTGTGGAGGAATACTGGGCCAATAACCCAGAGGTTGATGAATGAAACTACTTAATGTAAATGCACATGTGTTTTAAGAAGAACATTGTCATTGTTGGAAGAGTCTAACATTAGATCTTACTGTGGAGATAGAGGATTCCCTTCAGCAGTGCCTGCCGTATATGTTTTCACCGTAACATCTCAAACATCCTATTTGGCCTTCATATTGAATGGAAATGTCCACCATGGATATAGTTTGATTAATATTAATATGTCAATTACTTTGATGATCTGAAACATGTAAGTGTGGCAAATTCACAAAATAGACAAAATCAAGAAGGGGCCATACAGTTTTTTAACGTACTTGAACAAACAGCTACAACTCAGTATATTGTTCTTAATTAAATTATAACTGCTTTGAGCTGTTACTTTCTTTGAGTTCTTATAGCAGGTAGATAAAGTAACAACAAATATTTAATCCAAAGTTAAGGCTCAGAGCTGTTGAGTCCAAACCCAAACGCAGGTGAAAATCAAGGAACAAAGCACAATTGAACTAAAGAGACAAAGGACTGGGAGCATAGAGACCATATACACAAGGGAGGCTGCAGGGATAATCGAACATCATGAATCACGAAGCAAAGTGGCTTCAAAATAAAACAGAAAATCAAGAAGCAAAGCAACTGAAAGACAAGTTCCAAGTCCAAATAAATAATTCAAAATGTCCACAAAAGTTAACCAAGAGTCTTGCAAGAACAACAGAATATTCAAAGTACACAGAGAAATAATAAGTTTTGCAAATATCCACAAGAGTTGAGAACCAGTTTTACAGTGTTTCAGCTGAGCTATGCAAGATTTTTATAGAGTGCCCCCTTCCTTCTTGTCTATTTAAGTCATAAAGTGGGCCATCATGCTCAACCTAAGTGAGGTACTATCGATCCACCTCTATCTGCTTAGATTTACTGTGTACCGTAATGTTTAGGGTTGGGACATGTCTCGTGGCTGTGAAGCTTCCCGTCTCAAAAGTTTATTCTAAACAGCGATGAATAAACACTTGCAGAACAAAAGCTCGACCTGCCAACAATGGGAGAGTTGTTGTGGATTTACAACTCTGTACTTTCATTTCATCAAGCCCTATTAGACAAATTTTGATTTGTGAATATGAGCTATACAAATAAACAGCCCATCTTAAAAAATATATCAATTCAAATTTCCAAATTACAAATCTCAGGCCCAGGCCCCTTTAAAATATAGTACTATTCCCTTCAGTTGGTGCAATGACCAATTGGACTGTGAAACTAGGATTTATTTATTCAGTTTGGCCAAGTTATGTTTGAGTCTGTATTTGAAGAGCTTTAAGATGATCTATCAAGTTAAATTATGTTCATAGTTACTTTAATCTATCAATGTCTACCTTTGTCTTTCTTATTTCCAGTCTTTAAATGGGCTCTGATAATATATCAACAGCATTCACCTCTGAAGAAACATTTAATTATCACCTACTCACAGGAAATAACATTTAATTTAAAATAAAACAACAGGACTGAAATGTTGAAATAAAATAATGTGAGGGATATACCTGGAAAACAAAAACCTTCTCATGATGGTTTTGTGAAGTATAAGTTCAGTATGTTTGTTCATTTATTCAGACTCTTGACTGGACAGATGTGACAGAATATATGACTTGTTGATCGTATCAGGAGAATAAACAACTGTTGTGTTTTTTTATATTTACGTGGCCCAGGTGCAACTATAAAAATTGTGGGCATTTTCTCCTTTCCTTCCATAAAGGATGGTCCAATGTTTCCTATGCTTAAAGAGATAAGTTATGAAGCCCTGAAGCTCCTTTACATATGCTTCAGAGAATTCGAAACCGCCTTTATTATGGCAGCCGCTGAAATACTTCTGGGTCATTTCACTCAGTTAGGAAGGTTGCTAAGCAAAATGTAAATGCTCCCCAGGTTCACATGAAAAACAAAAAGTGTCTTTTAATATAGGCCAATTTAATTACATAGAAAAACAAAAGGTACCAAAGGGAAGCATGATCCAAAAAAAGTTTTTAAAGCTTTTTATGACCAAAACGGGTTACCAGAAAAGTTCAATCTTGATTTTAGAACTAGCTTGACAAAATCATCTCGACTCGAGCTTCACATCCAGAGTGGAGTCAATACAGTTCTTTGAGTGCAATGACCGAAATTTAGAGTTTTTCTGTCAGATATGTCTATCAGATGATACTTATGTTCATAGACAGCGTTTGTTTGCGTCCAATGCTACCAGTTTCAAATATATATATATATATTTTTTTATATCCATGCCCGAACGAAAAGATCACAGAATGGAACTGAACAAGGGCAGTGGAATCAACAGATGCATCTTTCTGACAACCAACTACAACATTTACTTGTCTAAATACAAAGTCAATATTGATTGGACTTGAGAATTAGAATAATTTTTTTAAAAACACTAACACTTGTTCTGGTGAAAACCTGCACCTAAGATTACAGCTATTTTACATATTTGTTGTAATTTATCTGCAGGTTATTTTCCCTTGTAGTCTTTCGATCTATTTAAATAAATCTGGAAACATTGGAACATTTTTATCACAATATCCTTGTGCCCGACATAACATACGGACAAGCAAAGCAGCAAGAGAGGGTAGAATTTATCTTAATTTTTTGAGAGGCTTAAGTAGGATAGATGGAAAATCAACAGAGGTTGTGGCACCAACTTTAGATTAGGAATCAATATCAAAGTCAGAGTGGAAAATCTCTTCTGGCTGAGGTCAAAGAGAGCAACTGGACTCTTTGTGACAGCAGGCACTGTCAAATAAACTCTGTAACTTGTAAAGGAAGAGAATGCCTGTAGTAATCTGTAATTTACATAATCAAACATACGCAAGTATATGCAGAAGTATATTGTTTGGCTTAAAAAAAGCCTCTTTGTATAAGTTATGCAAAGGCTTGGTCACTGTAAGTCTTTAATCTCAACCCTGGAACAGTTAAAAGACCAGCACATTGAGTCTGTAAGAAGTGAGGAGCTCAGTAATGTACTCTGGCCCATATTTATTCTATATCATATTTAAAAATTCAACCTAAAATGGGAGTGGAAGACAGTGGCTGGGAAGCCAGAATTGGTGTTGGACACGGTGACCTTGTATGTTCACGCACACATGACATGCTTGCAACACACTAATAGACCTGACCTTTGGTAGTGTCACGTCTGCCCTCTCCTAAATCCTTCTGGGTGACCTGATTGGCTAAAATCACAGTTTAACTGCAGTAGGTTGGATTTTTAAGAGATAACCCTCCTGTTTCTGGAGACAATAGGAGAGAGGTAAGGAGGTGGAGGACAGGGGAGAGCCAAGGGGATTGATTGATACATGGATGGTTCGATTGGGAGGAAGGTGAAAAGGGTGACTGGCTGGTAGTGTCAACCCACACACACACTTTGTTCCTCAAGGTGATTGTGGGCATAATGCACATCAACAAATCCTCTATGCATCAAGAAGTGACTGGTGTGTGTGTGCGTGTGTTTTGGGTTTTTGGGCGATTCAGTTAATGCATCTTGGCTTGTGTGTGTGATATATGTGCATCTATTGTCTATCAGCATGACAGCAGAATCCCCTGTTAGGCGCTAATCTCACCCATCCATCTCTCTCACACACACAAACACACACACTGCGTGTCAATGACTATTCTCTCTCTACATCCCTCCTCACTCACTCAACCTCAGGTCATTGCAAACTTTTATTTTTCCAAATAGAAAAACAAAATTAACAAGCATTTAAATCAATTTTAATCAAATTGTGTCACCTGTAACCCTAACCTCATTTAGAACCTACAGTTTACAGTGTGGCACCATGATTAGAAAATGTGAATGGATTCCCTGCATCTTATTTAGTAAATGTCCTTTTTATTTACCAACAGTCACCTTTTCATAATTGAACATTGACCACTAATATCATTTATAGCATGTTAGCATTTGTGTCGCCTCCTGTACTTTGCATAGTTAAAGGTACCATGTGGTCTTTTTTATTTTTTATCACTGATAACATTACAAATAAAAAATGGATGTACCTGTAAAATTATATTGTGCAAAAAGAATAATGATTTTTAATACATAAAAAATGTAGAAAAAAGGAAGTAAAATGTCCTCAACATGTTTCGTAGAACTCAGGTATTACAAGTATTGTGTTTCGGTGAGTAAGAGGAGATGTCATTATCAGTTGTTTCTATTGCAAGGAAACCCACATTCATTTGACCTGCTTCAACATCTGACTGCAAACAACGGCTGTAACTCAAAAGAGTAAGGAACATACAGTCTGGACTGCAACCTATTTGAACAGTGACACTTAATTTGCTCTTTGTTGCAGTATAGAAAGAACTGTGTGGGAGTTATAGCTTATTTGTTATATAATTTGATACATATAACATACTCATCCTTTCTTCCCTGGTGATGCTCTCTCAGATGTTTGCTTTAACCTCATGCAGCTCCTGCTTGTTGTGGGGTCTCCGTCTTTAGTCTATCTCCAAATGTTATCTAGCTCAGGTCAGATCAGTTGATTGACAGTCAACCTGAAAAGCTCTTCACTCACTTTGGTTAGGATAGCTGCATCTCTGGAGAGTTTCAGAAAACTCCTCAAAACCACCTGTTGACTGAGGCCTTTGTCCTCAGTTAACGCTCCACCCTGCCATTAGTGCTGTTTATTTCTGTCCTGTTTCGTACAAATTACTTTCTTTTCTCTTTATGCCCCTGCTGACACATACATCCTTGGTCTCTTAAAAGGCGCTATATAAATTTAAGCTATTATTATTAGCATTATTATAGTCATCCTGAATGTTGACATATCATCCAAGTAGCTCTGATGTAATTGGCTGAATCTGAGCTCACAGAAAGCTCCTGTAAACTTCTGCATCCATTCTTTGCTTCTATCAGCAGTGAAATCATCACTACATGCCTGTGTGCCAATTTCACTGTAACCACACATGCCCGAGCCGTAACAGAACCACCACTATGTTTGATGCCTTAGGTCTTAAAACCGTTCTTATTTTGATAGTTTACTCTTCTCAATGAAGTCATTGGTGTATCCACCAATGCATGTCTGAGTAACATTCACAAAATTGAGATGTCTTCTTAATTCACTTTTAAGTTTCCCCATATTATCTGCAAATGGTTTTTGAAATCACTTTTAAGCAAACATTCAGCAGTACATGGAAAGGCAGCCGTTGGATTTTGCCGCTGCTAATACAGCACATATCAATGTCAGACATTCATTTTAGAAATGAATAGTCTTTCCCCCTTAATCGTTAACATTTCTCAGTATGAGTGTAGGGCTGCATTTAACACATGCCACAGTGCAGTGATCTCCCTCTGCAATCTCATTAAGACCTTGTTTTTCCAAAGCTTACTCAGGTAGATGCTTCTCCTTACAGTGACATTGTCCTTTAGCTCACTGGTGACTGAATGATAAATCTAAGTGTAGCTATATGTCCAGACTGACTCTCCTGGAACCCCATTACCCTGGCAGCCATCCTTATCTGTACTTCTCATCACATACTGCCATAAGAATAATTGAGCACTGTCCCAAAGCAATTTCAAAAGTCAATCCTTGGGGTGCTTTTATTTGTACAGGTTTTACATCAGTGCTACTGAGGCAATTGAGGAAGTTCCACAGAATCACAAAGTCACTGATGATATCCTCTTGTAGTCCCATTTGGGAAATCACAGCGAATCAAAGGCTTCCTGAAGATACAAGCCTTTGCACATAAACTGTAAAGGAGGATTTACCCCATTAAGTTTTCAAAACAGTTCATAGACATTAAATGGTAATGCAAAATGTTTTTTTCTTCT
The DNA here is from genome assembly GCF_963576545.1 of Limanda limanda. Lineage (NCBI taxonomy): Eukaryota > Metazoa > Chordata > Actinopteri > Pleuronectiformes > Pleuronectidae > Limanda > Limanda limanda. The sequence continues at coordinate 4,276,841 of NC_083645.1, read as the reverse complement.
TTATGCAGAGTCCGCTCAATTCGTCCCATTGCCTGCTTGGTCGTCTTCCAAAATGCACTCATTATTGTCTCCGACACACAGTTGATGGAACTGGAAGCACAGACTGATTAGTGTTTCTCTTCTCCCACCACAATGAAGCCCCAGTCCATCTGTGCCTGTATCTAATTATCCGTATCAAACAGCATCTCAGATGGTGCTGATCATACAATCACCAACCTCGTTGAAGCTAAATTGGAAGAAAAAAAATTCTTGACACTTCATTGTAAGCCTGAAAGCCTGACTCAGCTTCATTAGTGCACAAGCAAATGAGTGCTTTCACTCCGACTAATGCATCCGACTCCTACACACATCTACACAGACTTCTGCAGTGCCACTCCACACTGAAAACACTGTGGTATAAAGTTTGCTTTGATGCTTAGAAGAAGATGCTCTTACTGTCTGTCTGCATATAACCACTCTGTACAATGTTCACTCAGCACATGGGTAAAGTGTTCAAGATAACAGCTACAGACAATTGTGGTGAGCTTGTAAAGACATCAATGAAGTGACATTTAGTCAAGTAATGTTTGAATGAATCGAGTGGTTTTCTCAAACTCAGCCCTTTTTTTTTCACACCGAGTCTGTGAGAAATGGCATAACACAGGGAAAGTGAAATCTGGATAGACACCACATATGGACAGACAATATGGAGGCCAGGCTGGTCCAGATTTAATCTCTACGAGGTACATGATTGTTGGGCCTGAAGTTTTTCTGGTTTCAATTTATAGGACCAATCATGTTTGAGCAGGCTTTGTTTGCCTGCAGGTTAACAGTCAGTGTGGAGAGGGAAAGAGGCAGACCACATTTATTGAAATAAATTGTCTGCAACGTACACCATGAGCAGTCAGGTTACGACAAGACGAACAGACCTGACAGGCTCCATCTCAAATGATTTACTCGGACACTGGTGGAATCTAACAACCACATTACCCAGTGGATGCCACGGATCCTGAGCACATCTGTTTATTTCCTTAAGGCCGGCGCATGCTTCTGCGTTGTCAGGGGCCCGCAAGCACGCAGTTGTAACGCAGGACTCGTTGTCATTCATGGTTTTCAAAGCGTTGCACGTGTCGCCATGCAATTCCCCGCCAGACCACTAGGGGGAGTAATGTTTTTTGTTGAAGTCGGCTCTTCTTCGTGTGTGGCACGAAGAAGAGCGGCTTATTTACAACACCACGGCGGCTCCTCAGAGCCTTTTTCTGGCGGACAAATCCGCCGGTCAGTGACGGGTTATACTAGTGGTCATAGTTTCGGATCTCTTCTGCCAAGTGCTCTTCTCTTTGATCCATATTCGTTCTTCTACATCTTCCGTCGTTTCCGCCGGTATTATCGGGCATGAACCGGAAATGCGACTCCGGAAATTATGTAGTTAGCAGACCAATCACAGCCCTTGCAGGCGGGTGACGCTTGCGGGGCTTTGCCTTCTAGTTAGAAAAATTGGCCTACGCACGTAAGCACGTGCCTTTAGTCAACAAAATACCAGACTGACCAAATAGGGTCTGCTGACGTCTCACCTCACGTCTGAGGTGTTATAAGGCAGCTGTGTGCTAAGTTGGAACTGATTGCTCAAAATGAGCCAGAGTTAAACTGAAACCAGATCAACCGACCTTAACCCAGAACACATGTACACACAGGCACGTACACACACACCCTGAACCCTGCAATTAGTTACCGAAACAATTGACATGTTTCACCTCTACGTTACTCACAAAGTAACTGCATGTCCAGTCCATTGTACAGCACATGGATCACATGGTACATCGGTTAAAACACATTTTCCTTGTATTTATCTAGTTTGTCATTTAGGCATTATCCCTCTTTTTGGTGTCAGAAATGAAGTGAGATAGACATTTATGAAAGTATCTGCACGATTAAGTTTGACACCGACAGATGCAGCTTCTGAACACACAACAGTGAGCTTTAAAGAGACCATGTGTATTTATTTATAAACTACTCGAATACCCCAGTTCTTGTGTGACACAACTTTGGTGAGCAAGTATGATTGCCAAAAGTTCCTAACTGAATGATTTCCTTCTTTTACACCAATATTAGCTAGAATATATTTTTAACAATGGACAAACCTGTGGGAAAAGGGCAACTTTCTCCTTCCCTCTTGCCAGTAGCAGAGTTTGCTGTTTTGGTGTAAGTCATGTTTCTTATCATAAACTCTCCAGAAACTGCAAAGCTCTCTCACCTTGCTTTCTGTCCACACCAAAAAAATTGACCATTCTCTTATGAACCATTTTATATCCCATTTGGGGCACACACACACACACACACATATTGTGTTGGAGAAGAAAAGAGGTCAGTGTGTTTGCCCTCCGCTGATTGTTCTGGCTGCAGCACCTTCACCGTCAAACCCTCACCTCACTCTGTCTCAGCCTTCCTCCATGGGAGGATCTGATGGAGGACGGAAGGACGGCATTAGAAAGATTAAAAAAACGAAAGCAAGATAGAGGGAAAAGTTAGGTTATTCATTTTAGGCATGAACACACGCACACACACACAAAGTGTGTGTGCATTTGTGTATCTAAGTGACATTTCCCCTATCCATCTATCTCTTTCCCTTTCTCTTTTTTTATCTTACCCATGCATCTTTTATCTCCCTGCCTTACTCCATCTCTCCTTCTCAGTCATCCATCCAAGGTGAGGGGCGGCCGTTACGTCACAGACCGATCACCACATTTCATCACAACACATGGGCAGGGAGGAATTACATTCAGTCACAGTGCCTGCGTGTGACTAGAGAAGGTAGAAGAGCCTTTGTGTCCAAGGGATTAATTGAATGAAGCTGAAGTCGTGTCCACACGGCACCATGAATGGCTGCCTCACAACATAAGATGTGGGATTTTACTAGGCATCCAATAAAAACACGAAAAATACATTGAAAGCCAATATACAGCTATAATTATTTTTTCATTTTGTATTTTAGATTATTGAATATTTCATTTATCAATATTTGTCATTTACTCACATCTATATTCACACATTGTGGATATAAAGTGTGTAAGTCGTACATGCTGACTGTACACAGCGGTATAGTGTATGAATTCCAGGATCAAATAACAGGTTTCACCTGTCTACATTTTTTTTGCCTACTTGATTAAAAAAACTAAAAAGGTTTTGCCCTATTGCTTGTTCCCCCTATTTCACACAAAGAGGAAATTATGCTGCTGGTGCCAATAACGTTTGCACAAAATAAAAAATAAAATACATTGATGGTCGCTCTCCTTCAGCCACGCAGCCAATACTTGTGAGAATAGAAGTACACACATTAAGACACATCAACAGTGTAATTATATATAAAGTACACCATTACGCAGTACCAAACAAACCATTACGCCTTTGAGAGCCACTTTGTCTTTCACCACAGTAAAGAGTCAATCATCCATATTTATAAAATAACAATGTAGCTAATTACTATGTGAAAACAACGTTGGAAAGAAAAGGGTTGATGGTTCTACACCACTGCTGAGACTCTTTACAAAACTGTAAAAATATATATATGTATTCATTTATTTAATTTTTTACTAACTTTCCAGTGAATATTCATTTATCTTGATGAAAAAAAATCTAACCTATTTAGGAGACTGTTTCTTTAAGCCTCTGCAATAAATTGTTTGTAAGTGTGTCCAATTTGGTGCAGCTTGATTGAATCTAGGGGACCTGGCGCAGGTTGTCTGAGTTATGTGCTCTACTGAGGGCAATTCTAGTTTTTACTGTGCGGATGATACTTTTCTGCACTGTTGCTCATTCAGTGTTCGTAGCTCTCCATTCTCTAACTGCTCTATTTTAGTGCTGCAGTTGTGCTCATGAAGACATAAACTTTACGACCCTTTATTTATGGATCTAACCATGACAGCATCAGTATAATACACTCTGTAAAGTGCCTAAAGAGAATGCCTAATGTTACTGTTTATGCACTGAAAACGGTAAGTTTCAGGTTTATGTGTAAATGATAATTATTCCTCTGAAACTCATGTTTGATAAAACAGTCGTCTCTTCCTGTATTCACTCGAGGCCGACCATTAGAAAAGGAGCATTAAAAAAAAATCCCATTTGACTTTTAACATTGTAAAATCTTGTCGTCCGTCAGACAGTTGTTCAGCAGTGGCTCAGCAGCAGCAGGGCGTTACATAGAGGAGTTACAGTGGCACCTAAAGCACTAATAGCCATATCACTCTCCCTCCAGCTCCCAGTCTCTGCTGCAGTCTCCTTCATTCACTTTCACCAGCATCTTCCCCCTGTCAAACATACAGCCATACCTCTTTTACTATGCTGTCGGGGAAGGTCTAACCCCCCCGCGAACATTTGAAATTTCTCTTTCCTTCTACAGTTTCACCTATTTGAATAGATCCAGTAAACTCTGCACTGATCCACCTCTCTCTCTCTCTTTCTTCCTCCCTCTCTCTTACTCTGTCTTCGCCGGTACACCTTAGGTTTTTAAGATCTCGGGACTCGGAGGGTGATTTCATCCTTCACTGGGCCATGAAAGCTCTTTATAAGTACAACGCCACCGCCAGCACATTAATCGCCTCTGCCATATTGATTTGGCTGCTCTGTTGTGCAACCCAGCCTGTGCTGGAGAGAGGGGGGAGGAAGAAAGGGAGACGGGGAGAAGTACAGTGGTGCGAGAGATGGAGAAAAGTTGGGGAAGGAAATAAAAAAAGCAATAGCAGCTGGTAATTAGATATTGTTTACTGTATAATGAGCTGGTGTAAAATGCAGGGTGAGAGAAATTAATGTATGCATGTGAGTGTAGTCCTGAAAGTCAGAAACACATAAATTAAATCTAAATAACCATCAAAATAAAACAGGAAATACGGCAATTAAAATTGAGCACCGAATCAGAACAAACCCACACAAAGACAAAGCAAGTTGAAAGTATAAATCAGTTGCCCAGCCTCACACACACACTCACACACAATGTGATTATATAGGTTTCACTGTGAGTTGACATATTCTGCAGTTGGCTGTTACCCACAGTTAGCTTAACATGAGCTCAACTAGATTTCCTTGTTTGCAGAAGGACGATTACTTGATATTTCTATATCTGCTCTCAGGTATACACTGACCTCTTGATAAAGATGTCAAATTTGAAAAAAAAATGCAATTCGAGAGGCTTTGGTGATACATGCAGACATCAGTGTCAATGTGCTGTAAATTAAAACATGATCTCTGCAGTGGAATTTATAACCTATGTCCTCGCGCATGGCTGAAACCAGACTCTTAATCTCCCCATGTCCACAGTGCACAAGAAGAAATATTGGATGTTTTGAAGAGCCTCTCAGAAATCCTGTTGTTATGAACACAAACACAATCTGACCACACACCAGCTGCCACTGGAGCTGAGTGGGAGAACTAATCAGCATCTCCCTGCAAAGAGAGTCTGAGGTAAGTCCCACTGCTGCAGAAGGAACTCACTTTCTTTGTTTTCCTTTTCCCTAATGACTATATTCCAAAACTGAGCAGGATTGAGATAGAATACAGTTTATCTATTGGCTTGTGTTTTACTCACACTTTAGTAATTAACTGTGAAGCAAAGTGTATTGATTTTGCATAGCGCAGTGAGCACTGCCAGAGCGCCTTTGGTGCACAACAGTAGTGTGACTGCATTCAGTGAGGCTGCTGCAGTGTTTGTATTTACAGTGGGGGTTCCAACACAGTGTCCTCAGCAGCTGAGTCACATACAGGGGCTGACATTCAGCAGGGTGCTGTCTGGCTGTCAGGAGGTGGAGCTCAAACTCCTCCGAAACATTTGCATTCAAAAACGGTGTCACGTAAACCAAACAAATATGGCTGCACGACCGATGTTTTTCGGCGACAGGAAAAATGTATTACTGTATTTTTCTATTTCTATACCTACATAAAAATTACCATTAAAGGGATCTATTGAGCTCAGGTCCCTTTATTCTGATTTATCAGATAACAGGATGCTTGGTGTGTCGCCAAATCCCGGAGCCCGTCCACTACTGTTCTGATGGCGATAAGCCTCTGGGGTAAACCGACAATATTATGGGACTTCCAGTTCAGACAGCAGCGTCTCAAAGTAGGACACAGCCATGGAGTTGGAATTGAAAGATGAAACCTACAGTGATCATTTTTAGGATGTTTTAGGAGCAGACAACACTTTTGCTAATCTCTAAAAACAGCTATCTGCATTCAAATTACAAAGCAGAGAGCCAGTGCATTTCGGTCAATGTGTTCTGCCTCACACGGAGTGTTTAGCTGCCACCAGCCAAAGCCTGCTCAAACATGTTAAATCAAACTACAAACAGAAACCAGGAGACTTCCGGCCCCGAAACCTTGTCCATCACCAACAAATTCTGCATATTCATATGCAAAATCTGGAACTAAATTTTCACAGGTGCTACAGCAGCAGCAACATAATTATTTTCTTAATACTCTTATGTAGCATTGTAATTTTGTACTAGCCTTAACAACCTGAATGCTTTTCAGGGCAGCAAATCAAGTGAGGTGTTGCACACTTGCGAGTAAAGATGCAAACATTGATATAAACTCCTCTGCTGTGAAGGTATATTATATTTGTCTTGCAGCTGGTCAAAGTTCACATGCAGCCGTTTTGTGGAGATGTTGAAGTTGGTTCCTCGTCTCTGTTTTCATTATGACTGTTACAGTGAATATAATTTTTCTAAAGTGGGGTTATAGCTTATGGGCAGTGTTGGGGAGTAACGGAATACATGTAACGGCGTTACGTATTTAGAATACAAATTATGAGTAACTGTATTCCGTTACAGTTACAAAATAAATAGATGGTATTCAGAATACAGTTACATTGTTGAAATCAGTGGATTACATGATGGTACTTCTCGAGTTTATTCACTCTCTCGTAAATCCACCGGCGGCAAAGCCCCCAGGAAGCAGCTGGAGACGCGACCGGCTCGGGACACAGGCCCGGGACCGAGGCTCTGAGAGAGTTCCGTCGCTACCAGAAATCTACGGAGCTGCTGATCGGCAAGCTGCCCTTCCAGCGCCTGGTGAGAGAAGACCGACCTGCGCTTCCAGAGCTCCGCTGTCATGGCTCTGCAGGAGGCCAGCGAGGCACGCCGGGTTCACGACGGACGCTGAAGCGCCGGGCAGCGCTAATAATATCACCCGTTGACCCAGAAGTATAAAAGCATATGGTCACTTGTTGCTCCAACATTAACTGCAACAGCGTCCCAATTTAATGTCATCTATCTTCAAGAACTTCTCCGCTGTTTGCTCCGTTCAATGTCGGGTGTCGAGGGTAAATTACGTATTCTCCGCCCCCCCCCCCCTCTCTTTTTATCTTTATGACTGCTTGTGTGTCTGTAGTGGATGGGCAGAGGGGGGCATTTAATAATGTGATCGTTAAAATATTAAAATTAAAACTCAGAAGGGGAATACAAACTATGGGATGCATACTTTATCATTTATATCATATAAAATGTCATCAATATCGTTTAAAATCATTTTGCAGTGTGTTTCCTAGAGCGATACGCTCGCGTCAAGCGCAAAAAATAGACTCGACGCCGAAGCGATCGCCGCATCGGCGGAGAGAGAGAACAACGCCGCAATCATAAACTTAAAAAATGCAATACAAACCGGAAGTATTCCAAGTATTCAGAATACGTTACTCAGATTAGTTAATGTAATGGAATACGTTACAGATTACATTTTTGGGCATGTATTCTGTATTCTGTAACGGAATACGTTTTGAAAGTATCCTTCCCAACACTGCTTATGGGAAAGGTGTTACAGTGGAAATGACATTTCTTTTCAACACAATGGCACATTGGTTATAGGTTTAAGGAGCCATGATAGAGTCAGAAAAGAGCAGAGAGGATCAAGCTTTTACCCTGATTCTTCAGTAATCAACAGGATTAGTGTTCAAGTATCGTTTTCAGGAAACCATCAAAACCTTTCTTATCACCTCAGTATTCTTGCATTAAAGAATGTAATCGTTCTTAAAACAAACATTTTGTGAGGCTTATTTAGTGCTATCAGTTTCACAGACCACCCTTCAGCATGTATAGATCACTCAGCAGAAGGACGGATGAACGAACCGGTCGATCCCAGTGATGAAAGCATGACAGCATCTCTATGGGAGTTTTAGCAGAGTTTAAATAAGATTTCACAGTAGATAGTTGTTCACAAAGGCCACAGCTCTTCCTGTCAAAGTTTCTCAGCTTTAAAATGCAATTTTGTTAATCTGCTACATCAATTCAACAGCAGCTGTCTCAAAATCCATATTTCATGGAGCAGAGGGCTCAGAGAGTGCAAGTCGGAGATTTAGCTCTATTTTTGCTGTGGTGGCATTAAAAAGTGCTGAACTATTCACTTAAAGGCGAATGAGACCAAACAGAAGTTTTTGAAATATAGTATTCCTTTTACCCTTTACAGGGACATTACAGCTTAAATCACTCAACAGACACTCGCCAGAGGGAAGCGGATGAACCATCAACCTCCAACTGAGGAACAAAGAAAGTGGAGGATTAACTGTAGCAGCACCAGCAATACTGGACCATTCACTGCAAAGGCTTATGAGAAAATGGGCACTGCTCGTTGGTACTAAAGATAAGTGGATTGGAAGAGTTGGTTTGAAGTCACACACCAATTACGGTTAAAGAAATTTGACATGGCAAACATAAAGATAAGTCACTTCATCATGTTTCAGTTGAAATGTTTACCTTATTATAATTTCATTCATTCATTTGATTTCTTTGTCACTACTTTAGCTCTTACATATGTGGAAATCTTCCCATCAGATAATTAACTCATGATAACACCACTCTTAATGATTTCAAAATCTTGAATATTACAATTGGCACTCTGTAGAGTGCATATCCACCAAGGCCCGACAGTCCCCTTATTTAATTCAAAGCACAGTTAAATTCATCACATCTGCATTTATATTTGGCTCTGCACTAAATTGTTCTAACTCAAATATTAGTACACATCAGTAAACATCTAGATCCATGAATTATTCCCTGAGAAATCAAGGAAATTGCTGAAAATGCTCTATCTCACTATGCTAAAGAAACATGGAAAATTGTTTCTGTATCTGGATCTCCTTGAATTTAAATTGAATACCCCTGTTATATAGCCTGTCGTTGTCATACTCATAATTCTAGTCAGAATATGAGTCTGATACCGCTTAATTGGGCTGTGATTATGGGGCGTGTTTCAACCGAACCAGGAAGGAAAAAAAAAGCCTCTTCGCTCAATTGGATAGACCTACAACCAATCAGAGCAACGTAGTATGTGACGTATGTTAAGCGAGCTGGCAACGACTGCTGGTAATGTCCACCTCCTCGTGCACGCCGAGTTGCATCGCCGTGATGCCCATTTCGGTCGCCTCTTTCACTTGGTCCTCCATGAGTGCGACCAAAGGAGAAACCACATTGACCACTGGGTTTTCATTGTGTCCCATCTTCTTCGCAACCATCGGGGCGAGCTGATAGATTCAACTTTTTCCAAACCCCGTAGGAAGGACGGCAAAAACATATTTTCAATCTACAAATGCCTTGATCGCGTTTCTCTGTTCCTCTTTCAAAATGAATGCACTGTCGATGTCTTCTAAAACAGACTCGATGGCAGCATCTACACATCTCAGCTCTCCAGCGGCAGGCATGTTTGTTGAAAACGAATTCAACCCAAGCGCTCTTTGATGAAGTGGTTGATTACGTTACTGTTGATCATCTGTCCATCATCGCATAAAGCCCGCCCTGACAATTTGATTGGTCTGAACAGCTTCTGTTCGGGCATAGTTTCTCCCCAACGGAGCGATGCCAGACCGTACTTCCCGACCTCAAATGTCGTGGGCGGGGCTAAGTTCGTCTGGCACCCAGGCTACCTGTTATACACAATATATTTAAAAGGTACCCCTTATGGAGGGCTGTTTGTCTGGACTCTCACACTGATGTTTCATCACAGGTCCCATTTTGGTAGTCAAGCTATTAGATAAGTGTGTCCCAAATATACCAAAACAAATATGAGACTTTTCCAGCAAACATGTGATGCTCTGCAAAGTGTAATCTGGATGTGAATCTAATGTGGCCCATGTGGTAATGGTGATATGGCCCAAATAGCAAAGTACCATCATTCGACCTGGTACATGGGCCGGGTGACAGATTGGCAGTGTGACAGTGTGGGACAAATCTGAGCCCAAACTATTTTGCTATGTGGGATGGATTCAGTCAACAGAAACAATTGATTGCTTTTACTTTGAAACAGGCACAGGAAGAGTTCCAAATATTTAAGTGACATATTAAACAGATATAGACATTGAAACTGAAGTGAAAGATAATTTTCATTGCCTGTTCTGCTGTTAACTGTACTCGACACACAGAGAAAATAGACAACACCTCAACTGTCTAGGGGAGAGGTAAACTATCCCTATCCCTTTAATGCAACAGCCAAAATAAACCCATTACGTATTGTTTTTATGAAACACAATTATTATAAAGTAACAATTTAATTATATACAAATAATAATATGGAGTTAAAACGTATGTTTTTATAAATTCCTGTGTATGTGTGTGTGATGCCTGAAAGACATTAAAGTGCCCTGCACAGCTACATTGAGGATAATTTATTTTGGCAGGGTCATAATTGTCTGTGGATCTCTAACTGTTATTGACCCTGTTCATGTTAAGCACAGTCAGTTGATCCATTGATCATATCAAAAATATTGATTAATGCAGCTTTAACGTTGCTGCAACTTTCACTCTGCAGCCAAGACAAGAGAGTCTAGAGTGAATCACCCTGAAGGATACTCATGTGCAGTCACATTGTCATTAACCAGGACATACGAAACAAACATGCTGTGTATGGTATATAATTAGGAAGGGATGAGGTTAAACAGCACTCGAAACCTCACAAACACCAACATCTCACAAAAGCAGAGCACCTGCAGCCACCATCAGCATCTCGCCACAATCAGTTATCTAGATGGATACAACAAAGTGTTAAAATGAATAACACATTATGGATTTCAGTTTTAAGAACCCGACCCTCCGCTGTAAAGATTTCACATTGAGTTGATCAGGCATCAAATCAGGGGTCCAGAGGGGGACAGCTTTGAAATGTTTGTTAAGGCTAGAGTTGAATATCACAGTTGATGGTTAATACTCTCTCAAGGCCCACAACACTGCCGGTAGTGAAATTCAATAATGCTAACCTGACACATCAATTCAGCATCAGCAAATCTATACTTTCCCACAGCATCAGTCATGTCTGACAGAACGGTGCACAGCTGAGCCAGTAACTCCAAAGCTGATGGTAAGACAGTGGCTGCTCTCAGTGTTGACTCAGTGGCTATATTGTAAGGTGAGAAACAGAGAAATGTATATTCTTAAACAATGAAAGACCACCAGACACAAAGTTATTTTTTAATAATTGTTGAGGAATTTTTGACCATCACAAATTACTGTATATGCCACTATATATTATGTATTTAGTGTATGTTAAACTTTATCCGTACGCCATTCGGAGAATAGGGTACGGTTGGGTGATATAGGGTGAAGCAAGTAGAAGAAGACATATGGGGATGCTGTGGGAGACATTTTCAGACTTGGGGGGTGACAATTGTTCATGTTACTCTGTTAGCATTTGTATATTGTTAAGTCTACATTGAAATATTGTAAGTAAGACATCAACTGCTGCCTGGGTTTTCTTTTCACCAGCCTCCAGAAAACCTCCATAACATTAATATTTCCTTCAACAAAAACATGTCAAGGGTTGTGTATTAAATGAAAGTGTGCACAGCGATTTCCATTGCCCATACACTTACAAACAGATACAAATTGCATTGAATTTAGACCACTACATAACCTCTGCAGAGAATGAACTGCTGACAACTCTGTAGACATTGAGTTGTAAGAACATAACATATGAAATTAAATTGGTTCTTCAGCACAATTCATTACAGCCAACGCTCAAGGCCTTGTAGAGGAGGTTGACATAAAAGTACATGTAGGTGGAAAAATAAAGAAATTAAATGTGAACTTATTGTACCTGGTATCCAGAATAATTATGATGACGCAAATGAAAAAGCAGAAAGTTGTGTAAAATTTACACTTGATTAAAGTAGTGCCCACAGTGTTTACATTATTTCATTCTCAGTATGACAGAGAGGCTGTGGGAGGGTTTGCCTTGACTGTCAGTAGGAGAATATTGCTTTGCAATCGCTGTATTCAGGTCCTGCTGTTTTTCATTCACTGATAGATAGAAAAATATAAACTTTCGGAGGCTTTTTCAATATGACTCATATGGATAGCTCCATCGAAAAAAACTACAGGCATTGGACCCTCACAAACAATCCCAATCACAGTTCTTGTAGTATCCCTGTATGTGGCTGACTTTACTGCTATTTTTTAACTGGTTTGGTTTGGATGTCAAGGTAGAAGACAGGAGTTTATATCCAATCAGTTAACGGTGCCAACTCTTGAAATCTGTCTGATTTAGTTTCCCAATAAATATCATAACCATACATCAGTTGTTGGAGCTGTGGTAGAACTACATTCTTTGCAAAATTTCAGTCATATTTTGGTTCAAAAACTTTTTAAAATGTACTAATATACTACACTGTCCATCGGGAACACTGATTCAGTGACAGTGAAACAATACCAGCCTGTTCAGAAAAAGCAACAATCAATAAAACCACACCTAAGACTGAATATATAAAAATATATGTCCGGTAAAAACTCAACAGCAAAAAAGGTAAATGGCAATCACACAGTGCACCATCAATAAACAGGTATTAGAGGCTTGTAACCTTTTGTAAGTTGTTTGACTAAACAGCAACAAAATTGCTGGTCCAAAAACACAATGGTCTTGGTAGAAAGTAGTCTTGGGCGGCTGTGGCTGAGGAGTAGAGCGGTCATACTTCAAGCAGAAGGTTGAAAGTTCGATCCCAGTCTTCTCCATCTGCATGCTGAGGTGTCCTTGAGCAAAATGCTCAACCTTGAATTGTCCCTCATAGAAAAAAAGATTGTTTCTAATATTATCAGGTTTGATTAAGCAGGTGGACCCTGAAGCAGAGTTTTAAACAAAGTGTCCTTTTAATGATAAAGGTCTTTAACAGGCGAAAAACAGAGAATCTCAAAAAGCCAAAACTGAAAAAAATTAAAAGCACACACTAGAAGCTTACGAGACGAGAAGAGAAGAGAAAATGCAGAGGAAACCTGAAACAGAACACAGGGAGTGGGAAAACATGTGACACCGAAACAACTCATATACAAACATAAACGCAAGGATATACATGAAACACCTGGAGGTAATAATTAAACTGAAAACACTCTTCATAAAGAGGGGGAAAAATAGACACTCAAAAGACAAAACAATTAAAAATAGATGCACTGTATGAATGTGTGTGTGTGTGAATGGATGAATGGAAAACTTAACTGTAAAGTGCTCTGAGTGCTATATAAATACAAACCCGTTATATACATTGGCCGTTGTCAGACAAAAAACGGTAACAGCAGCAGGAGATTCTCTGGATAGATTTATATATTCTGATGTAGAAATCACATATTTTTGTTATGAGCCATCACACTGTAACTGGACCTTGTCGCCAAATGCTCTGGAATCTCGTCTTTCTAAGTAGACATGAGAAAGACGAAAAGAAGTAGACTTTTTGTGTGTGTATGGCAACTTTTAATCCTAAAATATTTGTGTTCTTTGACTTAGAAACATCATCAATCGCACTGACTTCGGGTGAAACCTCAGGAGAATCTCCTGCTGTATTCTCACACTCGGACATTATCAGGCGTTTTTACTATGGTTCTGAAGGTTTTACAGTTCAGTGCATGTCCGAAAGCAGCTATATTCAAGCAATTACAACCTTTTTTCTGTACCTCTCCATCATCAAAGCATAATTCAAATAGGGCTGTTGTCAAAGCTTGTTTGGGCTTACTTTGTAATTAGTGTACGGGCTGACCCAAACCCATGGTGGCTCTGAAGGATCACAGCACTGTTACAGATCTGAGAGCCCAGCGAGGGCTGACTCCTGGCAGCTTCCTTCCACATTCTGTCTGCTTTGTGTATGAGCACACATGGCTGGATGTGTTTGCTCTCAGTGTGTAGGTGGTCCTCAGCAAGGCTTTCTGTGTGTGTTACCGCCTGTTTATCTCCCCTCTCTCAGACTCCAGGTCAACCTCGTTCCTAAACCTGGCAGCGGATGCAGGTGCTGCTCTTATCGCTTTAAACCAGGGGTCTCAAACTCGCGGCCCGCGGGCCAATTGCGGCCCGCGGGACGATATTTTGTGGCCCCCACCTTAATATGAAAATTTAATGTTAGTGCGGCCCGCACAAACATTGTAGCAGCTCCGCTGTTAGCTGCTGTGTGGGACAATGTTATGATATTCTGGTTTCCTACTGTGTTCCTGACCAGTGAACGCAGCATGCAAGTGAGTGACATGGGGGGCGGAGTCGTGTGTGTGTGTGTACGTGTGAGAGTGAGTGAGAGAGAGAGCCGGGAGAGAAAAGAGTGGCTTTGGATGTGCGGTGCAGGAGGGTGAAATTCATAGTTTTCTGCCCTCTTTCGCGCAGGTCATGATGTATCCAGTGCTTCATTTATAAATCACAAGGTGCCGGAACGCTAAGTACATATCACAGCGCAGGTACGACGAGCACAGGTCCCGGAACGGGATGAGGTTCCCTCATCCTCTGGTGGTGACATTTACGCACCAAGCCACGGACTGTACATGACGATGTGCTAGTTATTTTGGTTCATCTTAGAAGTCTGCATTTGTTATTATTTTATGAAATTGTGATGCTATTGTTAAGAAAGCTTTATATATAATTTATTAGATTATCTTGTTGTTGCGTGGCCACAAATTAGTATTTAATCCACCAATGTCAACAGGGGCTCCGTAATTTTCTAGTGATTACATTATATTGTTATATTTTATTTTAATCATTTCTTAAACTTTTTTTAATATTCATATTTTTTTCGATACGAGAGGTACCGGATCTGCTCAAATAAGTCCCAGAACGCAGGCAAGCCAACACGCCGGCACAAAGTAAGCACAAACATGTATAGAAAAATGTGAGGCTACAGGAGGAATTTGATCATAGATTTGCAGACTTCAAGACGCACAGAGCGACTTTTACAAAAATTTTGCGGATCCCTTCTCCTTTGATGTGCAAGATGCCCCTTCTGTGCTTCAAATGGAGCTCATTGGCCTGCAGTGCAACTCTGACCTCAAAGCCAAGTTCAGGGAGGTGAGTGGAAAGGAAGACAAGCTTGGGCAATTTTTGTGAGAATTGAACCCCAGCTTCCTTGAGCTTTCCCGAATGTTCAAGCGGACCATGTGCCTTTTTTGGAGCACATATTTGTGTGAAAAGCTCTTCCCCACCTTGAACTTCAATAAGTCCAGGTACAGGTCCAGGCTTACTGATGATCATCTTCAAGCCATACTGAGGGTCTCAACTGCTTCCTCCCTCAAGCCAAATGTGGCTCAGTTATGTGAGAGGAAGCGCTGCCAGGTCTCTGGCAGCAAGAAGTAGGCAAGAGAAGCCATGTTTACAAGAACCGTTCGTGTTCTTCAATATTCTATTCATGTTCAGAAAAACCCATTGAAGTTAAATAACAGTTAGTAATGACATTAGAGAAGTTTGGATTTTTTTAGCAAAGTTTTTTTTTTTGTGGAATACCTGATGCGGCCCAGCCTCACCCAGATACTGCCTCCAGCGGCCCCCAGGTAATTTGAGTTTGAGACCCCTGCTTTAAACGGTGCCACCTCATCATGTTTCTCTCCACTTCATACTTTTTTTAAATCTCTGTGCTACCCTGGAACATACTGGAAAGGAAACACAATCAATACCACGCTCACATCTGGGTGCTAGTATGGTGTTCCTGCCCAAAGATAGCATAGCCTAAAAACCACAAGCAGTGCGAACAGCGTGACTACTTCAGACCTTCAAAAAGTGTCTAATTACCTCCACCAAGGAAGTAATGTTTTCATCTGAGTTTGTTTGTCTATAGGTTAGCTGCATTAAGCAAACTCTACAGGACAGATTACCAAATAACGAAGAATGTAGTAAGAGTCTGGGAAGAACCCATTCAATTTTGGTACAGATCTGGATTGGGGTATGGATCAAGGATTGAGCATTCTCAACATTAGCATAGATCTTATCTGAGAATTATGTGTGAATCCCGAAAAGAAAGAAAAATGAAAAAGAACAGATTTCAGATTTACAGGGAATTTTCTAGTAGAGCTTTAGCTTAAGACGGAGCAAGGCCAGCTTTACCCAATACCTCCAGTCTTCACACTAACCTAAATTAGTTGCGCTCTAGCTCCAAATGTAACACACACATATGATATTAACATTGATCTTTGCATCCAACGCTTAACAACAAATTATACAACTCTATCTACCAACACAATCACTTATTCCTTTACTAGCTTGAATAAATAGCATTTTTAGCAAATATTTTAAAACAACAACAGACCAATAATTATTTTAAACAGGCAGCAAAAGAGATCTTAGAAAATGATTTTGGATATTGAGCGAAGAATACAAAACTAATTTATACAGAATGGTCAAGTAAACAAATGTGCTTTTATTAATTTGGCGGAAACATCCCTTTAATCTGGCCCTTTAACCACAAAAGGGAATTCTGGTATTTATAAATGAGGGTGTGTAAATGGAACTTACAAATACTTTTAGAATTGTTCAAGTAGATCGGCTCTATTTTAGCAACAATGTTATCCTATGGGGAGGCGGTGGACTAGTGGCAGAAACTTGGACTATGGGCTGAAAAGGTCTCTGGTTCGTCTCTGGTTCGACTCAATCAGAATCAGCAAAAAGACGAACCTGGATCGATCTGTCCAAAAATCAGAGAGGATTCTCCCTACCCTGTCTAGTGCCCCTGAGCAAGGCACCTTACTCCCCCAACATCTGCTCCCCGGGCGCCGTACATGGCTGCTCACTGCTCTGTGTGTCCTGCACCAGATGGGTTAAAAGCGAAGATTAAATTTCCCTACAAGTGCTTGTGCATGTCTGTGCATGTGTTTGGGATAAATAAATGAATCTTAACTTTGACAGTCCATAAAATGTCCAATAATGTTTATTTTTCTCACCACTAAATGTCAGTAATCTTAATTATGGGTCTTTTCTAAGACTCTGGCAACGAGAAGTCTCATTCCTCAAGTCTCATGAGGCTTGAGTTGATGTCGGACAGTGAGGTAGAAACATGAGTGAAAGAGTGGGCCACTCTTATGGCTGAATATGTCAATGGCTACAAGGACAAAGAGCTCCTACAAATGTCAACAAGCAGCGGAGGGATGACTAGCTGCTACATGGTTGGGTTGCTCTGGAAACTGGTGATGTTCCTGTGGGTGCGTGCCCATAGAGCAAGAAAGGGACATGTCAATGACCGATATTGGTGCTCTTGATGTGTCCACAGACAATCCCTTGGACAGTACACAACACTTTGTGAGCATGTCATGAAGATTTTCTCCTCCAATCAACTGAGCAGTGCAGGAGACATTCTTCCACATGCTCAAAGTAAACAGGAAGAGGTTTCCAACGCATTTAAACAATTTGAGTTTATGAGTTAAAAAAATAGAGGCTACAGTTGCCCCATAAGATTACATTGGAGTCACCGCTGTCCCACTTTATAGTGGAGGTGATCTGCTGGACGCCCCACATACACCCACATTAAAAAAAATAAATAGGGCCTGGTCTGAAATACCAGAATCCTTTAACTATATGCAGCAACTGGGGTTTTTACTTCCCCTCTGCTTGGTAAATTCATGATCTAATCCTCAGTATTGCTCCCCAAACAGCCTCAGAGTCAGTGTTTTTCAGAAGCATGTTGCCAATAGAAACATCAGCCAGCTGGATGATAGATGACATCTTCTGTTATTGTGTTAGAAATGTCTCCTGGCAAAGTCTACGTGGCCCGATAAGCAGATGATATGCAACGTTCCACTGTAATAATCTTCCATTCAGGAGCCACCTCCGAACATTAGCGTCTATCTCACTTCATCTGACTTTGTTCCATCCTCATAATAGATATTGACGTTACAGCCGGCAGTTACTTTCAAAGCAGCCTGCTGACAGAATGGAAGCGGGGATGGCTTTTGTACTCTCCTGTACAACGGAGAAAAAGTGTTGTGTGTGTGTGTGTGTTTGGGTTGATCTCTGACCACTTGTTGCACATCACCACAAAACAGAGGCTTTTGGCAGATTGTAGTGAGGTGTGCGCATTCATCGCAGCACTGAAAGGAGCAGGTAGTGGTCTGAAGCCTCACTGTTACTTTCTGTGCTTTGGTGAATACAAATGAAGCAAGAGATCTGCTGTTATGAGCTCAGTGTGAGGTGCTGTGCCTGGGCCTGGCCGAGGATGTTTTCTGGAGGAAATCACTTTTTGTTTTACATAACTTGTGGTGTAAAAGGCCAAACAGGCGCTGTGACAGCAAGGGCACAGAGTAAATGTCAGCCTACTCTGCTGCATATCAATAACCTTTAACTACTGCATTTAGCAGTCTGCTCTGTTACTGTAGCTGGACTGATCTGGATGGGATTGATTTTTATATTACATACTCATTATTTTATTTCCACATACATGTTTGCAGCATCTTAGTTTAGTTTAAGGGGAAACTCAATATCCATAGATTGTAGTCCTTCTTCGGAATGCTAATTTTCTTTTTTGTATCTGGACCATCGTAAACTTTTCTTATCTATTTAATTAGGCTCTATCATACTACTAGTTGCTGTGGCTCACCCTTTCTCAGTTTCTTTGGTTGCTAGACATAAGTCACATCTCTGTGGTAAACTGCGACTATGGTGCTTGACACGCATGTAAATGATGTTCACTGTAAATGATGTTAAATTTTTGAGAAAAAGGTTGTTATTGTCCATAGGAAACCACGTTTGGACTGAAAATCTTAATGTTTTAACAGTGTGAGTTCACAATGATAAAGTCATCGCTGCTGTTGGTAAAATGTGCAGAATTTGGAGACTGTGCTGATCCTGTGGCAGGGTGATCACCACAGACAGACAAAATGATGGATTTTAAAATGATTCAATTGGTGTGAGAGAATATCTGAGGGAGAACGATTGTAGAGTTGTGTGAAAGTCCTCAACGGTGTGAAAGAAACTGTGCTGAATGAGATAGAGCTGAGCTTTGGCCCAACTTAACCCTTCATAATCATATGCACTGAAAACACACTGCATTTTCCAAACCTCATTAAAAACATTTCCACACTGTAGTAGATCCATACAAAAGTCTGACCTTGAAATTCAGTTATTGTCTTTACTATTGATAAATGGTTGCTTTCATTCAAGCTGTGGGGCAAAGTGTCAGCAAAGCATAACTTGTGTTTCATGAACAGGAGAGATAAAGATATACTTGGCAAGTGTAAATGTAAAAATATGTAAGAAACTTTTAATACTATCTTTATAGTTGTATTTTGTATCTATTATTAATTCAGTCGTTATCTACTCACCAGTATGCTGATGGAGGGGTGTGTGAAGTAAATGGTGACCACTTTATCTCTTTATTTTGGCTCAAAACATGATGTTAGTTATGCTGTTTCAAGTCTAATATGAATGTCAGTGCTTCAAGGACACTTGAATGACACCACAGAAGCAGTATGGAGACATTTATGGTTTTTTCTTTAGTGTTTTTACATTTGAAGATGTAGTCACCATTTATTTTAGCGATATCTGATTTGGCTGCAATGCCCTAAAACTTTAAGTCTTTTGCGGTCTCAAACATTTCACCCACCCCTCCATTATCATAGTGGTGGGTAAATAATGAGTGAATTTTAATTTTCAATGAACTATCCCTTCAATGAGCAAAGATGTAAATGAGGGAAATTCATAACTTCTTTTTTATATTTCTGAATTCTTACGTTTTCTTACAAGGACATTGTAGACAGTTACAGATCACCAATTCACAAATAATGTGTAATCTTCTTCACAAACATCCAGACATGTCTATTAACACTGCTGGCATCTCCTCCACTGAAACCTAATCACAAATGACTTGAGTTCACACTAATTAACCTTCCTATTGCATCCGTAAACACCACAATATAAGGAAATCTGCGTCTTACAGATGCAGATTATAAGACACATATATAAATTGTAAATCAACTGAATATATATAAAATGTTTCTAGTTTTAACGACCACTACAAGCGCTTTACATACAAATTGCATTAACCCACTCACACAGTACTTCACAAACAAATACCATTCACAGCCGTCAGAGAGTTCAGCATCTTGCCCAAGGACACTTCAGTATGTCGACAGGAAGTGCTGGGCATCAAACCACCAACCCTCTGATACAGCACATAAATACTGATATGGGCTTGTATCACCAGAATGTTGTTTTCTAAGTTAACAACTTCCTGGCATCTACATGTAGGACTCCTTTTTTTCATCCTGAGAGATTTGCATTCCTTCCGTTTAGTTTAGTATTTTTTTCCAGTTTTGCTACAGTCACATATAAGAAACTGATTTCATCAATGTGCCCACTTGCTCTTGTTGAATCCTCCGCATCATTTCCGTCTGTATTTTCACATGGGCTCATTTAGACATTACTCCACGTTTTTAAAAGGAGTTCAGTGCATGTCGAGGGCAGCTCATGTGAATCCAATTATATTATATGGTCAGCAAAGGATCTTAGAAAACAGAAATGGCTCTATATAGGAAAAGATTGGTCTCCCCTGATTTACAGATGCTCAAATTGGGAGCCAGCTGCACAATCACACAATTGCTTGTGCTTTTACAGAGAGCTGAAAACTCATACGAAATATTTCTTCCTTACCCTCTCTCTCAGATGGCATATTGTGACACGGATGTTGGCCTTTTATTAACCAAGCTGACCTATAGACACTGGTTTGATACACCAAAAACTCACTGCATAAACAAATGCAGGGGTGAGCAATCGCAAACCAGGTATACACACGTGCTCAAAGTCATTATTCTAGATTCACATACAATTACAGACATTATTGAGCTGGAACCGACTCTAGGTCATGGCCATGTGGACGAAGACAACTTGACGTGTTTTTTAAGATTATTTACACAATGAGAAACAACATTTATATAAACAGTACATCACTTGCCTTGTGTTATTCATTATGTGTGTACATTTACAGTTACAACTTGTCTTTTTGATCACAGTCCTCATCCTCAGGAGCTGATGAAACCCTGTGTGGACATTTTATGCTTCAAGGTAACGTCAGTCAGCAACCTTTGTCAACTTCCTGTCATGTTTCACTGACAGAAACTAAATAAGAAAGTTCAGAACAGGGAAGTGGAAGGAAGGAAAGTTGTCACTTTTTATCTTTGTCACATCTGTTGCAAGACTTTCTTTAGGTGTAAAGTCGTAAAGGCCTCGCCTTCACCTCAGAGCAATATCCTTTTCCAGCGATGATATACAATGTGCGTTGCGTAACTTTCTCCCTTTGCCCAGTTGCCATAAAAATCAAGGAAACAATCAATGCTGTTTGCCCGGTTACATCAGCTGCTATGTACATTTATTTTTTAGAGTTATCGATCTACAAAATTAAACCCTCTGCTTAATAAATGTGAGGTGCTGGTCGGGTGGTTATAAGCTTGGCTGACAATTTAAAGATTTTTAAAAACTCCAACACAGTAACGGCTCTGTGTCAATAAACAAACAAGCATAAGCTAATTTATTGCACATGTTATTTTCAAGCCTTGTGGTGATAATCAAGAAGAAATAATCAGGAGAAGACAAAACTGTCAAAGAATGAATAAAAATGTTAAACTGTATAAAGCGTCATGCCTCTGGGTGCAGGGAGTTGTGCATTATACGTGGTATACTACTAATTGGAAAAATATAATCGGACCAATGAATTAGCATAAAATATATTCAGCTTCCCCTTTTGCAACGGAGCCATCTAGTGTTGGCAAAAGCCAAAATATGGACTTAACATAACTCATAACAGGTAATAACAGTTGGTAGATTATCAAGGTGCCATGGCTATTTTTTGTTGATGTTTTGAGCCCTCAACTATTTCTTACCAGAAAAGTTTACAACACAATTTTAAACATGAAAAGGCCAAACTATGAGTCCACACCTATGCTTTTTGCTTTTAGAACCACACTACTGATTTTTAAATTAATCTGTACATAGTTTTAAATTGAATTTCTGACAAGTTTTGTCCTGTCAGTTGGACCGGGTAAGATATAGGAATATATCATGATTTACCGTCAGAGTTGTGATGTTCACTTTTTATGTTTTGACATTCACAATACTAAACAGTGGATCTATTATTAAAATGAAATATGACACAGAGATGGATAGAGAGTTAAAATTAATATTAGTAGTAGCCCTAGTAGTGGCATAAAGGTGTTCAAAGTTGTGTGGCTGTATTATATCCCATTGCAAACTGAAAGTTCTGTACATTTAGGGAGTTTCATTTAATTTCACCAGTAAAGCTGCTGTAAATTAATCTTGCTGGGAACATGAATGTCTGCAGCAGAAGTAGGAGAAACAATAAAGATGTGGTGATGTATTCACCGTAGTTGGTCTGGTCTGATGATACCCCTACTGATAGCAGGATGGTAGTCCAATATATCACTCTGTGTGTGTGTGCCTCAATGATAAGATTACCTCTCGCTGCACTTTGTGTAAGTGGTACATGGCAGATACTGGACACACACACACACATCTCTCTCACACGCCTGCAAGTGAAACACAGATGGCTTTCCACACATTTCCACAGGAGCTGGATGTAAACAGTGGGGAGGATATGGGAAACAGGGGCTGGATGCACAGAATGTCAATAAGGGAGTTGGGCTGGGCAAAGAATGATAAATAAGACTCTGGGTTAGACATCATTCTCCAATTGTCCCGTTAGTCACTGTTCTATTTTTTCTGTATTTCATATCTAGATGTGGGATATGGGAGGACCTACTCATTCCTTGAGTCATTTTTAAGCTACCAATTCCCCCAAAGTTTTATTTTAATTATAGCAGCAATTGTAAGTTTATTTGTATCTTTAGGCAGAAGAAGCCACTTGTGTCTTTGACCAACAAATCTCTAGTTGTTGCACACACAGATGGTCAGTGCAACCGCAAGCTTCCTCTGCAGAGAAAATCTTCTCTTTTATTACCTTGCAAAGTAGCTAATTAAGTAACACACGAGAAAATATCCCACCTTAAAAATGGCTGCAAAGCTGCCAGTGCCCTTTACAGAAACACGATGGAAGAACTGCTGTCTGCTTCACTGGGGCTCCCCTGACAGGTAGATGGTGTCACACTGTCGCAAATACAAGTGGCATTTAGAACAAATTGCACTCCATGCACATTGGTACACATTTTTTACAAGCTGAAGGAAAAAGGCAAAAATTTGTTGCAACAAGGAAGAATAATGTAACAGGATTTTGCACATGTATGATGCATAGTTTAACTTGTAAACTAACAAGTTAAATAATGTAAAGCATCAGATACAAGATCTATACAAGATATTCGTAATTATGCTATAATTCGTCACACAGAAAAGATCGACTTTTCAACTGGGGCCCCACTGGGATGCGTGTATTGCATGTGATGGCTGCACTGCTGATCTCCTGCGTCTGCAGCACTGGGTACAGGTAATGTTACAAATATTTATGTTTGTGACATATTTGACAAATAAACACTGAACCTATGGTGAAAGATCATTTTCAAAATCTACTTTTGTGTGAACCACACACACACACACACACACACAGAAAATAGATGAGACCCAGACTCTCTGGCAGAGCAGTACGGCCCACACTGAAGAGACTCTAAGCTGATAGCTGCCATAATGAAAAGCAAGACATGTGGCGACGCACATGCCCCGCTCATGCACCAGCGTGGCCAAGACAAAAGTATTTTGTGCCATTGCTTTAGTGAACACTACACTGTTACTTCATTTGCCCTCTTTTTTTGTTTTTTTTTGAGGATCCCAAGCATGCTGACAACATGCGAGCGTCAGGACACATCCTATATCACCTCCATCATCAAAAAGGCCCAGCAGAGGATGTTCTTCCTGCGGCAACTGAGGAAATTCAACATGCCGCGGAAAGTGATGGTTGAGTTTTACACAGCCATCATTGAGTCCATCCTCACCTCATCCATTACCGTCTGGTTCGCTGCCTCCACTGCCAAGGACAAGGGCAGACTGCAGCGGATCATAAGGTCAGCTGAGAAGGTCATCGGCTGTGAACTGCCGGCTCTCCTACACCTGTTCCACTCCAGGACCAGTAGGAGAGCAGGCAAGATCATTGCTGATCCTTCACATCCCGGTCACCACCTGTTCCAGAGACTTCCCTCCGGAAAAAGGTTCCGGGCCATCAGGACCAAAACGTCTCGCCATCTGAACAGTTTTTTCCCCGTGGCAGTGGGGCTCACAAACAAGCCCCCTGCACCACACTGACTCTGCATCACACTGACTCTACCCCACCAGCCCCCCCCCTGCACATAATTTATAATTTATAACTTATATATTACTGGCACTATCACCAATCTCTGCACCTTCGCACAGCACGTGCCCATAACTCTTTTACTCTGTTACTGTATATATGTATATACTTTATTCTATTCTATCTATTTTATTTTATTTTATTCTATTTCTTATATATTGTTGTTTTTCTTATATTGTTGTTTTTATGTTCAGTGCACCAACGACACCAAGTCAATTTCCTATATGTGCAAACATACCTGGCAAATAAAAGAATTCTGATTCTGATTCTTTGGTTCACAGACAATACCTGTTGTCATTGTATTTAAATAGATTTTTGGAACAGGGAGATGCTCTGTCTTTTCAACGCATCCACCTTTTATTGCAGCACCTCCAGGAATGGTGCGAGATGGCGTTAATGCACCTTGACATTGTTTGGCAACTGCCAATAAACCGAGCGAAGACAAAAAGACACCTCTTCTGCAAAGTGGTGCGGTACGATTCAACACCGCGAGAGTATGAGAACAGCTAACAAATATGAGTGCAACTGAACTGCATCACTCTGCTCTCCATTTGCATTTCCACGAGGTCGATTTGTAATTCAGAGACAAGTTATAAAAGGTTTATAGCCTGATTAGTCTGTTGCTCAGTGTATAATGACGACAAAGCCCACTTTGCTCTGATTGGCCAGCTGTCCCACTCTGTTGTGATTGGTAAAACTCTGAATGTAGACAATGTTGCTCTCTACTCTCATTTTACCTGAAGTTGTTTGGAAGTAATTGCCGGACTACTGACAAGACGTTTCAGGATCTTCAAAAGCAGTGTATTTACTTTCATAAAGAAAAACTTATAAAACAAACCAGAGGACAAATAGAAAACTGAAAAAGCATGATATGCGCCCTTAAATGCCATTTTGCGAATTGTGGTTAGGCTTATATTTAGAGTAGTATCCACTTATAACCCCGTCTTGCTGTCTGCAGACAGACCCTTGATCTATTTCCAATGTAAATTTGAATACTCTATCATTGTCAGTCAACCACACATGGCGCCAACGTTTCTAAAATGACTCTGCAGACGGCAGTCTACTTGGTTTGATGCATTTTCTAATATCAGTACATAACAATTTTATTCAAATTTGGCCTCCACTTGCACATCACCAGCTGTAAATTATTTTCTTAAAGTGCACCCAAACTGCTTTAGACACCAAAGTATTGGTGAAAAGAGAGTAGAGGGTAAATTTCATAGAGTCACAGCATGACAAAACACCTAACTTTTAAGAAGTGGTTTGAATGTTATTATGATATTATTATCATTGGATAATAAGCCTACACCCCCAATGCAGGTTGTTTAATAATAAGAATAAAAAAATGCAAAGCAGAAGGTGTTTACCTGACACTTTGAAAGTGACCCCTGAGTCAGACGATGGCAACACGACCCACCTCCTCCCTCCTCTTTATGCCAGAAAACTGATGATTTTCCAAGGTAACTTTGCAGGTGAAAGGTTCAAGTGCTTGTAAGTGCACAAAAGAATGTGTGAATGTATGAATAATGGCTTCTAATTTTGTATCAGCTTCATAGTTTGCTTAATAAATGCTTCTTTTTCACTTAATTTAAAGAATTCAGTGAAAGAATTCAGACACCTGCATTTATCTCAAATTTTGTTCACAAAACCATATCCCATTCAAAAGTTTAGAATCATTTTTCAGAGTTATTGAAAAAAATCTAATATGACCTTGACAAATGTATTCAGTCTTTGCTTTGACAGTTGAAATTTAGTTCAGGTATAGGTACCATTTCTCTTGATCATCTTTGAGATATTTCTTCACCTTGACTGGACATGATTTTGAAAAACGCATATCACAGCTAATAATTTAAATTAGGGCTGGGCAACAATTAAAAGTTTTAATTGCGATTAATCGCATTTGTATAATCAAAATCCAATAATGAATTCAAAAGTAGTGTATAGCGCACTTTATTTTTAACGTTCTGCCATATGAACGAAAGTGCCATAGCATTTGTTGTGCAAACACTTTTAACATCAGCATTTTAATACAGTGGCAGTTAAGTAAAATATTCAGTGTAAATCTCAACTTAAACAATGTTATCAAAGCAAATACAAAATGAAAGCTCAATGCCGCTGCCAGGGCATTAATGTTATCCTGTTCGTTATGAAAAAGAAAAAAACTGGCCACAAAACCCTGAGCCAATATCATATCATTAAAACAGGCAATTTCTGAGGTAACAGTAGAAACATTTTACTTTCTTCAGGGAGCAGCATAACCAGTCTAGTACCAAATGTCCCTGTTAGAGTGAGACACCAGAAAACACTTTCAGTGCAGTTTGTCAATTCCTAGAACTTGACTCTGTTATTTTAAATGTACTGCCATATGAACTAAAGTGCCATAACACTTGTTGTGCAAACAAACACTTAACATCAGCATTTTTATATATAGTAGCAGTTAAATAAAATAAATACTTTGTGTAAATCTCAACTTAAACAATGTTATCAAAACAAAACCACTTTATTTGACACATTCCACTGCTGTGCAACGTCAGTAAAGTGTCCCGCACACATTTAAGCATAATGTCTCTCCTCTGTTTTCATCCCAGTCAGAGCATGTGAATGCAGCGCCCACTTTAGATTAATATAATGCACTGTAACTCCAAGGTGATTGTGGTTACCGAGTGATGTCCGGTAGTCCCCAGTGAGAGCAACAGCAGGTGCACGTTGTAAAGTTGGGTCTTTCGCAGTCCTCTCCTTTTCATACAACTTGTATATTCTTCGTGTGATGGTGCTTCTTGAGGGCATCTCATACCTGCTGTCATTTGTTGTGATTTTCAAAATGTTTCTCAGACCGACATCTTCTACAACACGAGTCGGCCTGCAGTCTGTAGCTATCCACGTCACTATGGCATCTGTTAGCTTCTCTTGCCGTTGTTTATCTATACTCCTCCCTGCATCTAACGTAGTCTGGAAGAACTTTAAAATGAAAATGGCCATGTAAAAGCTCCGTACCCTTATCTATGGTTGTTTATCCGCCAATTATTTTCTTTTTTCCGGTTCCGCAGCAGTCAGCAACAGACTTTAACAAAATATAAGCCTGACTTTCACAATAAAACAATAAATAATCAAACCTGCGTTAATGCGAGATAAAATAATTGTCTGCGTTAAATAAGTGATGAGTTAACTCGATTATAACGAGTTAACTTGCCCAGCCCTAATTTAAATATGAGCAAAACTCAAGACATGAGATCAAATAAACCGCCGGCTTATTTCAATGTTATATGCTGGTATGTTTATAGTAAAAACACATCAAATGGGGGCCCCATTTTTGTATGAAAACTGAAATGCTACATTTACATTGAAGGTTCCACAGTGTTCCTCATAATTATTACATGAGAGAACTGTGCACAAACCAGGACTCTTCCTGGAGCTACCCCCTGGGGAGCAGGGCTCAGGCTGATCTGCAGAGATCCAGTGTGAGGAGGAGACAAACTTCCACAGTGACAACAATTTCTTTGCATCCCGTCCGGTTTCCTCCAGACATGATGCTTAGAATTGAGGCCAAGCAGCTCAATCTTGTTTTCATCAGAGCAGAGAATCTTGTTTGTCACAGTCTGAGAGTCCTTTAGGTGCTTTTATATATATATCACTGCAGAGAGGAGAGACATCCGTGTGGTCACCCGGCCATAAGGCCCCCATCAGCAAAGTGCTGCAGGGATGGTTATAGAGTAGCTGGAGCATTAATGTTGTTTGTGAACTAATATTATGATCCATGAGCACTTAGACTGAAAAACTTAACAGATTGAATTCAACTAATTTCCACTTCGATGTATTTTGGTTAAAAGGGGTTAAAAGGGGCTAATAACTATATTCATACTTTTTATTTACGCTAAAGTGGCAGCTTGGTTTCAGGTGTGGTCCTGGTGATAGAGAGATATAGAGAAATAAAAGGCTTCATTCAACTAGATGACATCATTAAGAGGTCTAAATGCAATGGCAAAATGAGGTGGGTGCCAGTTGCACACATAACATAAATATATAATAAATTAAATGAACTAACCCCCAACATGAAAGGGCCAGTTTGCACTATAAGAAAGGCTAGGGTGGAGTTATGTGAAAAAGCTGAAATGATCACAAAACTGTTAAACCATGAATAAACCACCACTGCAACACTTATATTTGCTTTTTTCCGCAGCAAGCTATAGTGACTAAAACTAGAACACACGCAAGATAGCTGCTCCATCATTTGGAACCATTTTCAACAGAGCAGAAAAATCAAACACAAAAACTTGGCCTATTCAATAGATTAGTTAAGGCACACTTCAATGGAATATATCTTGCTAAAACAGGAACATGGTCTTTTCCTCAGGTGGAGACATGTGTCTGGAATCTATGTATAAATAACCATGTTAATATTAAATTAAGGGGACTCAAAACCTATGAAATGGTATTGCCATTATGTTCAAGCATACATAATAATTTGGCCTGAGAACTAACTCCATGTCAATCTATCAACATCTAACAACACAAATTTCAAAACTATTTAATAAATCTTAAATTTGATACAGTGAGCAAAACAATTACTTTCTGTTTAACAGTTACATTGTGTAATCGTCCTTTAATATTATTTTCAAAAAGGGATAAAATCAACCAATAAAATGTTATTTGTAAAGCACATATTCATGAATTACAATATGCCTCATAGGGCTTAAAGGAGACATATTATGCCCATTTTACCACAAGTTGATATGGTTCCTTGGGGTCTTAATGAAATGTCTGTAACATTTTTTGGTCAAAATACCACAAGGATCATTTAAAACAGCAGCCTTCTTACCCTGTCTAAAACAGCCCTCCTCAGATTGACCTGTTTTGAGTGCCCGCCCGCCCCCTCTCTCACCGCCCCGCCCCCCTCTCACCGACCTGCCCCCCCCCCTGTCACTCACACACATCCACTTTCACGTCTTAAATCTCCCCTTAGCATATTTAAGGTTGTTAAAATCATTTTAAGTCACTGTCCTACATATATTTCTGTATCAGTTTATTATACCTTATACACCTTCTGATAAAGATGTACATTTATTTAAATACATGCATTAGATATGTGTATACAGTATATTATTGTATTGTATTCTGAGCGCGCGCACACACACACACAGACACACGCACACACACGCACACACAGACACACACGCACACACACAGATAGACACAGACACACACACAGACAGACAAAGGGATGTGGGGGCTATAGACACGTTCCCGGCTGCCTCGCTCTCCCTCTCCTCGCGCACCTCGGCACCTCCACCTCTCCCGGTGCAGCGAGCACCTCGGCCGGGCTCCCTGTGTGTCTGTCAGCCGGGGGAGTGCGAGGCAGTGAGTGACATGGAGCCAGCAGCCCCCCAGCGAGCCCGAGCTGAGGAGGGAGCTGTGGCAGGTAAATCACCCGGACCGCAGGCTCTGTTTCCTCCGCCTCTCACCCAGCTGATCGTGAGATCGCGGCTCCTGCCCCGGCAGCCTCCTACGTGATCGCGGAGCAGGAGCCGCGGCTCCGCGATCACGGAGGAGGCTGCCGGCTCCACGGCTCCTGCTCCGCGATCACACAGGAGGCACAGGGGCTCCGTCCTGTCACGGTGCAGGCAGCCGGCTCCACGGCTCCTGCACCGTGACAGGACGGAGCCGCGGTGCCTCCTCCGGAGCCCGAGCTGAGAGGGAGCTGTGGCAGGTAACTCACCCCGACCGCAGGCTCTGTTTCCTCCGCCTCTCACCCAGCTCCCTGGCTGGTTAGCTCCCCAGCTAAGCCCCAGCCCCCCCCTCGAGTTGAGGACTTTACCCTGGTCTCCTCCTCCGCCAGATCTCCACCTCCGGGGGGAGTGGTCTATAACTGACTTGACGTAGGCATTTACAATAATCCCATTGGACTCACTCAAGCATACAGTTTCTGACATAGAGGAACCACAACAAATCGCGGGAGTTGTGTTTTTCCACAGTTTTTGGGACGGTAGACATGCCAGATACCCAAATTAACGTGTAAAAGCACTACAAAGGTGGCATTTTCATAATATGGGCCCTTTAACAAGATGTGACATCCTCTGCCCTTATTCTTTCACTAGAGTCAAGAAAAAACTACCCCAAAAAAACTGTTTAGTTGAAAAAATAGCAGAGAGAAATGCAATATATGTTGCATGAAACAGAGCACATCAACAAACAACGTTTTCAACATTAAAAACATTTCTAAAGAATGAAGGAAAGAAGATGCTAGATTTTAAAACAGTCACTGTCAAGTATAAGGAGCCACAGCATGTGATGTATGTCAGGCAAAGTTCTTTAGTGTGTAATGCTACCTTGAAATAACCTCAACAACTTTAAACCTGTTTCTTAACCTTGTTATTATGAGCTTTTTTTTTTTTTTTTATCCGGTGAATGCTGAAAAAGTTTAAAATAATAACGTGAGGTAATTGTATGCTAATGTAGACGAAGGTGCCTGGAGGGTAAACGAGTACACAAAAGACATGTCAGGGGGTGAGGTGCGGAAAGCGGCACACATCTGCTGCAGCCCTTTGGAGGCCATGGACGTGAACACCGTGGACAAGAAAGGACAGCTGCTGGAGGTCAGAGACACGGGGTAGAGAGCATCTGTATTTGTATCGGAAGAGAACTGTGTTACGTATGTGTGTCGGAGGGACAGATGCTGGCATAGCGGGCGCACCGTCCCCTGACAGGTGACAACTCCAACTGCTTTGAAAACCTTATGGCCAACAGAGCAGGGTCACATTGTTAGTTAAATACTTTGTGATCCTCCAGGGGAGCTCACTTTAACCTGAGTGACGTGCCGCAGGGACACTGTTAAATAGGTTCTTTAGGAAGTGCTGCCAGGGCCTGCATTATGTGCATGATAAAGTGCCAACCTTTTGATACCTAAATTCCCTCAGGTTTTCTATGACTTCTGCTCAAAACAACTCAATCTATTCATGTGAAAATACAGTAAAGCGTGCACACAATTTAAACATTGAAGCAGCAGTTTGTTGGTGAGAAAACATTGTGTAAGGTGAAAGTTTATTGTTGTGGAGGGGAAATTGAAAAGGTTGAGGGACTCAACATCAATTTGTTAACTTTTTCTAACCTTTGTAAACAGTAGAGATGAAATAGCAGGAAAAGCAGGTGCTCTAATAACAAAGGCTTTATATTATATGGACGACTAAATACAAGGAGAACAACAAGCCCAGCGCAGTGAGTCCAACAAAAGATCCACAAAGAAATAAGCAAAAGTCCACAACAGAACAGACGCAGAATCATGACGATACATATTTAAAAACTGTAATCCTCTTACATCATTCACCTCCTTTTCTCTTCTCCTTTTTCTTCCTCTCAGGTGAGCATCATTTTGTTATCACTAATTCTGCAGTGATTTATACTTTCAATTGATTTCAACTCAAATTGTCAGTCATCAGTCTCTGTGCTTGGAAACCACTTCAGCCAAACTGAAGGGCACAATGCATCCATCACAGCCCAGGTTTGTTGTGAAATAAATGGATAAGTGCCTAAAATTTGAAAGTCAATTCCTTTTTTCACCTCGGCTGATGATCAGAAAAGGTTTATTTCCCCAGAACCGGTCCACTGGGTGCCACTTTGTCTAGCACTCACTGCAAGACGATTCCCCCGTCAAACAAGGTAGATGTAGCTGGCTCATATTAACCATTCACACTCCAGTAATGTTTCCTCTTGAACTCAGCGGGGGAGCAGCCGGAACACACGCTGCAGAGTCAGAAAGGAGCTTAGCACTGCCAACGCTGAAAGATAAACTGTGGAGATAGTAACTTGCTTCAATAGAAGTCAGACTACATTATTTTAAGCCTTGTCCCAGGCTCCCTTTCTTCTATAAGTTCAATTTCTCATTAGTGTATCACTACTCCTTGGACAGACAAGCTGCAGACGCCTTAACGAACAGGAACTTACTGAAAATTATCTCAGCTCTCAGGGGAATAGTTTGATATTTTTGGAATCGTGTTGGCAAGAGTTAGATGACAAGATTGATAACACTTTTATGTGGGCCTGTTAAATATGAAGCCGTAGACAGCAGTGGGGTTATCTTAGCTTGGCAGGAAGACTGGAACAGCTAGTCTGGCTCTGTCCAAACTGAATATGCCTGCCAGCACTGCCGAAGCTTGTTATTAAAACATTTTAATTCTTCTTTATTTAATTTGTGCAAAAGTGTAGATGAAACAAGTTGTGGGCTTTATAGTGTAATGTGCTGGGCTACTTCAAAGTGGTAGTGAGGTGAATTGTCTCTTATCTTATTTTAATTTGGACAAGCTCAGCTTGTGTACCTAACATGTTGTGCCCTAATGTAACAGCTATAGAGAATGTGACTGAGAATAAAGCTATTTGAATATTTATAAAATATAATTTTTTCCCATATTTTGAATAAGTTAGTTGCATTAAGCTGGATACATGGCTACTCAAAATAAGTATCCCACAAATATTCCCATCAATCTTCAAGGCTACTTAGAGCAACACAATGGATTGATAATCCTGTAACAGCTACAGCCAAAGCAGGCATCGCTTTGAAAATATGCAACAGATACAGTCCAACTCCTTACAAAACACATGAATGTGCGCTGACAACTGCTAGAAGTCGACTACTCTGTAACTTGCTCGCTTTCGTCCGGTCATCTTCTCTGCTTCTTCAGAGTGTGTCTCTCCGGATGAAGACTCACACTGCACACAGGCAGGCGGATCGGCTATTGGATATCATTTTTACCACAGTCCTATGAAGTATAAAGACACTGGCTTTGTTGTTTTCAGACTTTTATTTGTTGATGCCATTTTGGACATGAAGAGGATTTATACAAATTATATGAAAAGGGTTTCAGAAACGATATACCGACCCTACCTTTAACCTGAAACACAGCCATGAAGTACAACAGCTACATTATGCTGTGGACCAAAGCTCTGTGACCCTACTAGACATCTGTGCACATACATTATATTACATACAAAAACATTTTTTGGCATGCATCTCTAGCCCAGCATGGTTAACTATTGTGTGGTTGGTTTTCGTACAACCCACAGAGCTGAACTTGTTGTGACGCAAATTCGAAATGCACTCAGAACAACGCTTCCATTTCCAACTTCAGTGGAAAATACTAAATTCAAAATCAGGCCAAAATCTGAATCAAATGGAATATGCTGTTTGTATGACCTGTATTAAATTCTGAATCTTGTCTCAAAAATAGTGAAATAGAACTGTGCAAGCAAATTTATGTGATACTGACAAAAACAAACTACAGCTTTATGTTGTTAGCTCTGGTTGTTAGTTATGTCGGTGTTGATAGCATCTCCCTCACTAAAGTACCTGCTGACATCTGGGAATGTGATTGTTGATAAAATACTGTTGGTCCAACCAGCACTCAGATGCCTCATGAGGTTGCAAACAAGTTTCAAATTAATATGAACCGAAAAGGAAAGTTAACCCATTTAGACATTAGGTGCCGAATAAAAACTCTGTAAGTATTATTTCTAAAGAGCGGTTAGAATTGCCAGCGTTTAAGCTGAATGAGTAAAACCTTAATAGCTCAGAATTCATTCTTAGATTCAACCCCTCATGGCTCTTCTCACCCTCTCGCTTTCTCTTGTGCTGACATGCACCAACACACAAACAGTAAAAAAATGACTTTTCCGCACAAGCCCACAATTCAGTGGATCATCTCTGTGTGAACTGAAGTGGCGCAGACGTCAGTAGTGTGTGTGTGTGTGTGTGTGTGTGTGTGTGTGTGTGTGGTCATGACAACTGATTTACTGTGTGTGTGTGTGTGTTTAAAATCCACACCTGCTCACAGATTAGCTAAGTCTTGCTGTCTGTGGATGATGCATGACGCCACTAGAGGCACATCACTCACGCTGTCATGACAAACATTTGAGCCAAACACTCCCAGAAATTTCTACTTTAAACTTTTTTTCCCCCTGCAGATGAAATGAGATGCCTCTGAACTTGATGTGTGGTTGTTGTGCAATCTCAACATCCAATCAAACATGATCAATATTCAGTAAAAACTTCTAAAGGAATTATAGTTAGCATGACAAAGCTGTAAAAGAGAAAATTGGAAGATTTCAATTATGAGTCATCACTCAGAGAAAACAACAGCACACACACAAACACACATCATCACAGACCACCACATAATGACACATACTTTTCTGACATGGATCAAATTTTTCTTCGCAGCTGCTGCACAAGACTCACTCCCCTCTACCTCTTTCTTGCTTGTGCTAACAAACAGACAACAAACACATACAACCCCCCCCCCCCCCCACACACACACACACACAAACAGACATATCTGTGTGATACCTTGAGAACTCACACTGGGTATAACATGAATTGGTCTTCACAAATAACATAACAAATGACATACATGTTTATTTGCATATAGAGTAGGGAAGTGAGATCCGATCACGAGTGGTCACAGGAGATACATTCAGGACCTATTTTATTTTCATCACTTGTGATCACATCTCTCAGAACAGACGTTAATAGCAGGTCTTCACCATGATTCTGTGTACAGATCTGGATGCTTGTCTTTGAGGTTTGCAAATGTTTTTGTCTTTGTTGTCGACCTGTTGCCAAATGTTATTTCTATTGTTTAGTGTGTCTGTCTTCCTCCCTTTGCATGTGATGTCATACCACAACACTGTTAGGGTTATTGTGCTTCCCCCATTATTTACAAATAGTTATGCGATCTATGGCACCAATAAAACTGTAAAAAGTGCATTGTTTTCATAACTCCTGAATGGACTTCACCTGTTGTTTTGCTTCACCTTAACTGCTAATGCATTTTTCTTGTTGGAAATTTCTAAGATTGAAAGAATGTGATTAAATATGTGGAACAAATAGGTTTTTGGCTAATCAGCCCTGAGTTTGCCTCTATTTACCTTTTTTATTGCGTGTATGTACATAATCTAAGGGGTCTCGTCTCTGTGGACAAATACCAAAAATACATGGAGGGGTGGTGAAAAAAAAAAAGACCGATTATATTTTTTATGTTATTAAATAAATATTAAATCTAGAATAATAAATAATTAAATTCACCCTTTAATACCTTATTGAAATTCTATTCTTCATAGAGAAAGGATAACAACTCGCTGCTATCCTGTTTTACATGACCTTCAAAATGTGTTGCACCTACACATATAGGACAACATGCAGCAGCCGCTGAGCTGTGTGCTGCTCTCTCGGTCTTCTGTGGTCTGTGTCTCCCCCTGATGTCCTGCTATATAAGGTGGAGGTGGAGCTGTCAGTGCTCGACATGGTCTATGGGTTATCAGTGCTGGGAGCTGCTATCCAGTGTCGGACAGGAAAGTTAAGCAGACGGGCGGACAGGCTGACAGGTGTCAGCTCTACGGGATCCAGACTGATCCAGACCTCGCACTTGCCACAGTGTTCCAGGAACAGGTGGCTCACACTGATATATCATACACACGCAAGCCTGTTCATGCTCAAACACACACACACACACACACACACACACACACACACACACACACACACACACACACACACACACACACACACACACACACACACACACACACACACACAATGAGAAAAACACACTACCTCCGAAACATGGATGCATGTACAGACGATCATGTATAGTCAATAGTTAATGGTGCACACCTAGTGGTGCATATAGTCAAATGGTGCACACATCACAGAAGGGAATGTGTAGTAATCCCAGCAGCAATAAAAAACACATTAAAAGCAGTGATACTTCTGCATCGGATTAATAAGCAGCCACTTAAAAGATAAAAAGTGCATAACAAATGAAAATAAATATATAAAGTGTAGATGCAGACCCAAGGGCTAATATAAATAACAGTAAAAATGAAAAAAAATTAAAATAATTGCTACATGAGACAGTAAACTAAATTTTTAAACTAAAGTGGCAGTAGAAAGTAATGACAATAATATGGGAGGAAGTAAAATGGAAGAAATATTGCAGACAATATTGAAAAAGAAATAAAGTAATATTGCAAATAGTGTTGGCGAAACATAAGGTATTAAGATATTAATACTAACATATTCATGTAATAATGTATTGGCCTATGCACATAGTTGCCGTATAAAATATATTAGTGTGGGACTTTTCATCACTTTTAATAGACAGCTTGGAATATGTAATTCAAAGCAGCATGTTGGTCCCACAAGTAAAAAGCTGTAATAATGAATTTACTGGTTGAATTGTTTATTGATAATGATCCCTGCTAATACCTGGATGTTTGAACATTTGTATTCCTTGGTATACAGGATCTGGACAGTCTTAATGTATTATAGAGTATTTTGATGTGTTGCACACTAGCAGTCACATATGAGGCAGAACCCAAAAGCAGACAGACGATAGGTAAAGTTAGTTCTAGTCTTTAAATAAAATGATTTAGAGAGGAATGTGGTGGCTGGCAAGTGAAGTCTGGGTGAGTGGTTGGCTGGCAGGCAGGAAGGCAAGGATGTTCCTCTGAATTCGGCACAACCATCCGGCAGAGACTGGCAGTCGGAGCAGGCTTCTTTGGTGTGGACTCCTGCACTTGGCAGTTAGAATTTGGCAAGTTCACCTCGGATGTGCTGTCTAACAAGCACAGGAGGACTATTTGCAATTGGAGCAGCAGCTTGACACTGGGGATTACACTTCAACACAAGTGTACCTGACAGAAGTGTGACATAGTAATAATTCCAAACAGTGATTGTTCATATAAACTGACGTAGTACATATTTACTTTAATATATTAATACTAATAGGCTATAAATGCATACTTGCATTGATGAAACCTATGTTATGTTATTTTTTACCGTTAAAAACAATGTACACTGCTAGAAACCATCTCAAATTGATCAAACAGTACTCAAGTGAGTTTACATCAATATGTGAGGTTCTGTATTCTATCATTGATATGGCTGGCAGTTATTGTATTGATTTTTAAAAGGTGAGTGGACTTCAGACAATGAGGATGTGGCTATTTCCTGGAGGCAGTATGAACTTGATTCATAATAAAATCACAAAAATACCAGCAGAAAAGATGAGTTCAATAACGATGGGACAATACTCCCAAACAAAGCCTGCTACAGGTGATTAGACTAATTTACCTTTTCTTCATATTAGAAGAAAAGCTCACTGAACAAAGGCATTGCTACAATAAAGGAATTTCTTCACACACTAGTAGGTTTGGGGGACGAACTGTTATTATAAAAATGGGTTTTATCCAATCGTAAATTATCACAGTTTGACAAAAAACATGGTTGCTTGCCACCACAAGTGCGGCTTCAGTCTGCCTTTCTTTCTAGACTCATATGAAGTCACTGTGACCTTCGACCACTGACATCTTATCAGTTGTTTTTGAATCCAAGGTGGTCACAATTTGAAGGAATTCCTTAAAGGCAGACTTGAGATATCATGTTCCAGAGGCCAGAGGCTTTGTGAAGCCATGACCTTCTATCACTAAAAATCGAATCCATTAATCTATTAGTCAAAGTGAAGATTTCTGCCAAATTAGAAGAAATTCACTCAAGGCATTCTTGAGATATTGTGGTTACAAGAATGGGAAAGACGGATGGATGGACATACAACCCAAAAACATAATGCCATTGTCGTTTACAAATGTTACCCTCAGCTAAGGGACAAATCCTTATTTTCTGTCCGTACTTTCATTATTATACACGCTGACAAGGTTTTGCTATTTTTAGTCCCACCCTCAAAGATGTCTTTGAATGCATTATACAATGCCTGTCTGCACACTGTCTGCACTCATACAGAAACATACACTTCCTTCATACATCTGTTAACCAAACACAGCAGGATGACAAGCAGCATTGAAAACTCACAAAACCGCTGAAATAAAATGCTATGTCTCATCACACTCACTTACTTCAATGTACTTATTGTGGTGTTTAGTGTCATTTTAAAGGAAGAAGGGAATAAACTGTTTTCTGGAAGACTCGTCGGCAAAAAATAGAACAGTAATTGGATGCAATCTAGTGGAAAGAGATGGAAGATAAACAAAGAAGGGGGAGTATTGTGAGGAAACATGGAAGACAGAGAGGACAAGGTATAACATTGTGCAGTGCAGAGAGGCCAAGACAGATTCCCCCATTGAAAGTGGTCAACAATCAGTGGGGATCCATTCAGCTTCTGTAGGATTACCTCATTTAATAGACCTGTCGTTATCTTTGTCTATTCTATAGCATGGCTGTACAAAGGATGCAGAAAGGCTGTGCTCACACTGGACGTGGAACAGCTGAAAATCGGCATGGCCATTTGTACAAGAAAAGTATCTCCACAGCTCTGCAGCTATAACTAGCTGGAAAAAAAACTCTGGCTTTTGTAAATGTTCACAACAAGAGTTCCCTCACTCTTTTACAGGCTACATTCAAGACAGCCAGAATAAAATAACTTTTGTGCTTAGAAAGACAAAAACTCTACGAAGACTATTCTATTTTGGACATCTTAAAGGTAAGGTTGGTAATTTGTTTCTGAAACACTTCTAATCTTATTTGGCTATATTATCTTCATGTTCCGATAGTCATCAATAAATAATCTGGGAGAAAAACGCAGTGCCTGTGGCCCTCGCAGAACTGGAATAAACATGACCAATCATTTAATTAGGACCATTTAATTTGGTCTGACAATAGCCAGAAGTAAGCAAGCGAGTCACAAAAAACAGTTATTAGGCGATGTACCTTTCACTGTTTTAGGGGCGTAGCTTTTAGGAGAATGCCGATCTCACCATTGAGAGATACGGATGTAAGGAACCTCCCAGACATCATTAATAGGGCAGGGCTGTGGAAGAATATCTGCCAGAACCTGCCCATGCTGGGCAACATTTACAGTGGTCAGCAGGAGCGTAAACTCCTTACTGTGTGGCCAGAGTTCCTGGCTCTGTAGCTGTACCTTTGCCTCACCAGGGTGGAAGGAGATAAGTAGCATGGTTTTCCTGCTGTCCCTCAGCTACAGCCCACCAAGTCACTACCTGCCTCACCAACCAGACTGCTCAGAACGCGGCAGCCAGCAACAACAATGCCCTGCTTTCCACCTCTGTGTCCCCAGTCACAGCTCAGCCTGGGACTCTCCCTTCTGAGCTCGTTGATTTGATAATTTGGAAAAGCTATGGTTATGAGCTGGGCCCTTTCTTCAGCCACGGTGGAGAGCAGGCACAAATTATGGACTGGATGACTCTAAATGTATGTTCAAGTCTTACATTTTTCAGTAAGTTTAGTTTTAATTAGTTGTTTGATGCTATAGAAATGGACTAAAACATGATGAATGACAGCTGAGACTGGTCGAGCCCTCCAACGGCCGCGTACACTTCGGCCAAAGCGAAACTTCCTATTTGATTGTCCCTCCATTACAGTCTTTGCCTAGCAACAACGCTATGGACGAAAAAGTTCTTTGGTTGATTATAAATTGTAACATGTAACATTACAAAAACAACATGTAGAGCGTCTAAATGTAATGCATTTAAAAATGAATTCTCATGCCATTTTCTACAACATCATACCTGATAGGAACATATTCACATGCAGAATCTTATTGCCTTGTCCTGATGTCATCTTTCACAACACTGCCACAACCCGTTAAATGTAAAATGTTTGACAAATTATGAATTGTGTTCATTTGCTGCACAGTAACTTAAATTTGAAAATATGACTGAATGTTTTCACCTCCATTTATTGACTATTTGTGAGGGTAACGGTACATATTAATAATTGTTAAATGATGTCTCTCATGTTGTTTTTCTTTGTTTGCAAACATCAACAGATAATTTCTTACCTTGTAGAGACAATTCTTGTCCTTGGTTTTAGGTTTTATTTTTAAAAACGGGAAAGAAACAGACGACTGAGGTGATAGTGGGAAGAGGTTGGCAGGACAAAAAAGAAACAGGGACAGCTTTGTCACTTCATGAGAATAAATGGATCCTGTTCCTTGGATCATTTTAACGCATCATAAACTCTCTCGCTTTACCCCTTACCTTTCCTTTTCTTTCTGCTTCTCTCTCTCTGGTTTCATTTGAAAGGTGCATGCCTCACAGGTTTGAGTAATATTCCCAACTGGCTGTCAGATTTCATATGAGGCAGCTTTTCTCCCTCACTAACGCAGCATCCGACCATTGGCCTTTGTTAAAGGGAAGAGTGGCACCTCAAACAAATGCAGTATTAGAGGAAAACATTTTTTGGACAGCAGAGAAAGAGAGCGGACACAAAAGAGTGGAGATAAATACAACGTGTGAGAATGAGCTTTAGAGAAACACAACTGTTTCAAACACTCTCATTAATTGCTTACACAAATTAAACTCATGATTGTGGAATCCTGTCTCTTGCTCATTTTGTGTCACCCTCACACAGTATCACCAAATTACCCTGGTGATCCGTCGAAGACACTCATCTATATGTGGTTTAAAACATTCCCTCTGTGTCAGGGAGTATTTGAAACACAAATCTGAGATTTAGAAAATAAAGCCATAATATTACGAGAATAAAGCCAAAATGAAAGGGAAACTCATAGTATTACTAGAATAAAGTTATTATATTGAAAGAATAAAGTTGGAAAACTACGGTAAAAAGTTGACCACCACTAAACGTTCTCTCCTCCAGAGGCAATTTCCTTTTAGTCCATGTGGTTCTTACTTCGGAGTAGAGACAGTTTCTTACACAATCTGTTCAAATTCCTGACACTTATGATAATGTGTTGCTGATGAACCAAAATATTAAGAATTACGTTGAAAAAACAAAAACAAGTTAGACTCAATTATATCAAAACACAACAAATATTCTTGCAGCAGCACAACATATTTCATAGCCTGTGACAGTAATGGAATAGGTATGAAAAGGTTTGAACTCTCACTCTTACAACTTAAAGAACATGCTGTTAACATTAGCTCACAGACACAAAAGGATGGCCTTCCATTTAGCTACCACACATCCTCTGTCTGCATGATTGCATCAAGTACAGCGCTGATATGGTCTTTTGTGTTGTATCCTGCTCAGGGCTCTCAGATTTCAGACAAATAGCAAAGGTTGTGGTAATAAATACAGACATAGCGCTTGTCTGCAGATCGATGACCTCATGGTATGATGAGCATCTTAGAGCGTATGAGCTCTGTAGCAGCCATTTGGCCATCTTCTCAGTCAATCATGCTTTACCCCCGTCACTTTACAGAGTTTGAGGCAAACAGCTTGTTACACTCAAACGGTATATATTATGCTGAGTGGTTTAAACACCAAATTTCTTCTTTTCTGTCTGGAGGTGGTCTCAAAGTGGACCAAAGATTACTGCTACGAGTTGTCATAGACAAAGTTGACATGAGAAACCTTAAAAGACTTTAAACTGCAATATGAGGATCAAGACTTCAATAATACTCTCTGCAATTTGACTCAAATAAAAGATTTGCCTATAAGAGCTACCCTGAAAGTAATCCCTCTCTCTTCATTTATCAACCACTAAGTTTGGCTAAAAGATCCAGGCTTTTTCTGCAGGTGTCAGCATCTTTAGCCACACTCTATATGTACTGTCATATGGGCAAAGTCCCTTGTTTTCAGACCTTTCCTTAAAACAGACACAACAAAAACAAGAATCACAGTGTAGAAGGAAGAGGTAGAAAAGGAAAGAGACAGACTGAGAGCTTGCAGTCCACCAGCCAGTCAGTACTCTGTAATTTGAACTAAAAAGGTCAGAGCTGCTGATGGCTCCATCCATCTAAAATGGCAGCTGACCTGTGAGAGTGGGTGTGGGGTCAGGGTGGATTAGAGTGAGAGATACACAACAGCTTCACACCAATGCAGAATATATAGAGGTAAGTCCAGTGTTTCTGCTGTATGTGTTCAATTTCTGTCTCTCTTCACTTTTTACATTTCATTAGGCCGACGGCGTGTTGGAACACCTCTCCTTCATCTCATCTCCAGTGAGAAGTCACAGCAGGCTGTCTGATGGCTCACTCCATCTAGCATGGCAGCTGACCCTCTGTGAGTGTGCAACAAAAGGGTGAGGTGGGAAGAAGAGGCAAGAAAACACAGATGCAGAAGACATGTTGATGATAAAGAGAAAGAAGAACATGTATAGTTTTATATGAGAAAATATTGGGAAGAATCACTAAAAGAAGACTCAGCCAGATGGAATAGAAAATCAAAGTTGGTGGTTTGGACTGGAGATGTGTGGATTTAGAAATTTGTCTGAAGGTCTGTGTCCTGTAGCTCCATCATATCTAATACCCCTCTCCACCACAGGCTGTCTGCTGATGGCTCCATCCATCTCACATGACAACAAACCTCTGAGAATTGCTTTGGGGGTCATGATGGGTCAAAGCCAGAGAAAAAAAGAAAGAAAGAATTACAAAGAGAAAGACAACAAGAAAGACAGGTCCATTGCTCTGTAATACAGAGCTGACCATGAATCATCCAATCAAGGTAAGTCTATGTAAAATCTGGCCAGGGTTAAATGGATTCCTGACTTCAAAAGATACTTATAGGTCACCAGTTTATAAATTGCATGGACATCTTGTTCAATGCTGGAAACATAAAACCTAAACCCTTCCCCAAAACTGAAACTTGTATGCAAGGTGCTCATTGTGTCTGCCTCGGGGATGATCTGTTAGAAATGTATCATACAATGTTACTGCAGACAGGTTCCATGGCATGGTAACATTGACAATCTTGAAGCTGAAATACCCGCACAAAATACACGCACACACAGGAAGAACATGCAAACTAGAATTTGAACTGGGAACCATCTTGCTGTGAGGCGACGAAGATAACAACTGCACCCATTGTTGACCTTATATACATTTTTGATATAGCACAGTGTTTTGGGCCATCAGCAGAGATTTTACTGAAAAGTAATTATATAGTGAGAAATGTATGTAATCTTGGTTTACAATACATATTAAGTCTGGCTATGCGTGCTATATATTTGCAATATTTCTTTCATATTCATAATATAATGTATTATATTTAATATATGTTGCATTATTTTATTGATTCTATTTTAATTTGATTCAATTGTATTCATAGTTTATTGCAAGAAAGTGAGCAACCACCGAAACAAACCATCACTGCTTTTTACCGGCTGTATATATGCATGTACGACACTAGAGGTGACTTATTTATGATCATCTGACAGGAATTTCACCCAATTTCTTCTGAGGGCCTTTTCACCACTGCCCACGTTTCAATTATTAAAGACTTCATAATTAATCTGAATAATGCAACTGACCCTCTCAGTGGTGCTGCATGCTGTGGTTGACACAGCTTAATTTAGAATGGGGTGAGCGTTCAAATTATTTGAACTTTGTCACCTCACAGCAAAGTGCCTCTGGGATCCCAGCTTGTCCAATGCCTCACTGTGTGGAGTTTGCATGTTCTTCTTGTGCCTATGTGGGTTTTCTGTGGGCACTCCAGTTCCCTGCCAGAGACCAATGACATGGGGGTTAACAGACACATGGCTAGTATGTGTGCATAATTGTCTCCCCTTTTGCAACATTGATTCGGCCCACATCCCATATATCCCACACCTGGCCCAAATACTGATTGGAATAATGGCACTTGGGCGTCCACTCCTGTTTGCCGGATCTGGGCCATAGGTAAGGCATAGCAATACCCCATAACCAAAGGTGCCAAAAGTGTCCCGAACTGTTATGTGCTATTTGACTC
Source organism: Limanda limanda (assembly GCF_963576545.1). Taxonomy (NCBI): domain Eukaryota; kingdom Metazoa; phylum Chordata; class Actinopteri; order Pleuronectiformes; family Pleuronectidae; genus Limanda; species Limanda limanda. The sequence goes on along the minus strand of NC_083645.1, from coordinate 4,232,706 downwards.
ATCTACCACATGGGCCTCTTAAGCTGCACATCCAGATTACACTTTGCCTATAGCAAGAAAATGTACTGTAAAGTGCTTTGAGTGGTAATCAAGAGAAGAACAATGCTGTATAAATACAGGCTACACCACAAAAATAGACTATATACGAAGTGGCAGGATGCTTTTAAACTTACAAGTAAACATTGAATTTATGAGCCTATGATTGTAAGTAGATAGAAGCAAAGGTTCAAAGAAGGGTGAAGTTAGTCTAAAGTTTTAAGACTTGAAATTTAGATTTTAGACCTTTTATTGGCCTATGTATTCATTTAGGATAAAAAAAAGGCAGAATATTTTTGTATCTTCAACAGCTGAAGATCCAATTAATAATACTGCATTAAATATTTACTGCTACAAGTGTAATGAGGAGTTCAGCTGGAGTTAATATGATTCAAACACTAATGAGTTTTGAGGGAAAACAAGGGTAAAACCTTCATTCATGATGTCATTTAGGAAACAGACACAGTAGATTACACTAAAATGTGAATTTCAGCCTGGTGGGGATGGGTTTTCAAACCTTCTGGTTCACTTAGTTGCTTGTTTAGAAAAGGCATAACTAATTGTCGTTGCCTGAGTAATATCAAATTAAGACCATGCAATAGAAAGTGGAAAAGAGTTAAAAAACATGGCATTATAGACAAAAATAAAATGAGATTGAGTGTGCATTCCAAAGATATTAGTTATTTTCTCACATGGTGTTTTTTTAGTCCACAAGTTAAATTGGATAGCAGGTTAAACCAATACTATTGTTTGCAGTTACTAAAGTGACAATCCTATAATATCTAAATAACATCTATGTTAAGGCAGGTGAATCAATGAAAAGCTTGGATTCCCTGCATTATTTCACACATGAATCAAAACCACACAGCTTCAGGTTGCTAGAATTGATCTGTAAGCAATCCTGCCAGGATGCTTTGTTATTGGAGGAGCAGTTCAGTTGGGTTATTGGATTATAATGCAAACAACTTCTTTCTTTTTTTTTTAAGATTCTTGTGAAAAAAAATTACATTATACATTGAAACAATGTCAAACCAAGATATTGCAATATTTATTTACATTTTTTAATCTGTTTTAATGGAGAAAAAAAAATTGTGTCTCTCTCCCAGCTTGCTTGATTGAAAAATCTCAGTTTCGAGGGCTATACAGCCTGAACACTTGGCCCCTTCCCCCTCCATCCCAAAAAGTAGTGGGACACACTAACACTATGCATGAAGAGGGTAAGGGCTAAGGGGTAGGGAGAAGGGGCTAAATGTGCCAAACTGACCAGCCCATATTAGCAATATATGTCAGCTGCCAAATTACAATAAATAGAAGTTTACAGACATAATTCAGCATATGATAGTAGAGTGTCTGTTGTTCTTGCGTCAGGCAAGAGAAGGTCGATGGGAACCTATAATTTCGTTAAATGCAGCTATAATGTGTATAACACATTACAAAGTACATAATCGCTTTAAGCACATAGAAAAATGTAGGACATTATCAATTTGGAATTGTCTGTCCCAACTGTGTCCCTACACAGTTGTGGTTAAATGTACCGTCCTTATTTGGACTAAAGGAAGATAGAGTCGGGAGAAAAATCAGTGGGTACATTCTGGAGAGAGAGAGAAGTGGAAGCAGGATGGTTACTTGACGTCCCAGGAGAGTGCGGTCGGTGGCTGGGAGGAGATGACAGACATCTTGGAGGAGCGTTTTCAGTCCGTATGTTGCCTGTCAGCCAATAAAGCTTCGCCCTGTTGCACACACACCCAGGAGAAAGACGTTTATAACGGAGCTGTTGTGAACATGGAGAGCAAAAGCCTGAGTACACACACATATTGACAGACTCACAAACCCTCACTAATGCATGGAAAAGCACACACACACATTGAGAGGAGAGGAGGGATTTGCACTGAAATGTTGTTAACATGGTGCCTCTTGTGAAACACACACACCACACACACACAGCTGATTAAGAATCCAGAGTGCTGTAAAACCCTGAAGCCATTTCAAACACTCATTTTATGCTGCATGCAGCCTGGCTCTCTTCTCCTGCAGCCATTACAGGCTGTCGAGTAACACATTGTATTCTTCGCTGAAACAAGGGAATTACTATTACAGTTTTATGAGATTGTGTTGTTTTTCGTTCAACTGTGATTTATCCAGAGAATAGAGGATGAGGTGAGGAGGCCTGTCAGTCATGACAGAATCACAAACACCTTTAAGATCCTTGGAACACACAGTTTGTCTCATAATAGACAGAATCTCTCTTCAGTTTTTTGTTGTTTTGTTCTTCAGCCAACTGCAGTAATAGATTACATTTTTTTATAAACATTAATGAAGTGTTGTGTTCTAATATGTCTATAGGATGTATGGCATTGCTGTTAGATTCAAGCATTTATTAAAACACGCAGAATAACAAGGATGTGGAATTAATACGTAATGAACAGAATGTTATGCATTATTTACTTTGATTATTCGTAGAACATTTATGAACCAGACCGAGCTAGGAGCAGAAGATGCAATTGGTTTGACAGGATAATAAATTGTAAACTGATTTTAAACATTCAAACAATATTCAATGTTAAAATGGCGATGACAATTTCCTAAAAAAAGTTAATGCAGGTTTGATCCACAGATTTTTTCAAGTGAAAAACATTCCCAAGCACAGATAAAGAACTTTTAAAAATACATACTGTAAACATGGAAAATATTCTGTGAGTTAGCCAAACAACAGCTTTTGGCTCCTCTCTTCCTGCAGTGTCATAACAATTAAGACAGCTACTTAAAAAAGGCTTATTCTTTTTTGTTGTTGCTTTTGCATAAAAACACCTGAGGGTGTCTTGTTCCACACATCGGTGTTAGAGAGTTAGCTCGTAAAGCTGGAACTAACTCACTAGGTGGTAAGGGAGTTGTTGAATGCAAATTGTCAATAGCCAGCCGCTGAAATACTTCTTGGTAAAATGGACGAATCAAACGCACCGAATAAGTTGCCATATCAGGACTCCTCCGGAGGATGAGCTTCACTCAGAGCTCAAGGTCACTGCACACCAACCTGCAACCTGCACCCATTGGACGATACTAGCTGTCAATCACAAAGTATCCATTCACCAATGCATATATAAAGTGCTTTATCGTCTATTTTACCCTAAATCTGACCATGATTTACTAAATGAACATCATGCTGAAGAAGACTAGGAACTAGTGATTAAGACCGTGAACTCCTAATGAAAATGTTTACTGACATCATAAATCAGGAGAAAGTAAAGTCATTTTCTCATAGAAACAGAATTATTTTAGGAACCACAGGGGTTGCCCTCTGCTGGTCATTCAAGAGAATACAGATGTCAGGAACTTGCTTTCCTTCCCGGACCTGTAGTATACATGTCAATTTGTATATACAGTTTATATATATGGTTAAATAAGGTGTGAGTCCGTGTTTTAGCTTGTGAGTGAAACATCTGACCTCACTGTCCAGTTTAAAAATCTGCAGCACATCAGAAGGTCATTGGGAAGACACTGCACTGATAGTTCCAACACGCAACTTTCCATAAAACCACAACTTGTAAATTTTTCTGTGTCTTTAACCAACAACAAACATTGTTAACATATCACCAAGTTTCAGTGGGGTTGGTCAGTGTATTTTCTAACTTTGGAGAGAGAATAGCTGACCCTAAACTCCAACAACAGCCATCTTCCCTCCACTTCTTCCCTGAGTGGTATCTGTCCTCATCAAACTCTAACAACAAAGCCGACAAGCTAATTTCCCCAATAATGAAGGACTGATTCTTAAAGTGTATCACCTTACAGCTCTTAATGAAGACCTCTGGGATTCTGGGTAAAATCCATCCTTTAATCTGGTCATTATTTTTACCAAAGAAATTAGTCAGAAGTAGATTTTTAGACTAGATTTGACCCAGTGAGGACTCTTTTTTATTTTCAATTTCTTTTAAATAAGAAAGATACTATTTCTCAACTCTGTAATTGACACATTTTATAAATCATATACAAGACATATTAAATACAGACCTTCAGTTCAGACTTGGTTGATCTGTAGTTCAGATGAGTCAAGCATATGTGTGGATTAGGATGATGGTAACACACTTGTAGCTCTTCCCTTGCAGTAATTGGAAGTTTGTAAGGTGATTAAATTGTGGCGTGAATCTTTCTACGTAACCCTCGGTATGCCTGTTAAATAACCCTCATATCCAAAACAACACTGCAGGAACAGCGATGGGCTGTCGAAGCTCACTTTTTATCCTTCAACTGTGAATCATGTCACTCTGCTACAGGCTTAAGGTTTGCTGCATTAAAATTAAACGGTTGTGCTAATTAGACTACTTATACTAATAATGTGTAATATTACATGAACAGGGTCATAAATTTAATTACAGTAGACTGAAGAACTGAGCCTTCAGACATAAATCCTGTTAAACATTAAATATCTTCTAAATCGCCTGGGAACCTTCAGCCTTCTTTCACTTAGCACTGAAGAACACTGCTGCACATACGCAGACATTGTCAAGACAAGCTAGAATTACAGAAGGAAAAATAAACAAATTAAATATATAATATATGGAGGGAAGGTAGAAAGTCTGGTCAAAATACAAAAATATAAACATATTAACAGTTAGATTTAAGCTCTGAATGTTGCAATATCGGATATGGAGGCTGCAGTATCTTTTGACATGTGCCACGCACCCACACACACGCACAGATACCCTAATATGAGGGATTATTAATTGACAAAATGAGTTTGACACTGGTTTGATGGATGTGCAGTACAGCGCAAGGCAGACCTAATCACTCTGGGCCTAAATGGATTCATTATGACGAGCAGCACGACACGCTGCTTCTGCTGCTACTGCAATGCAGAGAGAGAGGCAGGGGGTGAAGGGGGGAGTTGACTGGAAGACTAATATAGCGCAATGACAGCAATAAAATCAGCTTTTGCTTTACGACAGGACATTACGCTGAGCTCAGAGTGGAGTACAGTGAGGGAGAGGCAACAAGTGCAGGTTTTATATAGACCCTCAGGCTTTTCATGGTGATGGCCTGCATGTAGATGGAGCTAATTAGCAGTTTATCTGAATGTTATATCTGCTGTGTGTTACTGTAACAGGTAAAGTACATGTAGCTCTCAACAAATGTCACATAGTGCGTAGACTGTGGTACAAAATGTGACAATATTCAGACACTCAATATGGGAGATCATCACCACATCAGCTGATTATATGAAGCATAATCTAGCACTAACATTCTGATTCTGTATTAATATCAAATTAGCTTTGGCTCCCACCTTCAGCCATTTACCTCTAATTTGCCCGCTATCATAAAGAACAACAGTACGTGTGTCAGATGTTTTTTCTGTTCTTACAGATCTCTCTCTTTGCCATAAATTATATTTTCCATGACTTTTGACTCAATGGTTGAAATCTGCCAAATGTATTTTTTTGGCTTCTTTAGATACAAAAGACCGAAAATAATATTATGTTTGTTTTCTGAATATGAAGCTGCAGGTGGGAGGTGATTCGATAGCAAAAAAAAAAATAGTTTCAAAGTTAAAAAATCATCATGAACTTATCAGGGGGGTCAAACTTTACATAAAATACAGGAAGCTTTAGGCTTCTTGTGCTGAACAAGCCCGATTGGTCAACTGCAGTGGACTGTAACCAGCGACCCAAACAGTCAAACTTTTACGTACGCTCAGCGGTATTTAAGTTAAGTAAATGTGATTTTTGGCACAGAAAACCAAATAAAAAATAATTCATCACAGTATTCAGATACCAAGTCTGAGCAATTTTATTGCACAAATACACACACACGAACGCGAGAGAGAGATAAAAGATTCAAACTAAACTTTAAGTATGAACATGATAGTGTGATAGGTTCAGACTGAGGCCCACAGCTGAGGTGGCTGTCAGAGACCAGCGTGTCAGTGAATGCAACACAGACTTTTTTAAAGTCATAGGAGGAAGAAGAGAGCCATGAAGCAGAAACAAAAACATACTGCTGAAAAGAGTAGAAGAGGGAGTGGAGTGGTGGGTAGTTGTTCATCACAGCATTTTTTTTATCTCAGTACTGAGAGATGCCTTGTTTTTGGAGCATCAGCTCTGGGACCAGCTCCCACTGAGACATCTGCTCAACAGTGTTTGTGTGTATTTATGCATAATTGGTTAATTCCACATTCATGGCACTGTCAACAGTGAGAGGACAGGTGTCAAAACATGCTGACCTGGGATTGACTCTCCCCAGCACTTCGAGTTTCAGGTCTTCTGGAAGACAGGTCGCATTTGTAGTGAGCTGCTTGTGTCAGGGAGCTTCAGTTAACAAAGCTGGTTTTTCAGGACAGAAAACAACACAGCAACGTCTAATATGGTTTAAAGACAGTGTGTGTTTGACACAGGTATAACATTGCAAACGAGAACACAGAGTTGGAGTAAAAAACTTTAGGCCAAACTTCTGATCATGAAGCTGGTTCATTTTAAGGTCAGCGGGTTCACCCGATCTCAACCTGTCAAAAGTGTACGTGTGTGAGTCTCCATGTTTATATTATGAATGTCATGGTGAGCCAGTCATCCAGACTGGCTTTTCCAGCATTTCCACAACAGGTACAGCACAGAAGAGTGCTGCGAGTTAACACATAGATATAGATTAACAATATAGATTGCCTACTTGTTAAAATGAAAAAAACATGTATACTAATGATGTAATGATATTCTACTTCAAGAACATATAACATAAAACTATTTATCGAACAATATGATATATAACAATATACTCATAAATTCACATAGTGATAGTATTCACTTTGCACTTTCCGACTTTATATGCAACTGTCTTTTAAAACAGTGCGTCTAACAGAGAGTCACAGTAAATACAGAGTGAAGAATAAAGATAAATTGTGCACAAGGATTATTTATTTCCCATAGGGATTCCTCTCAGGGGGATTCTTTCATCCTATCATTGCATGTCAGAGTAACATGAGGACACTAAAACACCCAAATATTTCCCAGAATCATACGCAACACTTAGACCTCATCGGACATTTAATGGTTTCGTTTTTCTTCCAGATTTGGCAGCAGAAAGTGTTATTTTTTAACTGTTTTATGTATATCACTGTTAATCATCTGAAAAAAAGGAAAAAGTACTGTATAATTCCTACACTTCATTATACTTAAATTAGTGTTTTAAATCCACAATATCAAATTGCCCTGCACATCTAACTGATGATTTAATCTAATTGCATATAGTTCATGCAGGACACAGAGGCATGTGCTCAGCTGTCAGCAACTGCTCGTCAGTCACCCACCAATCACAGCCCATTATTTCACCAAAGCGGCCCCTTTAAATACGACCTCATCCTCACTGATCCCTGCTAGGAAACACTGACACTCACGCCCTGCTGCCTCCACCACTCCAGCCTCCACCTTTTAGTCCAAACACGGTCGTGATAATCGATATTCTTCTTGAACAAATGTATCTTGCCTGCTACGCCCACCGAGGGTTCTGCACATGTCCTGTTTTATTTTAGCATGTTGCTTGGCTTATCCAGGAAACATCCAAAGAATAGAGCCAGCCGCGCCATTCATAACTTTATTCCCATTGTGCAGTAAATGGGTAAATCATGACAAAGTGTTCCTGCCAATGATTGTTTTGATGACGATACTTGTAATTGACAATTCAAAGCCTCAGGTGTTGTCATTCCTCCAGCTCTTGATGGATAGGAATTTGGCTTTCAGCACAGTTCAGTCATACACTGCTGCTATTTCTTCCTGTCACAAGGGTTTCGGTGGCAGAACTGTGTTCAGTCATCCTCTGACGAAACTAAATCCCACTGAGGCGTAAGAAGAGACAGGCCTTTCCTTGGCCCCCAGTGGGATTTAGCACTGGTCTTACTTTCATTAATAAAAAAAACCTTTGAACCATTAAGTCTTGGGCATCAGTGGTTTCCTCTATGGCTGAAGAAAAGCTATTATTTGGGAACTGATCGCCCAGTCTCAGTCCAATTTATACTGGGTGGGGCCCAGAGTAGGTGGGCGTGGACTAAAGTTTTCAGTGCTGCGCTTGCGTGCAAGGGATAAACCCGCTAGCGATAGCCTAGAAGCGCTGCGCCTAAACTCATAGAATCTAGAGTTAGAGCACGTAACCAACGATCTTAGTTAGGTCAGAATCAATGGATTTCATTTTGTATATTTTTAGATTATATTGTGACAATGCGTGTGCTTGCAGGGGCAGATATCGTGTCTGTGTCAAGGCCCCTCTGACCTCTGTATGGCTCCTGTTCTTGATGTTCACAATATATGATCACTCCAATGCTTCTTTACTCTTTCACTGTTTTGAGATTCCCTGTGACCCTTCAAAGACCAGTGTGTGCCTGTTACTGAGGGAACATTCTTGGGTAAATGTGGTTGGAACACAGACTGTTCTTGTGACAGTGTCATTTGTACACTGTCACTACCTTTCCATAAAAAAATACACACAGACATGGCATGAACTGTTTCAGCTTCTAGATCCTCCTCTGCTAGTCCTTGTGTGCGTGCAAGTGTGTGTCTCTCACATACACTCAGCTGTGACCCACACATCAAGCTGTCTCTGCAGCTGTCCTGTTTCGAGAGAGGAGGTCGGCAATGTGAGGACCTGCTTCCGTTCCTGCGGCGGCAGAAGGCGCAGTGCGATGTCCTCCCAGACGTCCTCGTCATTCACCTCGGGGGCAACAGCATCCGCTTCCATGGTCAGGGGAGGCGGGAGCTGATGCTGCGGATGAAGGAGGACATCAGGGAGTTCGCTGCTCTCTTTCTGAGGACTCTCCTGAAGTTCTCCAGCATCCTCCCCAGGCAACCCAGTCTCATCAGAAAACGTTTAGTGGCAACGTTGGTCCACTTGGACTAACGTTACCATCTCACAATCTGGCCTATCAGATTGTGAGATGGTAACGTTTGGTCCGCCCATTATTTTGCATTGGCGTGTTTTCACGTCACGTGACTCCCAAGTTCCCGTCTGTGCAAACGAAAACATGGGGGACATTCCTTGATTTTTCAGATAAAAATGTCATTTTGTAACTTTGTTTGGGAATTAAAATACATTCTGACACCAATTTCTAGCGAGAAATGTGCTCTTTGCTTCCATAATCTTCAGCCAGTTCATGCTTATGATCTACGTTTTGTTAGTTATCACAAAGATTTTGTCCGATCTCGGCAGAAAATTGTCGTTCCTAAGGTGGTTGCTAGGGACTCTGCTATCCCGGAAATGACGTTAATACCGTCATGCCGAACCCGTTCGCGGCTTATAAATACTGCCGCACCTCGGCTCTCCAGTCCATTCAACTCAAAACTACTTGATGAACATGGACAGCTTGGAAGACGACGATGCTATTTTCCTCGCGGATGCGCTTTTGGATGAGTGTCAGGTAAGAAGTTTACTTTTGTGTTGTTTTTATTATTGTTATTGTCGGGTTTGAATTAAAAGGGCTGAGAGAGAGCGAATTTGGAGTCCGACGATAGAGGGAATGTAATTCATTTGGTAATGCTTTATTGTTTTGGCACAGTACCTACGACGGTAGCCTTTGTTACCTCGGTTGTGAATACATGTTTGGTGAGACTACTTCCGTTTAGCTCATCATTGATGGACGCTACAATGTGGATTGATACATGGTACCGTGTAAGTTTTGGTTGTAAAGTAAGGCCTGTGGGGGAAGGGCTCTAATAGGGCTGTACAACTGTGCTCCACCACCACACTCCTTCCCGCAGCCTCCGCTCGTGGCGCTGAACCTCCTGTCTTCATCAGACCAAGCAGCAAACCTGGGGGGCCAGAACTGTCTCCGTAGCTGACCGCTCCCTCTGGACCCCCTTTCCCCAAATACATCAGAATGCACAGAACTGTCACTGCCTTACTGTATTTTTTTTGTACATAATAAATTACATCTAACATAACTTATTGGGGGATTTCCTTGAACTTATACACCATGTTATTGGCAGATAAAATGCTCAGAGTTGAACTGATGGGATGGGTGATGCAAGATGAGGGAGATATACCTGGATGCTGTGTGGCACATCTTTAGACATGGGAGTGACAATTACTCATGTTGCTCTGTTAGTGTTTGTATATTGTTCCTTGGTGAATCAAGTCTACATTCAAATCTCCTGCATACGACATCAGCTGCTGCCTGAGTTCTCCTTACACCAGCTTCAAGAAAACTACCATCACAGTATCATTGTTTCTACATTGTCTGTTTTCCTAAAAGTCATACTAAATACAGAAACAATATGGTGCAGGTCATTTCCATGAGCTGAAGAGACATGTGACATCTTAGCAGCTTATATTTGGGTCATCTTAAAACATGCACCCACCAGGTACTGCACACTGTAATCTTGAAAACCATGGTGAAGGGAAAATGCACTAGAACTAGTATGAATTCCAGGTAATCGTGAGTCAGAAGGCTGGGGACAGGTGACCTATGCCCTTCTCTCTCTTTGTTAAAATAAAACATGGCCGACATTCATCTAACCCTAACCCTAATATGAAAATACATATGAACTCTGCACCACGGTGATTCTGCAGGGTGACAGCTTCAGGAAGAAGATGTTCCTGAACCTGCTGGTCTGGGAACGGAGGACTGTTACGGACAGTGATCTGCATGTCCTGTATGTATACATGTGTTCTGTCTTGTGTTGTTGTTTTGTCTCCACATCCTGGTAGACTGGTGATGCCTGCAGGGACTGGAAGGGGGAGCTCTCGGGCAGGACGCGTCAGTGAAGTGGACACAGAAGAAGAAGCACCATGGCCGCTCATCTCACCTGGTTCCAATCTTCAAATCACCCCACCTGTTACAGATCTCTCATCAACCCTTCCCCTTTAAATAGTCCTTTGTTTGTTTTGTTGGCGAGAGGAGGCTTTTGTGGTGAGCTGTGGCAGAGCTCTGATTGCTTTGTTTGGTTTTGGCTTTGATGTTTGCTGGTGTATTGAGTTAGTTTTACCAGTAGTATTTAAGTTGATAGCAGCCTACTTTTGTTTTGTCTTTTGTCTTCGTTAACTTTGTTTGTTGTGCGCACAGGGACTACGAGGACAGGTAAGATACTCCGGGGTCTACATATCACACACACGTAGGTTTACTGCTTGGTAATACCCCAGGTTAGAGTGAGCACCACCCGCTGTACTTTTGGGTGCTAAGCACCTGTAAAGGGGGGGGGGGATTTCTTTGTGTTCTTTTTCTTTGGTGCCACTGAGTCCTTGCTGATCCCTGTGTTGCTTTGTTTAAATAAATATTGTCTTTGTCTAATATCGGGTCTTGTCTTCTGTGTGACTGCACCCTCACCCTCACACAACCTGTTGCATCTGTTATGTCCGGCTACGAGCCACCAGGGGGCGTAACAAGGACCCTGTAACGCCTCCCAGAGGGAAGGAGGGCAAACAGTCTGAAACTCGGTTGTGATAAATTGGGATGTTAATGAACTAATGAGTCTTCTAACTTGGTCCAAAGTAAAACCTTTTATTGTGTATAAAGCAAATGTACATATTTTTACCATATCTGGCCATTTAATTCCACTTAACACATATTTTACAGATTTTATCCAGCTTGGACCTCGAAGGGGTCTGAGAATGTACACCTGAGATGGCCTGTGCTTGGGGCAAGATGGAATTTAAACTGTCATAGGACAAAAGCAAAGTCATCGTCGTAAAGGTCTTGACCTCGGGAGTAACATGTCAATGGTGAAATTGTGGATGGCTCCTGCTCCTCAGGGATGACCTTTGAACCTTGCACCAGAGTCAGTTTTGATGGCTTACAGGATGGAAACTAAATATGCAACAGACATGGTATGACTTGTTTTGGAAAGGTCTTGAACTCCACTACCATAGCCCAATGCAAACCTATGGGGGGCGCCACTGAGTAGGGCCAAAACCTTGAAAAAACTAAACAGGTGTTTTTCTCACACCAAAACATAAAAAAGCATGCAAGGTTCCCAGTCGCAATCTCACATAGTGGAAACAACACACACACAAGTACTGGGACACCATTCCAATTTGTAGTTCTTTGTATCGTTTTTCCATGGTTGAGATAAGAGCGGGGAAAATAGGGTTTAAAATACATATTAGCGGTTTGTTTTTTAACCATGAATGTAAATATTGAAACTGAAACATTTTATTAAGAAACATTGCTAAAATAGTGTTTTCCACCAATAATACCAGAATCTCCGCCCTCTTGCTTGATAAGAGCGCCGAGGTCTACGCAGGCTCACTTGATACCGGTCATGAAAGTTGGAAATTAATAAACTGTTACATACAGTATGAGAACATTAACAATGTTTCCAATATTTAAAAATGTCTAATGCTGAATACGAGTATTGGTGTAAGTATATGGACATAATGTGGACACAAGTATAAATATTGTTGTAAGACAATTAATTAGTCCAGAGAGTATGTACAACAGTGGGTGGGTGGGGGGGGGGGTGTGCGGGATGAAGAAGTCATCACCCGCGACTTCCTCTTTTATTGAGCTTTAATTTTACAGTCCAGGCTCCAAAATGATAATTTTTACTGTTTTCCATCAGACGAAGCCATATTTGACCCATGAGCGAATACACACTAATACATTTATGCAACTCAAATGGTGTGGGTGTGTTGGTATGAATGCCAGAGTATAGTTTGTGCGACACAGTTATTTTAACTATTGTGCCTTATTTAAAAAAAAGTACACTGGACGTAAATGCTTGAATTCTTTTGTCATTTTGGTTGTTTATGTATTGTGTTTTTCTTCCAGATTAAAGAGGCCAAGAGGCATCACGTTTACCAAATGTGTTGGCTGCAAAGCAGTAGTTGGTGTGGCCACCAAAACGTGCAAGTTCTGCAAGGCAGAACAGCAACGTAAACAAAGACTGGCAAAATAAATCAAAACATTTGAGGACAAGAAAGAGGGCTGAAAAACCAAACCAGAAAAAAAACAAAACAACCCATGTTATGGATGAGGCAACTGTTTTGGTAAGTGCTTAACTTCTGTAGTTGACGTTCACAAAATTAAGGCTTGTGATGTTTCTGTATCACTTTTGGTAATGACAGATTAATTTGTTTTAGCTTACAAAACTCAGCGCCTTGGGGCACAGGCCCATTCTTCTCCACGGGAAGCCAGGGAAAAAGCCAACCACCTGAGTAACACAAGTGCTGCACCCGAAGTGGCAAGTGTCTGGTCAGGCGGAAAAATGCCTTGACCACATGAAGGCCCTGTTTGAGGTGGTTATTAATGGTAAGTCTAATTTGTAATAATTTGAAATCTCAACAAATAGCTCAATCTACTGAAAAAAATTAAATACCACATTTCAAGAATAGATAAAATTAATTTTGTATGCACCACAAAACATGAATCTGATAGGTGTGTTTTTGTTCTAATGAGGTTGGAGTAACCAGGATCCCTCCATCCACCCACCATTTACCCCCCCCTCTTCTGCCCTCAACAACCCTTCCGCTAGTTTCGTCAACCAGCCACCGACCACACAGCGAGCTAACATCCTGCCACCCACCATTCACCCCCCCCCGCTTCTGCCCTCAACAACCCTTCCACTAGTTTCGTCAACCAGCCACCGACCACACAGCCAGCTAACATCCCGCCACCCACCATTAACCCCCCCGCTTCTGCCCTCAACAACCCTTCCACTAGTTTCGTCAACCAGCCACCGACCAAACAGTCAGCCAACATCCCGCCACCCACCATTAACCCCCCCGCTTCTGCCCTCAGCAACCCTTCCACCAGTGGAAACATTCAGCCTCCAAGTGGTATGTTGAATCAGTGTATGTTGTGGTGACATTTTTCACACATCCAGCTTCAGATACAGAGATGTGTATGATTATTGTATTATGACTAAAGTGTTATACAAGTAAGTAATACGGTAGGTCAGAGTAACTCAACTTGAAAATCATTGTAAAAGGTGAATAGAAAATCACAAAATTGTGATTAATGTTGGTGGACTTTGTTTCTACAATTGTCTAAATTGATATATATATATACACATACACACTTTTGTATTTGTACAAGAGTTCTTTACAAAAAATTAACTTTATTTACTTCATTCTCAACAGAATAGTGGTTAATTGTTTACAAGCAGCTAACATGATCATGTAATGTTTGCTGATTATAAAGCCAAGAGGAATTATGTAAAAGTTTAAGGAAGGAACCATGTTGGACCAGACAAAATTGTTTTATTTTATGAGTTGATGATGATTGCAGCCCTTGATTGACACACCAAGTTTCGTAGTGTTTCCAGTCGGGTCCCATGATCTTCATGATGCATAGCTTAGGTTTAGGAGTATTAGGATGTTTCCTGACAATTGATATCAAATTGTGCAACAATGCTAATAATAATACATTCAAGGTCAGACTGACAGTAAGTGTGCACTTGTTTTTCACTTTCAGAATGCAACCATGCAGCGAATCCACTCCCTGGAGGAGAACAATTTTACCCGGTGAAGAGGGTAATAAAGACAAAAAGGATGAAGGTTTGTTTTGTTGTTATTTGAGGTCAATAATGTCATGTTTTAATGTACATATAAACCATTATTACAGAGATACTAACTGGATTTGAATTCATCACAACTTCAAAGTATAGAGTCATCTGAGCATAGGTTTGCTTGTTATGGTTAACATGTTTTATTGATTTTCAGGGGAACTTAATGGAGTATGCTGAGTGGGAGCCCTGTTCAATTTGGTATGAAGAATTTCTTAATTTTATTTGGTTTTCCATAAAATTACTTAACTTACTACAATATTACAAATAAGAAATTATTCTATTATCTATCGTTGTTTCATTACCAAAAATGTCAAAGTTTCTTAATTTTGTTTAAATTGTTAAAAGCTAACGTGCTGCTATTTATTTATTTTGAAATATATTTTTAAAACTCAAGTTCACGTAGACCTCTTAATCAGACTATTACATACCCAGGTCATCTACACTGTGTGCGTGATGGCATCTATAGGTTGGTGTGTCTCATTGCCCTTTTCCCTTATCAAGTTTGAAATGCATTCATTACTAATGTAAAAAAAAACAACTTGTTTAATTACAGTGGGAAGACGTGGCCCTTGCAGTGGGTCCTAAAGGAGAACACTCGGGCTTGACATGCATACACACTCACACACACACAGACTCCAATGTAAAGTAAAATGTTCTATGTTCTATGTTTACTGTTCATTTATATATATATATATATATATATATATATTATTAATACTATTTAGAATTTAGCGTACTGTTGTTTACATTTGTTTTGCATTTATTTGTTTGTATATAATTAAAGAACAATTTATAACCCCAAAGCCTTCTGTGATTGTTTGAAATGCTGAAACCATTTGCTGCTGGAATTGTTTGCTGAATTTTATATATAAATTATAAAGTTGATTTAGCCCTTGCCTTATACAGTATGTCTATCATCTCTATAGTTATACAAAATAAAAAAAATTAAATTCCAGTAAACAGCAGATTTGTTTTTATTCGCTATTACAGGGCACATGAAGATTAACTGTGTACAAACAACTCTTTACATAGCGGAAATACAAATACAAAGTTATAAGCAAAAAGTATTAATGTTATAGGAAATATAATGATCATCAGTCCATATCAAATTGATCAAATACACATTAGGCATATATACTGTAACGTCCCGCCTCACAGACGACACGGAACTTCTTCTCTGATTTGTAACTTTATTAAAGTCAACACGAATATATCACACTTTTTGGTTCCTCAGACACTCCGCATAACAAATGTCTACTGTGAATAACAATAAGGATCACTGAACGACACATGTACGGACGATGATTCAAACAGCACGCTACGACGTGGTTTACAGCATGGCAGCGTTCATAGAAACCATCATAGCAACGATAAAAACATGTATTTTCTGGCGAGATCTGAAAAACATTCGTGATAACTATTAAAATATATATGATAAGCATGAACTGGCTGAAGACTGTGGAAGCAAAGAGCACATTTCTCGCCATAAATGGTGTCAGAATGTATTTTTTAGGCATAACTTTCTTTTTTAACTTTGAAATTGTTTTATTTTTTATTTTTTTTAAATTTATTTCCACACCAGGTGTGTGTGTGTGTGAGTGAGATGCGAGGGACGTTCACTGTCTCCCGGAGAAACGAACACTCTGTGTCCCCAGCACAGAAAGACGCGATCCACATTCGTTCACAAGTCACACAGACTGGCCTTGCTATTTTCACCTTACATTAACATTTAAAGTTTAGTGCAGTGTAATTGTTTGGCGTGATAATTAAATGCCAGTGTGATAATAAATGACAATTTCAAACCATACAAACTGTCATGTTGTACTGTATTTAATAGAGGTTTACTTTACTGTAAAGTAAGTGTAAATGTAAAGTGAAAACAACAAAACCAGTCACCATGACCCGTGAACAAATACAATTCACGTCTTTCCATACTAAAAACACAGAGCGTTCACTTCTCCGGGAGACAGTGAACGTCCCTCGCATCTGCAGCGCTCCTCTATTGAGCCAATGCAGGTCTCGTGAAAAATTTTCCAAAGACTCGTACCCGAAGACCCAGTCGGGAAATGAACGAATCATTTCTGCTTCCTTGAGCCTATGGAACAGTCCCGATGCGCAGTGAACCTGAGTGACTGAGAGACAGAGAGCTGTTCTGTGAGTGAGTGAGCAGAGCCGTGTGTGACGGGAGGAGCGCTGTGACGCTGTGTGAGGATTTTCATTCAGTCCGAGCACAGATAATGACTCCGATTACTCGTATAATAATCGTACTCGGCAAAAGTGCTTTATCCGTACCGGATACTCGTTTCAGCCGAGTATCCGGCTCATCTCTAGTATTTTTATCTGAAAAAACAATGAATCTCCGCCATGTTTCATTTTCCGCAGACGGGACTTGGGAGTCACGTGACGCGAGAACACGCCAATGCAAAACAATGGGCGGACCAAACGTTACCATCTCACAAGCCAGATTGTGAGATGGTAACGTTTGTCCCAGTGGACCAACGTTGCCACTAAACGTTTTCTGATGAGACTGGGTTAGGCGGTGTTGCAGGGACAGCAAGCGGCCAGTGGCTACACCATTGACCGAACCCGTCGCTGGATTAACAGCACCCTGCACGGGTTTATGGAGGAAATGGGTATGCAGTGTATCGAGCACGAGGCCTTTACGCTACAGCACCTGTGCAGCAATGGTGTTCACCTCTCTGGGGGATATCCGCTCTGCACTGGCCGAGGAGCTGTAACGGTCCTTTTAAAGGACCACAAAATGGCTCTTTTAAGAGCCACCCAACCTCTCATGAAGAACATTCATCATATGTAAATTATAAGGGCGTCGCTTTGCATATAGGCCTTATGTATTTTGGGAGGACAAATCATTCCTTTTTCTCTGTTTGGATTCATTCATTATTACTGCATTATAACTTTTATTTAGTCATTTTATGCATAGTTGCAATGAACTGAGAGGTAGACCAGGTGCTCAAACACTAACTGAATCATCTGCTCATCTCTCTCACACACACTCAGTTTACGTATCTGAGCCGCTACAGCTTAAACCTGACGCCACAATATTAACACTGATCATAACATATATCAGTGGTAATATGTTATGATCAGTGTGAGATTCTATACTTTTCTTGGATGAGCAAACACTTTCTTCAGAGCTGCATGCACATTCACCTGGATGTGCTTCTCTGTCTTTTGAAATTAGAGCAGACTTGGATTCTGTAAAAATAACTGTCTATCACTGGGAGTGAATCAAGTCCAGCAATCACTGTGGCCTACATATCTATCAAATAAACACATTTGCGCGGCAGGTTGACGGCGGAGGTGTTCATTCACCATGGATTCCCGGACGACTGTGTGGATCGTGGGGAGCTCCATAATAGATCGGCTGCGTTCCCACATCCACCGCGAGCAGAGTGACCCGAACATCGCGCAGTCTCTGCAGATGTCCTGGTTCGGGAGAGGACCTTCTGCCGTTCCTGTGGCGGCAGCGGGAGGTGTGCAATGTCCTCCCAGACGTCCTTGTCATTCACCTCGGGGGCAACAGCATCGGCTTCCATGGTCAGGGGAGGCGGGAGCTGATGCTGCGGATGAAGGTGGACATTAGGCAGGTTGCTGCTCTCTTTCCTAGCACTAGCCTGATGTTCTCCGACATTTTCCCTCGAAGATGGTGGCGGGGACAGCGAGCGGCCAGTGGCTACGCCATTGACAGAACCCGACGGTGGATTAACAGCAGTATGCACGGGTTTATGGAGGATCTGGGGCAGCACTGTATCAAGCACGGGGCGTTACGCTGCAGCACCTTTGCAGTGATGGGGTTCACCTCTCTGCAGCAGGGAATCGTCTGCTCCTAAATGGATTTTTATTTCTATTCGATTTATTTTTGTTTCCCAGGCTTTGGTTTTTCCAACCAGGGAGTTGCCTGGCCCATCAGCCGTCACCACCAGCCTAGCCTCCATGCTTCCTCTCCCCACCAAACTCTCGACCACTGTCCCTACAGCCACAGCCTCCTCTTCATCACCCTAGCAGCACCTGGGCAACATCTGGTGAGTCTTTTGGTGAAGAATTACACTAGGACAGTTATGTTACTTTTCTGTATTAGCTACTGTGTATTTTTTTTTGTGTGTTAATTTTGATGTACTCTTATATTTACCAGGCAGTGGATGAGCGTAGTGTTCCTTGAATGGACCGCCTGGCTGAGTACTTGGTGGGGCTAAGAATTGAACCTGGCCTAACCCTTGCCAACCTGCAGGCCAGTACAATTGTAGCCCTGTGGCAGAACCACCTGCCATATGATCGGGGGGTAGAATATGCTGCACGGCACAAGAGTCGCCTGATAACAGGACGCTACAGGTGCTCCAACAAGAGACCTGAATTCACACTAGGTGTGGAGAGCACGACACGCTGTGTCTTAGGATCAACAGGATCCCCTGCACAGTGGCCAGACTGTTGTCGCCTGATAGAGTTCATCTTTGTAAAATTGTGCAACTTCTATAAGACCCCTAAAAAACAGGGCAATTATTCTCTTACAAGATGGACTCTCATCAACGATTACAGCAAAATCAGGCAGCTGGTCCTGGGTAATGGTGTGGTCATGCAGGATACTACATTACAATTGTTTGAGGTCAATCAAACAACACTCATCCAGTGGCACAAGCGCCTGAAGAGGCAGGAATGTCGTATTCCGCTGCAAGGGGTCAACTTGCCTCCCAATATTCCTGTTGCTCCAGTTCCTCTCCCACCTATGCAGTCACGTCCCACTGCTGCACCCCCACAGCTTGGCCCCCAACATCAATACCACTTGCAACAGAGTACAGCAGGAAAGGCAGTGGACAAGAGAAAGTCTGTTCGTCCACCCCAACGGGTTAACTTGCCTCCCACTATTCCTGTGGCTACGGTGTCTACAACCTATGCAGTCACGTCCCACTGCTGCACCCCCACAGCTTGGCCCTCAACATCAATACCACTTGCCACAGACTACAGCAGGAAAGGCAGTGGACAAGAGGAAGTCTGCTCTTCCACCCGAACACCCTCATCATCCAAAGGCTGTCTGTCCAGGACTGCCTTCTCTGAAGCTGTTGGTCAGACAGCAGACACGTCCACATAGCTCCGCCCCTATGCCCGTTGTCCCCCCACCCATCCCTTACAGTGGCCCATTTGTTTTTTTGCCCCCACAAGTCACTGCATATGCTCCAGCTGGTCCCCTCTCCTCCCCATCTCCTGCCCGAAGACGGTACATCCGGACAACAGACAAATGCGGTCAGTGTCACCAGCCCCGGGATCAGGAAAGTGGCCAGCATCAATATTATGGCTTTATATACTGTCCCTTTTAACACTGACATGCCACAAGACCAGGTGGAGGAAGAGGGCAGCAAAGAAATGATTTAATTCTGTAAATAGTGTAAATAATGTATGTATACAGTTTTAAAAGAAAGTGTTGTTGCAATTGGCCAGGCCAGGCTTCAGACGTAGAGGCAGAGACAGAGGCCGAGGCAGAAGTAATGTCAAAATAGAGTTTTATTGGAAAGTCCAATAAGTAAGCAGGCAGGTAGACAGGCAGGTAGGCAGGCAGGTAGGCAGGCAGGCAGGCAGGCAGGCAGAATCCTGGAGCTGGAGTCAGGGCAATAATAAGAATAACAGGACGTTACAAAATCTAATAGGAACGATTGGCGACCGCTATAACTGACGTGAACAGAATCTATAGGACGGCGCAGACTGAGAGCAGTAGTGGAGCTTTTGAAGGCAGCTGCTCAATCAAGACCCCACTCCAGCACACCAGGTTCTCATTAGAAATCAGCCACGCCACCTACACACACCGAGAGAGAGAGGGAGAGGGAAAGAGAGAGCCTAGTAGGCAGGTGAGGCAGAGGGCATAAGAAGTTCAGTATTTTTTATCCTCTAATGCTTGGTGGTTTTAGTTTTTGTGTATGTTTATTGGCCAATACATGAGGATTTCTTTCATTCTTTGTATTTGTATTTTAATTGTTTTTTATTACCTCCAATGAAGAGGTAATTTTTCACTCTTGTCTGTTTGTTGGTCCATTTATTTAATTCGTTGTTACTGGTGTTTGTTTTTTTGTCCAGTATTTTTTATAATAAATGTATACACTTTCTACAGCACTATCTTGTTTATTTTTCCCAATGCTCTATGCAAGCATTAAACGTATTACAAGAATTACAGTCAGTACAACCCACTGTTTGAACATTTGACCAATATAAAGTAACTAAGTGACATTTAAGAGATTCGTAATACTAGGAAACAGTTTGGGTAAATAGACACATGTTGCTGACAGGAATTGATCCAGCAACCCTTTGATCCACAGCTGCTTATGCCATACTCCAGCAAAGTGTCATTTTGGTCATATTACTGATTAATACAATAACAAATGCATCCTACAACATCTGACAGGCACCAGGATCAGTTTCAATTCCCTACTCTTTCCATTTTCTTTTTTCCCCCTCTTTCCTTTTCTCTCCCCCCCCCCCCCAAACAGACTATTGTTCCCTAGCTTTCTTCCCCACAGAGACCCCTGAGCCTGTTCTTTATTATCTTCAGTTTTGAAAAGGATCTTTCCACTGAAGCTGATGTCACTGGCAGTGTTGCATAGATCCTTACCATCTTCACAAATGTTGGAAAGATGAGCTGGCCAGTGTTCTCCTCCACAATGGCAAGGATTTCTTGCAAGTTCTTCGAGGGAAAGCTGGAGTGGAACACCTTTAGCTCTGTCTTCAGCTGTTCCTTATTTTCCTCATAGAAGTCGCAAAGAACATGGACAGCTTCCTCTGCATCTGGGTTTGGGGTGCTAGTCCAGTTGGCACACACTGTTAGAAAGTGGAAGGAACCGTATGATTGTGCCAGTTGGACTTCCAGTGATGCTCCCCTAGAATCTCCTGTTGAGCTCCGCAGTCAAGGTATCAATAAATGTGTAGTACACATTCAACCTGTAGTATGACTCCAGAGTCAATCTCATTATTCACTTGCAATGCAGTTGTGCTGAGTTGGAAACGCACTGGCACTTTCCGTTTCCTCTCCTGACCAGGCACAACAGTAGGTAAAGGAATGTTGAGAGCCTCTGCCTTCTGACGCACCTTGAAATATCTCGGCAAACTTCTCCTCAGACCTCAATGCTTGTATTGTGTGAATAACACCATCAATTAGCTTGTAGGCTGTGGAGTGGTCCAGGCTTTCTTCTTGCAGAGCGGGTGATGCAAGAGCAGTGACTTAAAATGCTGGGGTGGTGATTTCCATGCAGAGGATGAATGCGAAGTTAATCGCATTTTTGCATCCCCTAGGGCCAGGTCAGGTGGATTTCTTTCACAGATCTCATTGAGGAGCATCATTATAGCTTCCAGATTTCTCTGAAGGGCCTTCAGTGCCGCTGCTAGCCATTTTGGTGCCCTAAGCAAAATTCCTTTATGATTGTAGGCTACTATGAAACGCCCTGCCATCTAGCCTAATATTTCTATACTGAAATAATATCGGCATTATAGACAGCCTCTTGAGCTCCACAATGTGTCCCTCTGGATGCAGTGACTGCTGCAATCTAACTAAAACAGCATGGCGCTTTGAGGAGTCACTGCAAAAGGCATACAGCTTCTCTACGAGGTTGAAGAAGGTCACAAAGTGCTTATTTGACTTTGAGGCTTCCACCAGGACCAAGTTCAGGCAGTATGCTTTGCAGTGCACATAGAGGGCCTTCTCATTGAGCTATCCTCAGCTGCTTGCTGCAGTTCCCTGTCCTTCTGCTTTTGGAGTTTCTCTTTTCTTGGCATTATGCCAAATTTTGAAATGAGATATATCAATGTTGTGCATAACAATAAAGAGTGACTTCATAGCCTGTTATCTATCCTGCTGTCTTGGCAACTCTCAATACCTGTGTGCAGGATTCTAGAATCCATTACAAAAATATGGTTTGAAGGTAGATTTTTAAAACTTTTTTTCGAACGACTTTAAAAGCGAAATGTTATCCCATGGCCTGACAAATGTCTTTTTCACAATTATGCAGTCCGCAGAAGACTATAGTTTTGTTTGCTGTTTGTGTTTATTGCTGCTACTTTCCCTGTCCTTTTGTCTACAGAAAAAAATACTTGATTTTTTTATTTAATTTTAGTATCGGCACTTTGCCTGTGTTAAAGGTAGGATGTATATGAGCGGTTGAGCTTGGTGGAAAAAACTCTCAGGAGGACTTGGAGATGAAGGTGTAAGATGGGAATTTTTATTGTCCCATAATAAGGCCGACAAGGCAGAATTAACAAGGTAAATATAAAATAAAACAAAAGAGGGAAAAAACAAACACTTGGAAATAAGAAAATGAATTGGCACATTGGCCCAAACAAATAATTACAATAACAATATACTTCTAAGAAAACTCTTCTCTTAGACTTAAGTCTTTCCATCAGCAGCTCCCCTTACAGAATGAACAGACAGGCTTAAATGGGACCTAACCCTGCCCCCACAATTGGAACAAACCAACATAGTATCATATGCAGGGGTGTCACAGGTAAGGCAATCCCCGAAGCTTTAACAGTTTATACAACAAATTCCCTATGGCTGGAAAAATACCCGGCAACATATTTACCATACCATTTCTCCATGAAGGCATAGCCAACTAATAATATAACAGCATAAACAATATTAAATACCCTGCGGGTTCACTTCCGGTTAACCCAGAAGTTGAGCGCCTATTTACTTCCGCATCACGGGCTGCTTGCTACGGTGGCCCTGAAAGCTCAACGAACAGCAACTTAAGAAAACACCTGCAAGTTGTCAAAACACCAGCAAAGTAAAAAAACATCTTCATCAATTTCACAACACAACACAACACATTACAGGAACGCGCTACAAAAAGGAAAAGCGCTGCAAATACCTTAACGCGCTGCAAATAGAGAAACACGCAGCAAATACCGTAACGCGGTGCAAATAGAGAAACGTGCAGCAAATACCGTAACGCGCTGCAAATAGAGAAACATGCAGCAAATACCGTAAGGTGCTGCAAATAGAGAAACGCGCAGCAAATACCGTAACGTGCTGCAAATAGAGAAACGTGCAGCAAATACCGGAACGTGCTGCAAAAAGACAAACGCGCTGCAAGAAGAGGCACAACACAACGGAAGTGTTTCCAGGGGACACCTAAAAGTGATGGACACGCCCAGATGTTGTTGCTGCAGCTGTTCGGAGTTTCTTAAGCCGGTGTCCGTCCTCTACGTAAAAGTTAACTAAACTGTAAGTTTTTTTGGGTTTATTTTCATAATCAACTTTATTACTGTATACTGTTAACCCCCGAGACATATACGATCTCAAGTAGCATGTCTTTCGGAGGAATGCCTCCTCAATTGTATGAGCTCGAAACATGCCATCTTTTCCTGTTAAACTGAAGAAACAGCGCTAAAAAGACAGCCCCTGTTTAAGAGTAATTTACAGCACTTAGCATTCACATTCTTCCTTTTCTCCAGGCAATGTATTGTCCATATTGTGGACAACAATTTGTTGGATGTAGTGGACGTTTTTGTGGCTCCTGTGGCAGCAACATTGAGTTTTTGTCACCTTTTGCAGAAGATGGTAAGCTCTTCACTAGTATTTGAGTTTAAATGTCTTCTTTGTGCATGATGTGGTACTGTGTTAATGAATGGTGTAGAATTACTTTTGTAAGTAATGCCTGTGAAGGAACTATTCTTCTTGTATGTTAAACCTTCCTCTTTTAGGTAAAAGGTTAATTAAGAGTGATTCCCAGGCCAACCTAAATGGAACAGGGCAATAATTAATGTTATTAAGTACATATGTGTTTGCCCTGCAATGACATGTTAAAATGGCTGCTGTGAAAAGGGCCTGTTGTTAAATGCTCTTTACACCATTGGTAAACCCACACAGGTGATACAAGTATGCATCTAGGTTTCTGTGTTCTGACTCATAAGCTTAATATGCTTAAATACAAAACAATAGGGGTCTGTTTACATCATTGGTAAAGAAGGTAATATTGAAGATGAGGTTATCATTGTCAGTGAGACTTTGATGCTAGTAATGTTAAATGCCAATCCAAGTTGAAGTTGCGCACACATTGAGCAGACTATTAGCACTTCTGTCCATCCTGGGAGAGGGATCCCTCACATGTGACTCTCTGAAGTTTTTACTATCTTTTTACCCTGTGAAAAGTGTTTTTTTTGTAGTTTTTCCTTACGCTTGTGTATGGTTAAGGGCAGAGGTTGTCCCACCTTGTAAAGCCCTATGGTAAAGGGTTTTGTATTTATAAAGTGCTTTTCTAGTCTTGATGATCACTCAAATGCTTAACAGTACAGTTTTACATTCACCCATTCACACACACATTCATACAGTGCATCTATTCACAGCACTTTGTTAATCTATTGGGGGCAATTCTGGGTTCAGCATCTTGCCCAAGGACACCTCGGCATGCAGATAGGTCAGACTGGGGATCGAACTGCCAACCTTCAGGTTGGCGGACGACCACTCTACCCCTCAGCAACGGCTTCCCAATGGGACAAATTGTGATTTGTGAATATGAGCTATACAAATAAAATTTGATTGACTTAATACTTTATACTATATGTGTTCATCAAACAGTTAACCTATTTTATTCTTTCTTGCTACTGATACATTTGTGTTTTTCTTATTCGTTTTGTCTCAGCATCCCTGCATTCCTAATGACCCTGTTCTATTTTCCCTTCTGGTCCAGGACCCATATCGGATGAAGTCACGGAGACAGGCCTCATCTACAAATATTTCTCAGACGGTCACACATACGAGATGATCCTAGATTTTCTTGGATAAAAGCACGACATTTTTATGAATCTCAGCACTTTAAAGAGGAGGCTAAAGGAAGCAGGCCTAACTAGGAGGACAAATTATACTCCCATTGCCACTGTGCAGGCAACTGTTGCACAGGAACTGAGAGGCTCTGGTTAGCTGTTAGGTTACAGAGCCATGTGGCAGACATTGCAACAGAAGTATCACCTGACAGTTAAAAGAGATGATGTAAGGCAAACCATTGCCAGACTAGATCCATCTGGAGTTCAACTTCGCTCTAGGCCAGACATGGGCAAAGTACGGCCCGCGGGCCGTATACGGCCCGTTGGGCTTTTTAAACCGGCCCGCCGAACTTGTCCAAATAATAAAATTTTTTTTTTGGAAACTAACAATTTTGTAGCACTTAAATGGCACGTTCTTATAGAACTTTGTAGTTTTGCTTTATTTTTGAAGAAATTGTACTTTCTTGATTCTTGTTGTTCTGGGTTTGAACCCTCGGGGTTGAATGCACTTATTGTAAGTAGCTTTGGATAAAAGCGTCAGCTAAATTAAATTTGCCAGGGAGTGTGGTGTATAGGGCTTGAAAAGGCACATGATCTCCCTTCACTTTTTCCCTTTGCCCTGTGAGCCCTTCTGTAAAATGAGAGGATCAAGGAAACAAAGAGTGGACAATGAGTGCCGAGTGTTTAACACGGAGTCGACAACAAAATACTTTTTCACTGTCCAAGTCCAATCGAAGGCTGTATGCCTGATATGCCGAGAAACTGTCGCAGTTTTCAGGGAGTACAACATCAGCCGTCACTTTGCTACGAAGTTAGTCAACGCAAGAACGGGTTGCTGCAGCTCAGAGGTTGGCGACTTATTTACAGACTCAGCAACATTTTTTTTCACAGACAAACTGCGATTAAAGAGTCATCTACCAAGGCATGTTTTTTGGGGGGCATTCGAAATAGCAAAGGCTAGCAAGCCTTTTTCTGAAGGCGGGTTTTTGTTAAATGGCCTTGCAGATAAGTGCTTTGCTACTTGGTAAAGGCAAAATCCTTTCATGTAATGATTTTCCATGTCATTTATATTAGTTCACAAAAACACTCCATCCATCTGTTCCTGGCCCGGCCCCTCTGTCAAATTTTGGAACCCATTGTGGCCCGCGAGTCAAAAAGTTTGCCCACCCCTGCTCTAGGCGCAGGTTTGTCAGAAGAGGATACTTCACAGAGGGACCAAACCAAGTTTGGCATGCTGATGGGTATGATAAATTGAAACCCTTTGGTATTGCCATCAGTGGCTGCATTGATGGCTTCTCAAGGAAAGTAATGTGGCTCAGGAGTGGCAGCACTAATAACGATCCAGGGATCATAGCACAGTATTATATGCAGTGTGTGTTTGGACAACTCCCAGCCCGCCTTCGCAAAGACTGTGGAACTGAAAATGGCACTATGGCAGCAATGCATTGTGCATTAAGATCTCAGCATACAGATGACTTTGCAGGATCCCTCAGTCACATGTATGGCACCTTAACGGCAAACCAACGAATCGAGAGTTGGTGGTCTTTCTTCAGAAAGCAAAGGTACAGGACTTTTAAGGTTAATTCAAAGAACATGTACAGTGCTGTGAAAAAGTATTTGCCCCCTTCCGGGTTTCTTATTTTTTTGCATATTTGTCACACAATGTTTCAGATCATCAAACAAATTTTAATATTAGACAAAGATAACCAGAGTAAATACAAAAACAGATGAGAAACAAAGTAAATTTTTTTCTAACAGAAAATCCTGAAGGAGATCAGTTCGTGACCTCAAGCTCAAGCGCACTTGGGTTATGCAGCAAGACAATGATCCGAAACACACCAGCATGTCCACCTCTGAAGGGCTCAAAAAAACCAAAATGACGTTTTTTTGAGTGGCCTAGTCAAAGTCCGGACTTAAATCGGCTTGAGATGCTGTGGCATGAACTTAAACAAGGCATTTATGCTCGAAAACCATCCAATGCTGCAAAAATGCAAAAAAAATAAAAATCAGGAAGGGGGCAAATACTTTTTCACAGCACTGTATGTAATGCTGCAATGTAGTCAGTTCTGTGTTTTCACATGCCCAAGGTTTGCAGCTGTGTCAACAATCTACATTATAAAAGAATAATAACACTACAAAGACATTGTCATTCCACCATTAGGACTCAGTTCTGGATTGATGTCTTCAGTGACCTGAGAGAGAGGCACCTTTTCAACGGCAGCCATGAGCACAAGTGCCTCATACGGTATGTCTTCTTGGCCGTCTTGCAGAAGGAGCTTGATGAGTACAGACAACTTTGGAACAACCACACCATCCGACCTATTTGTCAATCTCGTTGTCCATCGGGTAAACCAGAAGCCATGTACCACCTGCCTGACAGGTTTGTATTTACAGTATGTGCTATGTGACCATGTTTTATACATATATGATTGCATTTTCACTTGTGTTAATTTGAACACAATATGTGTGATGCCTAAAGCAGATCAAGTGTATAGTGAGATGCTCTGCAACTTCTACAGGGTCCTGCACTGAGACTTTGCTTACACCCTTGGTATACTGGCCCAATATGACAAAGTGACAAATTCCAAAGTATGAAAACTATTTCATTCTTTCCAAAGGGAACTCAGATACTGTTACACAAAAACAAAAATTACCCTTCCACACCAAACCTACATTTATAATGTACAAAGCAAAAAGGTGAATTTATCTTATAAATACCAAAAAGTGCCTTGTGGTAGAAGCAAATATGACTTTATTTGTTTGAAAGTGCTTCTGTCAACCTATAAATTAACTTGTGGCTCATTTCTGTCAACAGAAATTTTGTTTACATTTTATGACTGCTGAAAAACAGACTTAGTTTGATATATAATTCTTATTTTGCATTTTTGCCTACCTTTTGGGGGTTTAAATGATCAATTTATAATGACTTGACTTATAGCTTTTTGATTTCTGACTGGTCTTAGGTTTGACGGAAGGGAATGTGGATTCCCAGTGTCCCAGGAAGCCCTACACCAGTTTGATGACTTACTGCCAGCTCCGCGCAGTCTGTGTGGTGATGTTGATCTCCAAAGTCATTTTGCAGACTTGGAGAGACAGAGTGGGCTTGCTCTACCAGTCGACTGGACAACTGCTGTTGTGAATTACATATCACTCAAGAATATGTCTGGACTTTAGAATCTTCAGCTTCTGGTTCTGCAACATAATTTGATTGGTAGACATACGTGTTATATAAATAAATTATTGTAAAAATAACTAACATCCAACAGCCTTGTGTATGTGTTCATTTATTTGTTCTGTTACATCAGTTTCTTTTGTAAATATTAGATTTTGTCAACACAATGAATATACCACACATGGAAAACCCTGTGGTCTTTAATGAAAACTGTAACATGTACAAAATTAACTTAACATCAACTTTGGTGAACATTAACAAATTGCAGGCTAAAAACTCAGACTGATATGAACATGTCTGCATTCCTAAAATGGTCATAAAATAAGTGGCACATTTGCAGCATTTGAATATAATACTTAAACATTAACTTTGGTGAACCAGGTTTCGGGGTTTAAATAAGTACTTGCTGGACACTCCAGTGACCAGCAATTGGTTTGAGCTTTAAAGAAGCCCAAACCCAGGGGCATTTTGTATGCCAAATTCCATGGCTTCTTGAAAGTCTTCATAGCTTCGTAAGATCGGAATCTTAATTGTATTAGAACATACATTTGCGATAGGAAAACGTGAGGTCTTCTGAAAAAGTATCTGTGGCTGTGGCTGTATAGTTGCAGGAGGAACTTCCCTCAGCCCGGTCCCAAACATCAGGACATCCTCCAAAGCAACACCTTCCGGGCGTGTCCATCACATTTAGGTGTCCCCTGGAAACACTTCCGTTGTGTTGTGGCCTCTTCTTGCAGCGTGTTTGTCTTTTTGCAGCACGTTCCGGTATTTGCTGCGCGTTTCTCTATTTGCAGTGCGTTACGGTATTTGCTGCGCGTTTCTCTATTTGCAGCGCGTTACGGTATTTGCTGCGCGTTTCTCTATTTGCTGCGCGTTTCTCTATTTGCAGCGCGTTACGGTATTTGCTGCGCGTTTCTCTATTTGCAGCACGTTAAGGTATTTGCAGCGCTTTTCCTTTTTGCAGCGTGTTCCTGTAATGTGTTGTGTTGTGTTGTGAAATTGATGAAGATGTTTTTTTACTTTGCTGGTGTTTTGACAACTTGCAGGTGTTTTCTTAAGTTGCTGTTCGTTGAGCTTTCAGGGCCACCGTAGCTTGCCTTTCACATAAACAAACAAAGACGGGACACTGAACAACGGTAAGACAAACGCTGTGTAATATGGAATTAATGTGAGATTTTAAACTAAATAAACGGAACATTTATAACACAAGACATTGTATGGCGTGGTGATTTTAACAGAAAACCGACGGGTACAAAGGTATTTAAACTGTAGTGGTGTAATGGTTGAAGGAAGCTTTTGCACTATGCACGGAAGTTTGGATGAAAAATGGACAGTTTAACAAACATAAACACGGTATACGGACCCGGACAACAGACATGCAACACATAGTTAACATTTGTAAGGATTACACGTTTAAACGGGGCCAGTGTATTACTGCCGTGACGGTTGCCGTGCGCACCGTCACAGCCTGTTCCTGGTTTTAAATGGACAGACACTTTATTTCTATATTTTTTTATCAAAAGTAGCCTAATATGCAGCAACATTTATAAAAATACATTTTTGAATTAAATATCGATCTTTATTATCTTTATTTTCAGTCATCACATGACGCAAACCTCAAGCTAAACTTAAAAGCTCAATAAGAGCCATTGAGTATTTGTGTGATTCATAATCCGATTAATTGTTTCAATAATTGATAGATTAATCAACTATCAGAATAGTCGTTAGTTGCAGCCCTACTTGTGTGTGAGCCACAGTTCCTCAAAAAAACCACATTCATATTTTTTAAATGAAGACGTGTTCTACCTCGTATTTTATTTTAAATACATATTACGTTAAAAATAAAAGGAGTACTCTAGCTCAGACATCAAGTCCACTGCTGCATGTTTAGAGGACTGACATTCATGAGTGCATGCAATTTGGTACAAATCAAAATCAAACTATAGTGAATTTAATTGTGGTTTCATTAGGGGACTGTTGGGTCTTGGTGGAAGTTTACATTCTAATGAGTTCCATTCTAGCTTAATGACACCAGATTGCCAAATATCAGCACTAGCCTTAAGAAACTAAGAATTCAACTAGTTTTTTTCCTTCATTACTCTTTACACGTTTGATTGAATAACCCTTCAGTATATCAGAGGCTGATACAACTGGACAGTGTAGAACACATGCATATATTTTGTTCAAATGTTTAATGCAATATATATACTTAACACCCTGACTATTGTGGCATCTTTGGAGAATAAAATTCGTATTTTATATTAATGCAGAGGAAAAAGTTTGGAACTCGGGGCCGACTCTTTACCCTGCCAAAGTACAGATGTCATTTTAAAAGCCTTCTTCTATAGATTATACATCAGATAATATTTGCATTTGGGATTTGAAATATAACGCAGGAGCAGCAGAGGGGAAAATAACAATCTATTTATTTTTTTTACAAATAATAGTCTGTCAAGTCAGGAGCTATGTTTGCACCGCAACATCCCAGAGTTTTGTGAGTCACACCCAGTGAAAGGTTCTCTGTACTTCAAGATATCCCCAGTGAAAAAAGTGGACAGTAAATGGGCGTGGAACAAACTTTTCTTAGTGCTGCGCGGTTGCGCAAGGGGTAAACCAGCAGCTAGCGACAGCCTTAAAAGGCAAAGCCTATACGAAATAGAACAGTATCTTGACAAAGCATACATGCAGGTCATTTATGTAAACCTTATATTTGTCCTGAGACTGACAAAATTAACCAACTTTAACAAGAAACATAGATTAGGTGTAGCTTGTAATGACCAATTATCTCAATGTGTGATTTGATTTGTCAACACATTTTCAGTCATTTCCATTAATACCCGCGCAGACTCACTAATGACTTATGGGGGCCCCACAGTGGAGCGAAGCTGCTCCTCTGGTGAAATGCCCCAATAAAATTTACAAAGTGAGCAATAATGGATGAGTAGTTTTTACTGGGTGATTAGGCTAATGTGCTTTTAATTGGCAGGAGGGAGCTTCTTTTGTTAAGGCATGCAGAATTAATGCAGTGGAGTAGACAGGAGGTGTTGAGCACCGTGTTTTTCAAAAACGTTAATGAAAAGACACCATACAATGGCTGCAGACACTCATCAATGTGGATTTTAGAAAGTCATTATTTTTAATGATTCTTTCCATCAGGTTAAGATTCTCATAAGGTTTTGTAGCAGAAAATGCTGTTCACATATCTTTTTATTAATGTTTGTACAAGTACATTACACTTTCCCCTTCCAACGAGCTCCCACACAGTTCAGATGCAATGTGAGTAGCATCAAATTAACATGCACTTTGCCTAACCAGATAGCCTGATGTGATTGGCTGAACCTGTATAAGGAAGCAGGAGCAGTTGAGGTATTGACCTCATTAAACCAAGGTAAGTGACTCCAGCCAAGGAAAACCCATAAGAGAAAAGGTGTGTCCACATGATCAGATAAACAAAATACAGTTTACAGAGTTAACCTGCAGTGGTTCCATTGGCAAGAGAAGGTACGTGACCCTGGGTGCAAAATACGGAAGGGTCCAAGGCCCCTTGATTGACACTTGACCAATGAAAGCTTCAACAGCTCAATTCTGGGGGGCTCTGCAAAAAACTTTTTATATTATTTGTCACTTCTACTTGTCATTAATGTCTTTAGAAAATTATTTTGTAATAAATAGTGCCGCTGATTTGTGCTCTAATTTAGTGGTTGACAATTAACAACACTTATCTGAAGTTATTAGGAAATCAGAAAGTACCGATGCTTTCTTTCTATTTGTTAAATTTGCTCTTGAGTTAATGAGACACGTTTTTAAACACATTGAAAAGAAAGTCCAACATTTTATGCGCAGGCAATTCACCTGCATCAGAGGCACGAAACGGGACATGACATGCACAGGGATTAAAGTGACCGTAACGATGCAGACTCATGATCCGACACCATCTATTAATAACTAAAGAAATGTGATGATCAAGAGTGACAGAGACGAGCAGACCTGGTTCTTCTGCATTAATTGGTCACAAAATGTGCTTTGATTTTCATTTAAGTCATACATGTTGAGGAATATTTGATCATCCTCTCACATTACTGCATATGCCACTATATATTATGTATATAGTGTATATTAAACATCATATTTGTATTAGGGGAATAGTGCCTGTTGAATTCCAGACACACTCTTATTCCCTCTCTAATCAGTACCCAAGGTCAGGCCAGAGATAAAGGCCCAACCAACAGTACATTGTAGTGTCTACTCTCATGGAGTTTCATATTCAACTCATATGCTCCAAACAGAGAGGCACCAACTCTTTTGCGCAATTCACCAGTGGCAAGACTGAAGGACACAATGTGCTTTAGCCATGCAAACTTCAGACTTAACTATCCAATAGGATGCAAACACCCACATGTTACATAGAGGGTGACAGCAATTCTAGCCATTCATGGATGTGCTGTTAGAATGGGTGATGCAAGTAGAGGGAGATATACTGGGATGCTGTTGGAGACATCTTCAGACCTGGTGGTGACAATTGCTCATGAAACTCTGTTAGCGTTTGTATATTGTTTCACCTTCTGGTCTCCTTGATGCATCAAGTCTACATTAAACTCTTCTGCATAAGACATCAGCTGCTGCCTGACTTTTCCTTCTACCAGCTTCGATAAAAAACCCTCCATAACAACACGCTTTCACAAACAATGGAATTAAGCAGGGAGTGAATTGTATTGGAGGTTCATACACTTGATATAGATGTTTGAGCTTCACTATTATCAAACTACCACCAGTTTAACATCTGGAGTAAAATAGTTACAGCAGAATCATGGTTTATTGCCAAGTAGGTTTACGCATGCAAGGAATTAGCTGTGGTGTGTTTTTAAGATGCGTCTCCCTTTTTAGAGAGTCAGTCTCATAATTAGAGAGCAAGAGCGGATAACATGAGAAATGTTGTGAGGCGGAGTAACAGCTCATCCTCTACTGAATATGTGATATGGTTTGCGCTTTATTTCCAAAGTCATATTATTAATTTGGAAGCTGAAAGGCCTTTGTACCCTCAAAATCTGTGTTGTGAAAATTGTGACTAGATGTTTTTAACCCTCTACAAATTATAAGTCTATTCATCACAGTATAATGAGATCTGCTCTTGGCTGGGGTAAGTGCCTGTAAAACAGACATGTGGCTAGGCAGTAAACGACTATAGCAACAGTTAACTGTTGCACAGTCGTCCTTGCTCTGATTGGTGATTGAGAAACTGGTTTAGCATTGAATTCAACCAAGTGCATTACAGGCTGCAGATGGAGAGAGATGTATCCAATATTATCTGTTAGAACATAGTGACAATTTTACCAAATTTGACAGTTATTTATTTTAACTAATCTAGTTTTAAACAAACACTTAGGTGGAACAGACTTCAAAGGAGGAATTTGTGACCAATTCCTACAACAAAACTGTTCCAGCTCAGCCTTGTTCTTAGGATGTGTGGTGTGAGCAGATCTCGGAGGTTGTTTGACAGCATCTCTGCAGGGTTAAAGTCTGGTCCACTCCAACAGGTTTGATTTGAGCTCATTCTGTTATGAGAGTTACCAAGACACTTAGGGCCAATGTCCTGCAACATAGTTTTAATAAGCTTCCAATGACAGGCTGCCCCCTTTCATTTTTTTTTGATGGAGATATTATTATAAACCAGAGAAAAACATGATGGACCGGGATTTCAGTTTTGGTTAGAAAATAATTACAGCCCTATTGTTTGTTGATTCAGTTCCAAATCTTTGCATTCAAGTACTAGGTTTTTCAACCAGTTTTTATGGTAAATATGCATAGAGACTGCCCTCTATTGGTTGAAAGCCTGACATTGGCTGATCTGGAGGCAGGTGATGAATCTGGAGGCAGCTTACATTACCAACCACCCACTCCTCGTACCAAAGTGCCTGCTGGGGAAATGTTGTTTATAGACAAATTGTTTTCTGGTCTTATTCCAGTAGAATTGGGTTTTGTCCCTCCCTACAACGGACATTCTCCTAGGCAGACAGGCCATTCTTGTGACTGCAGCACACTGAGGACAGAAAGGACATTATTGGTGGGCATGTGAGTGTGTCGCTTCTGATTTATTGGATATTTTATGAGAGAGCTACAAAGATATTCATGATAGTAACCTTTGCTAGGAAAGCTCATGCTCCCGCCGTAGCAATGGCTGAAGGCAACAGCTCAACCCATTCCACCCGGGACCACCATAGTCCTCCACCATACTAATACCCACTTCAGGGGATGCTTGAGGGTTAACATCCTCCACTCCAAAAGATCCCTCTGTGGCTGAGGAGTCCTACAATTCCCCAAAATCACTCTATTCATTTTGTGGCCTGAGGATGTCTCTAACAATGACTCTGACATACAGCGCCCCTTGCCCCCTCAGACCATTTGGAGTCGGACCAGGGGGTGAAATTACACTTAAAGTAACAAGTTAACCAATCTACATGTGGATTTGTGTGTGATTACCCCTAACAAGTGCAGGAATGCATCTGCAAGTGGCTCTTGTATTGATTATTTTTATATTTTATGTCTAGTTTTGATATACTGTAATGACAAATAAACACTGGTTGTAACAGCCTGGAATTATCCTTTCGGAAATGAAAGAACCATGGGTCTTAAAGATGCGTCTCCCTTTTCAGAGTCAGTCTCCTAATTAGAGAGCCAGAGCGGATAACATGAGAAGTGTTCCTCTTCTGAATATGTGATGTGGTTTGCGCTGTAATCCACTGAGCAGCCAGGACGTCCCTGAGCTGATCAAATGTCCAAACTAAGCAAGAATGGATGAGTAGTTTTTACTGGATGATTAGACTAATGCGACTTTAATTGGTAGAGGGGAGCTGCTAGTGTTGAGGTCTGCAGGTTTGAAATGTAGAATCTCTACAGGTCCACCACATAGACATCAATATTCTTAGATAAAGCAAGATCATTTTATATTTTTAGCAGCATTATCAAGATATGTTTCTCCAAACATGTGCTTCGACAAAGACAATCACAGAGTGTGCAAACAACCACTGACTTCCCTGAAATGTGTGCATAAAATATTTATAATGTCCCTCAGAGAAGAGATGTGGATTTGTTTATTGTTCTGTTTTTTATAATTTAAAGTAAAAAAGTCACCTATCATGCTGCAGCTCTGAGTCAACAAACCAACAAAAAGTTATGAACACACACAGCTAAACAGGGTTTTCATATTTCTTCTCACTTAGTCAGAAAAGTTACCGTCAATGTGAAGAAGCTGAAACTCTTAAAAGAGGTGTAGTTTAAACCGAGGCTGCAATTTGTGGCACAATTCAATTCAACTGCACCACACTTATATCCTCCAAATTGATCATACAGTTGAACCCTCACATATTTTTCAATCCAGAACCTTTGAATTTTTTCAAAGCTTTTATCACAACATCCAACCATCAGCCTATAGTTATCATACACAGGTAGAAGCAGCTATAAATGGGTTGTCTATGAATTATTATGCCATGTCCGTGACATAAGAAATATGACTTGTCGTTTTAAAGATAATTACATTTCACCTAACTTTAGATTTAAATTTTGTTTAAATCAATTAAACACAGATTTACATTTAAAGATATTTATTGCATTTTTAACCCCTTGTCTGATGATAAAACAACTGGCTTGAGTGGTCTACTGTGCCATTTTCTGAAGCATTCACAACAACACAAATCTTCCTGAGGGGTGGTGCAGCAGGCAGTGACAGGAGGTAACTCTAAATTGCACTGCATAGATCACATGGTTTGTTCGGGCCACAGTAACTGACATTTGCCATGTTCAGATAATTATTTTCATTTACAACAACATCACACTGTTCAACTTTTATAGTTGTTTCCCCTTTAGTTTATCATGTTCTTCAGACTGGATAATTCCCTTAATTTGTTCAACAACAGGGAGCAGGGCACTGTAAGTAGCTGACTTTATATAAAGTCACGTAAGGGGTCACACAAATCCAACCATGAAGAGCTGGTGAGCAGACCCTGTGCACACTGATGCTTTTGCTAGCAACAACCTTGTCTGGGTTTTGACATGAGGACATCAGTGGGAAGAGTCCAACATGCATCACATCTGCTTACCTCCCGGCCTTGGACAGGGCACACTATCCTCTGAACAGACCACTGCTCCTTTCAAAAGATGAAGTGTCACGACACTGCTAGCAGAAGGACATCAAACTAAAACTAGCGAGGCGGCTCACAGGTTCATGGCAGGAGACAGCTGTCACCCTGGGGCTTAGCAGGACACGCGGTCTGTCTGGGAGGAAACATTTACATTGTTCAGGATTCTGTCATTGTTGTGTTTGACTCAGATGCAGAGAGAGCTGACATGATTGGGATCAAGACCGCAGATGTTGTGTCTGAGAAAAAAGCAAAGCTCACTCATATATAAGGTCTCTTGTAAAGTTGATTTCATGAAGATGACCTCCCTGCTGAAACCACAGATCCCTTTACAACAGAGGATGTGTGCTAGGACGAACCCGACAGAAACACCCTGCTTGTTTGTCTCAGTGTAAAAGACGAATAGGAAATGAGTGTGTGTGTGTGTGTTTCATCAGAGGATGATTGACTGCTTATTAAAAAGAGAGAGAGAGACTGCCCAACACCAAATGTTCTTTAAGTTAACCTTTAATATAATTACAGTTTACGAACAATATGTCAGGAAACTACACATGAAGCTGTTAATTTTCCGGTTGTGCAATAATTACAATAAAGCTTTTGTTGGATGGATTCAGTCAACGGAGACAGGAAAGTGCTATTACTTTGAAATAGGTAAAGGAAGTGTTGCAGTTTATGTTGTGATATATTCCACGGATATGAACATTGAAACTGTGGTGAGATCACTGTCTATTTTTCTATGAATCGCACTTGGTACACTGGGAAAATAGACAAGCCTCCAACTCTCTAAGAGCATACCCATCCCTCAAGCCTCCAGGGCAGCCGGTTCTTTACACTGCACGGTAAACCACATTTTCATTATTCACTGCGGTTACTGAAGACTATACATCTATTCATGTGATACTTGATGTTATATGTTGTACATATTGTAAAAAAACAAACATTTACTAGGTACATTTATTTACATACATCACATAGTGTAGAAAACACAACTGGCCTAGCCAGTGAAAACAAATCAGGTGAAGCTTGAAATGTCTCTCTGCAGCCTCTGGGTCATGAGTTCTTTAGTGGACTCTTTCCGAATCTGCCCCAGTGTGTAGACGTCTGTGGTGTGTAGCTGTGAGATCCAGTGTAGCTTCCAGTCTTATATGAAGTGTGGCACACAGGTCGGTGAGCTCCTGGCATTGGAAGGATGGATCCATGTTATCTGTCCCACTTCAATCAGCTGTAAACACAATCAGTACAATTAGCACAGTTCAATGACCATATACATCTATATGTGTAACCGAAAACGATGACACGGCTGAAAACTGTGCAGTGGTTCCACTCTCTCCATTCCAACGGATTTTCTTTGATGAGCTTGACAGGTATGCAAAGTTAACACCATATCAACAGATGTACCCTGAAAATGGTATCACTGATTACACTCATAATAGCATACTTGCGTATATAACGCTACAGATTATGTTTCTAAAATTATACTAAGCCTGATGTATTTAGTCTGCCTTTTACCTATTTACTGAAGGACTGCAACACAACTAAAGTAGCACTGTTTCACCATCTGAGGAAAGAAAGTGTAAAATCTGTGACACTCTTTTAAGATGCACGTGGGCTGAGATACAGTAGCAAGATTTAAAAAGTGAGAGCAACAGAGTAACAACCATATTTGGGCAGAGCATTGTTTTGGCGCTATATGCTTATTTAAAACATTATGGTAATTGAAGTTTAGCACATGATGTATACCATGCTCCCCACCTTACTTACATTTGCTGAATAAACCTGACCTGAGGCTGTCGACAATTCATAGAAAACTTCCTGAAAATCCATGTGGCAATAGTCGAAGAATTTTTTTTTGTAATGACAATATTCATTTGTCAGGTTTATTTTAATATATTGACTTCACTTTGAACAAATACAAAAAATCCAGTGTCACAGAATCGCACAGAAAGAGGAAGAAATATACAAACACACAGAAAATGAAAACTGCACTGCAACAAATTACATACACAGTTTGTGTGTGTCTGTGTGTGTGGGCATGGGTGCATGAGAGTGTGTCAGGAGCAGGGCCTGAGGTGATGATGGTGCTGAGGGATTAGTAAATGACCCTTTCTCACTCTTGCTGGCAGAGAAACAACTACTTACTCCTGACTTTCACCATGCAGCCATAGCAGGGAAATGTGCGTGTGTGTGTGTGTCCTATAGGACTACCTGGGGGAGTAATGGGATTTCTGCCTTTGTGTCTGCAAAGAAAAAGACCAATTGTGTGGACTTGCCCTTGACTGCCACTGCTGCCGCACTGCTGCTTGAAATATAGCTGTGTTAGGCAAGTGTGTGTGTGTGCTTAGCCAAGGAGTTGAGAGAATTACACTTTTCTTGTGTCTGTATATACATTGGCTTCAGAAGGATTTTGTATTCAGATCTCTTCAGCTTTTTGTTGAAGATTTGATGAAAAATGGAAAATAATATAATCTGTTTTTCACAACAATCTACACTCAATAGCCCATAAAGAAAAGGTGAATTTTTTTTTTTTATATCTGCAAATTGATAACTATTTATACCCTGAATTTTGTATAAATCCTTTCAGCAGCCTGTTAAGATGTATTCCATTCTGCCAGGTAGATTTCCTAAATGGAAAGGAAGCATCCTGCTGGATAAAAGAATGGTCTAAGTTTGCTGGAAATCTTTTCTCTAATAATAGCTTGTCTACTTCGGATATAAGCAGTTGTTTCATGGTAAAATGCATAATTTAACTGCATATGAGCATAAGAGTGTCAGCAATGTTTGTAATTGATCGTTCCTGTTGCATTCTACACTGGCAGCTGAGGCTAGTGCGAGTTGTTTTCTTTAAGAAGGTGGTCATGTGACAGGAAACTGACAAATCAGCAAAGGCTACGTTTTGCCTTCTAAGACCCAGCAAATGGTTGTGAGTGTCTATGTAGTTTCCACACAGCTCTGTTTCTGCAGCCAAAGAGTTTTCAAACTAAAATGGGTCTGCAGCTTTTCCAAACTTCTCTGTTTGAGTGGCTCTAAAACCCCGGAGTAGTGTGGAAACCAGACATATCTGTAGCAGAGTTGATACATTCTTAAACAAAACCATAGTCGTGTGGATGCAGCTTATTTTTTTAAATGCACCAGGAGTGCTGTTACAACTGATTTGAACTCAAAGTTTGAAAAATGACACTGACCTTGTTTGGAGATGATGACACCGTCACTCACACTCACTTGCTGATTGGTTCTTATCAATCACGACTTAACTACAAGCAGCACATGCAAAACATTAACATTTACTTTCAGAAACAGTTCCAACTCATTGTCAGTCCAAGAAAAGAACTCCCTTGTCCTACTTTTCACCATCGCCCGTTCATAGTACTGTAACTAAGCAACCAACAGCAGAGTGGACAATCGTGCATGATGCATACAGTGTGATGTGATATGCATTTTCAGGTTACTGTGCATTTAGTCCCACAAATATTTTATCCCATTATCATGACATCACATGCCTAATTAGTATGGACAGAGATTATTTCTGAAACAGAGCTACAACATTTTCATGTCCCCCCACAAAATGTCTTTAAAGAAAAGACGATAACACAGTACACTTCACAGAGCTCAACCTCTGTGTCTCCGAGGCTGTCGCCTATTTTCCCACTTTTATTTCCACCCCACCAGACGTGACATTTGAGTTGAGTATATGACTATCTCCAGGTTGAAGCAGTGACCTGATCTGTTCAGACACCTTTAACAGCCTGTAACTGGTGTCGTCCACTGATTCACACCATTTGAATGATGCTTCCAGTCAAGCGGTCGCCTTAAGGAAATCAAACGGGAAATGAAAATGGACTGTTAGAGTAGGAGAGAGGGAAATGTCTTGGCTATTTTGTCAAGAACTGAGCAGGATCTGTCTTAACTATCTCATGATGGATTTCCTGCCTTGAAAGGATAAGCCTTTTAAGGAGGATGGCCTCAGTTTTTCAGACTTCTTAAAATTGCCTGACTATAGGAAAAAAAGAAAAAAAAGAAATATACGTATATATACACTAATAAACTGCATGTATCTGAACAACTAAAGGCAACACATTAAAACTCATTATGTAGTCATATACTGGTAACAAGGACGTTTCAATGTAGACTGCAGTGAAAACAAATCTGCTGTTGTCAGAAAAATATTAATTAGTCTAATTAGTCTAATTAGTAGGAGTGCACCTGTCTCAATGTGAGGCTCCAAATGGAAACATAGCAAAATAAACAGCCAGAGATTACAACCCACAAAACAGGATGGAGGGTACGTGGATGGATGGATGGATGGATGACTTTTGCGAAAACCCACATCAAAATAGATAAATGGTAAAAAATCACAAATACAACGATGCAGTCCTTTATTAACCTTTTTTCAATTTTCTTCTGCCCCACAGGGTTGACGCTGTCATTTGGTCTGCTGCTGATGGGCACTTCAGATCAGTGTCACTCACAAATGTCATGTCAACTGACTGGAGGATACTGTATTGACAGTTAATTAGTCTTTATGCCTGTCTCTCTTATTTTCCTGAGGTGGAGACCTACCCTCTTCATCACTCTAGAGCGTCAGCGTTAACACCACATGTTTTCCACATGCTTGAGCAGTCACCCAGTGTTCAGTATAGTGTCCATGTAGGTCAGGATGTGTCATATTATATATAACAGGACTCTGACACTACTACATATACAGGAAGACAATTAAATAGCATAGTTATGAGGGAAATTTTTACTTGAATGTTGATTGTGTTGTCTACACAGTTATGCGAAAGTTATCAACATAATCAAATGTAATTGTTTTCTACAAATAGTTACTGGACAGTACTGCTTTACAATTATTAAATAGTAGTTGCATGTTTTTTGATCTTGAAAAAGTGAGACATCCTTTCCTTCGGTAAAGTTACATACTTTAAAGAGTCAGGCATGCAGCCACTAACTGTGAGTCATTCACTATCTAATGTCTCCTAGGACCAATATATTAAGCTACTGTCATAGACAAGATGAGAGTATGCCTAATCTGCTGGGAGATGGCTACATATAAACAAAATAATGACCAAAGGATATAAACATATATTGTTATTAGTATAAAGTAGATATAGACAACATATGAAGGATTTTATGGATTTTATTCATTTAAATGTGTGCATTATGAAAAGGTGAAGCATTAAAACACTTCTACGCCTGTAATTCTTTTTCCTCCACCCAGTATTTCACGTGCCTAATTTCCCCCTGGTCTGAGCCATAGCCTGATGGGCCACCCAGTAACTGATTAGATTATCGCCCTTCGCCCTCCCTCCATAAATGGCATATTCAATCAACTCTGTGTTTTCATCCGAAGCCATTGGCAGATTAGCCCAGGGCTTCCAGTCTGTGATTATGGCCACCTCTGAAATGAATCTCAGCTAATCATGTTATCAGAAGCCAGTAACCTTCTGCTGCAAAAGAAGCAAAAGCTTAATGG
Source organism: Limanda limanda (assembly GCF_963576545.1). Classification (NCBI taxonomy): domain Eukaryota; kingdom Metazoa; phylum Chordata; class Actinopteri; order Pleuronectiformes; family Pleuronectidae; genus Limanda; species Limanda limanda. The sequence continues at coordinate 4,190,667 of NC_083645.1, read as the reverse complement.
AGCTGAAGGCTGCAGGAACAGAGGTCTAAAATTGTCTGGGGGGGGGGGGGGGGGGGGGGGATGTATGATTAAAGGAGCACAGAGGGAAACCCAGTATTCAGCGTTAAAGAGGGAGAGGAAGACAAACACTGATAAACGAGAATGAAAAAGAAGAAATCTGTTGTAAACTGAAACTGCCACCAAAACTGGTGTTTTGGTGAGTAGTGACCTCTCAGTTGTGAACAGCAAACAGTACGTACTCTGTACCAACGATAAAGAAGAGGAATCATAAAATGATTTTAACAATCATCAACATCTAATTTATGAGATTGAAAGTAAAGTACAGCACATCAATAAGCATATGTGTTCCTTTTAAAATGTTGCGTAGGATGGGAGGGGAATGAGGCAGTTGACAAAACAACAAAGGGAACAGGTGTTGAAATACTATAACCTAGGATGTAAGAACATAATACGTGAAAATGAAGCATACTCCACAGTGGTGCTAGTTAGAAAGCACCATGGCTGGCAAGTACATCTGTAGAGAGACAGAGACCGTAAACTATGTTGTGATCTAATGCTAAACATCTTGGCACCGATGATTAGGAATGAAGTAAAACAAAGAACTCCAGATCTTCTCCATCTCACTGGAATCCAGCCATTGTTGCTTTGCATATTAAAAAGGAGAAAATCATGGATTGTAATTGAAGCTTATGAAACATATTTGTGTTTCATTAAATCAGTCGTAGACATAGTACTGTCCAATATCTATCTCTGGACATGTAGTGGTAATGTAGTGGTTGTATGCCAAAAACATCTTACTTCATTGTTGTCAATTTGTATTGCTAGCAATGGCTAACCTGGCAAAGCAAACCCCCTTTCCAACACCAGAGCTAAAAAAAAAGAACTTTGAAATTTCTGTACACTAACATGGTGAACTCAGTTGTGGTGTCTCTCCTAGGCTCCTACTTCTGGGGTGAATTGAATGCAGCATTCACCAGATATTTGTTGATGCTGATGTTGTCTGTCATTTGCTGTCAGTTGTGGGTTCAGAGCCATAACTCAAAAAAGCTGCCCGTTGTAGCTGGAAACAAGGTTGATGAGTGAAGAGGGGTGAATTTGCAAGCTCCATAGAGCTGCGGGCAGCTGCTTAGTCAGGTGATAATTCTCTGTTGGTTTGTCACAACGTGTTACACCTTTCATATTGTGCACTTTATTATCAGGTCGGCTTTAACAGATGAGTTCTTACTGCAGCCTGCTGAATGCTTGATCCTCTTGTCTGAATCAACTGCCAAGTGGCAAGGCAGCTTGCAATTGAGCCCGTTGTCCGATGGAAATGTCCCTTCCCGTCCATACATGACAGATTTTTAATCTGTTCAGTGTTGCTAACCCTTCGTGTTGGCAGTGTGGCCCAGGGGTTCTTGCGCTGTGATTACAGCTGCCTTCAAAGTGTAGCTAATTATGTTAGCGCCGACCGCTAATGCACTGCTTTTAATTTGAATTGCCAGCTTCACTGACTCATGACTGTTAGACTTAATCACCAAAGGAGAGGAGGCCATATATCACGTCCATGGTGGCACTACGGCTTTGGCACAGAATACCTCACCTGCACTGCCAGGAGGAGAGAGGGAGCACTGCTAAAGTACTGGACTACACATTCATTTATATGCTGTGTCAACACTGTATCCTACACCGGGGCCAATAAAGTAGATACAGGATATTCAAAAAGAGGAGTGTCATGGAGAGACAGATCGGGTCTTGGAGGAGAGAGGGCAAAACTCACAGATTCATCACTTCACATCTCATTGATCCAAAGTCTACAAAGTCAAGGTCTGGAATAAAAAAATATATATAGCAGGCTAATAAGCACTGTGTCCACAGATTACCTATATAGATATCACCGACCTTGTTTTAAAAGGAACTTTTACTCCGGTAGAGAAGTTAATGTGGTACTTTTACTTGATTAAGGGTTGAGTTCTTCCACCTCTACTGTCATACTTTACTTTTGGGACTATAACTCTTTTTAGGGGATGTCTTTATGAATATATCTTACCCACACACAGCCTGAAGCAATTCTCCACATTTAGAGAGCACTGATTATGCAAATGAGAAAATCTCACCGACCCTCACCTCCAGATGAGCTGGTGGCTCTCATCAGGCCACATCAAGCCATTTATAGCAATGCAGTGCAGTAGGGAGCCTATTGACATTGAATCTAAACTTTCCTGCATGAGACAAAATGAACAGCACAGAGGATTGCAGCATATTTGCAGTGCTGATGTTTCTCATACCGAAGACCACATCTCGTTGTGGGCACGGTAGGCTTTTTCTCTACAAATGAAATAGAATCTCCCATAAACCGGTGAGCTCACTACGACAGAAAGATTCCCAGTCATGGGGTTTTCTCTGACACCAAATAAAATGCATCTGATGAACGAACCTGCCCGTGTGCCGAGCGAAACACTGGCTTCATCAGTCTTATTGATTGATGATCAGCAGTCTGATGCAGGATTTCAGATATTGATCAGGGTAAGTGCAAGGTATTGATCACTGCGGTTCTCTAACGTGGTTGACAGTGACCTCTGTAACATTCTGCACTTACACTCCTTCATTTACAGCTGTATGACTTACAGTGACCCATGTAGTGCCTCTCCCTCCACTCCTCTTTCCTTCACTCACTCTCTCTGTCAGACTCTTTCTCCCCGTATCTCCACCACTGCTGTCTTTACTCACTTCACCTCATTTAATGTTTAATGTAACATTCAGTCTGATTTTTGAAGGTTTATTTTCATCATTATTGTAATTTCATTACTGAATTTGAAGCCACTTCGTGCTGAGAAGTACATTGTAACACCTGAGTGGATATCGTGTTGTAATCTGAAACAGAAGTCAATGATGCATGGTGTTTTATTAAAGTAATTTGTGATGCCATCATCACCTCTTACCACTCCCTACGCCCTTGAAATGTAAAATACCCTGGTCTAAAGCCAAATTCACCCAAAAGTACTCGATAGAAAATAGTCCTAACCACTTATCCTGACCATGACTAATTTTCTACTCGCTCTGCTTCTCCTGTGCAGTGCCGCTGCTAGCCATGTTGGTGCCGTAAGCATAACTTTACTTTGTAAACACAGTACACAGAACAGCCAAAACATACATACACACAAGTATTGGGATGTGCAAAATCTTCGTAGAAATTAAATAGTCATCCATAAATACAAACTTAAAAGCAGAAGTATACAAGTTAGCAATCTTCTTCAATAAAGCAAAGATTTAGAAGCAGATAATTCACACAATTTTACTTTACTTTGTAAACACAATATGTAGAACAGCTAAAACACACACATTCAAGTATTGAGAAAATCTTCACAGCTTTGCTTTGTTGCGAGTAAACAAGCCAACTTCTTGTGATTTTCTCTTCATTTGAGAGTGTTTTGAATTGTAGGCTACTATGTAACGCCCTGCCATCTAGTCCCCTTGGAAAATTAAAATCTGATGGGATTTTAAATGGACCTCTTCGTACTATTTCAACACTATCCGCATCTAAAACTTGTGGCGGCCAAAGAGCAGGATCAGTTGGAGGGGGCACACAGGTCTCTACATTGTCACCTGCTGATGGACTCTCAATGACAGGACTTGTGCTTTCAGAGCACCATCTTAACTTTTTTTTTGAGCAATTAAATATATCTCTTGTTCTGCCTGTTTTGTGATATACATGCCTAAAAGGTGCCTAATATTTCTATACTGAAATAATATCGGCATTATAAGTGTAAGCTATTTTATTTAATGACGTTATTGTTGAGGGTTGATTTGTATTTCCTGTTCTAAGCGGGTTGTTGGTAGTGACTCTTATTTTGAAAGGGGGTTGTAAAGGAAGTGGGCTCTGTGATGAGTGAAGTTGCAAAGTGAGCGGAGAATAAACCGTTGTGCTGTCCCTAGCGCATGACCTGCCCTCGTGTCCTTTTGGGGCCCCCTCAGGACTTGGTGCCCTACGCACAGCGCGTAGTGCGCGTTATGGGAGCGGCGGCGCTGCTCCTGTGTCTTTGGTTGCTGATGCTCAAAGTTCCACTAAATTTAACACAGCACAGCCCTTTACTGGGGTTTTCTCAACTCATTTCGCTGTTGTCTTCAATTGATCTTTGAGCCCTGTCAAATTTCCCTCTGAGTTTTTAAGTCACTCACCTTTGTTTTTGCTGATGGCACCAGCTGCCACTTCTCTTGCCAATTTTGCCAATTCTCCCTCTCATTATTATTATTATTAGTCGTAGTAGTACTAGTCTTAATAACTTGTCTTATTTCTATTCCTCATAAATGGCATATCTCTTTATTATATACAAATAATAGCATACAAATACAAAGAAAATACACAGTAATATGTACAAGAGTCCCATATGTTCAGCCAATTATTTTAAGTTCTGGCTCTTTGAGATTTTAAATTTTGGGCCTTTCTCTCTACACTGGACATGGATTTGGCCAATTAAAAAGATCCATCCAGTCCCACAAAACAATTCATACCATCCCACTCCATCCATCCATTAATATATTGCTTATCCACACAGGGCTGGAGTCAATCCACGCTGACACTGGGCGAATGACGAGGTACACACTGGACAGACATCAGTCTCTCACAGGGCTGACACATAAGCCGTTGTCAAACATGCACTTAACTCAGGAGAATCTACTGACACTCTCCAGAGTGTCTGTAGATTCTTATTTGAGAACAAGTTTCTCCAGCCAGCCCCCAAGTAAAAACTGTCAATCCTCCAGAGAATCTCCTGCTGTTCTCTCACATGGGCTCATTTGGACATTCTCCAGAGAGCGAGTGGGTTTGTTGATGTTTTGAACATACAATTAAAAATATGGAAAAACCAAAGGAATACAAATATTTTATAATGATGAAGCAGTAACACATACATAGAAGACACACAATGATTCCAGGAGAGCTTTTGGTGAAAAGGGTCAGTGTGATACTAGTGTGCTGTAAACAAAAACATGTGCTCATGCGGGAGTTATACATTATAACTTGTCGCTTGAAAGCTTCAGAGATGTCTGTGGATTAGTTTAAGTGGAGAATCTGCTGCGTGTTTCTTGTGTGAAAGTAAAACTCCGGATGAGGTCCATTGTGTTGAAATTCTCCAGATCTTATGTCTAAAGTGTGTCACACCTACAAGGAACAACTACAATTTACAGGCTCCAATTGACCTGTCCATCATCAACCATTCCCTCTTTATACCTATCCCTATGCAAAGTATTGCAGGGAGCTGCTTCACTTTGTATATGCATTGTTGCTCAAGGTCAGCTATCACATGCACCATACATTTTACATTCACCTCCAGGGCTCCTGAAACCTCTCGCTGCGAGAGAAAATTTGTTTACCTTCAATTAGCATATTACTCCAATTATCACGTTACAACCCATTCACCCATTCAACCTTCAACCCATTATCGCTTAAGTTTAATGAACAAAGGCTAATTAGAAATTAATCCCCCCCCTTCCCTCTTTTTTATACAAACGACCTTTGAACATTAATAAAGGAAAAGTTTTTGTTGGGGAAAAATGGATCATTAATTGGTTCAAAGTGTTATCACCCAGGCAAAGAGAAAACTGAGACAATGGCGAAATTTCATATTAGAAAGAACATATTTCATAATGGGAAGTGTAATTATTTCATGTGTTGATACATTTATAGGAGATTAACATGAACCACAGACTGTACTCCAAAGTGGTGCATTTAGCTTTAATGTCCTGTGATACAAGGCAAGACACTAAACATATCAACTCCACTGAACAGGTACAGGGAGCAGATCAAGTTTTCATGGCAGCATTTGCTTTGTGATGTTGCTCAGGTCTTATATATCTTATATCTGAACGTGAAGAAATTAGTTTCTTTCCTGAACTGACCATGTCATTATATGCTAATTAAGAATTGTCACATTAGAAGCCTCTGTATGAAAAGGTGAAGTCAGGTTTTGGAGCGATAATTAATGCTGTTGTTGTAGTCAAGAAAGGTTTGGTCGAGACCTAAGACTTGGGCTGCTGCAGGAGTTGAGGATATACTCTCCATCTATTTGTGTACAGGAGCGAGGCAGGTCCAATTCAAACACAGAAGTCATTGTTCACAAAAAATAAGGGGGCAGGAAACAAACCTGTACCCTTCTCCCCTCAAGTCAAGAGCCTCGGCATCATTCTTGACAGCACCCTTTCATTTGCACCCCATATTCAAAACATCATCCGGACTGCTTTCTTCCACTTCCGCATCTCCAGACTCCGCCCATCACTGACCCAGTCCAGCACCGAAATCCTGGTCCACTCATTTGTCACATCCCGCATCGACTACTGCAATGCCCTCCTCACCGGACTCCCCACCAAACTCATCAAGCGACTGCAAATCATTCAGAACTCGGTAGCCCGGATCATCACCTGTACCAAATCATCGGATCACATCACTCCTGTACTCATCCAACTTCACTGGCTCCCGGTACAACACCGCATCAACTACAAAAACCTTCTCCTCACCTATACAGCTCTCCACAATCTAGCCCCCACTTACCTCTACGCCCTCCTTCAGGAATACACTCCCTCCCCCACCCTCCGCTCATCCTCTTCTGGACTGCTAACCATCCCCACATCATGCCTCAGTACCATGGGTGCCCGAGCCTTCAGCTGCTCAGCACCCAGGCTCTGGAACTCCCTCCCCCACACATAAGACATACAGACTCCATCACATCATTCAAGTCTCAACTCAAAACTCACCTGTTCAAACTGGCATACTCTTTATAACTGGACCCTGTGCACTTCACTTGTTTTTATGTTGATGTTCTGTTTTAATGTAGTTTCACACTACTTACACACTAGATTCTGTGAAACATGTCTTACATTTTTTCACATATAATTCGACACGCAGTCTTTCAATAATTTCTAGGTTGTGTAACAGATATGTTCTGGAACTCCAACTAATGGAAAAACAGAGAATCATACGTACACTTTAACATTTCCGTACCATGCAGCAGTCGTCAGTGTGGCTTTCTACAAGACTACCATTTCAACTCCTCTGTCTTGGAGGCGTCTCAATAACCTCAAGTTAACATCTTTTTACCTGCCTGCCTCTCCATCGGTCTCTTTCCATCTTTTTTATGTGTTGACATTGTGTTCTCACTCGGTACTCCTCTCTCTTCAATCTTACAATCAGAGTATTGCCCCCATCTCCCACCGTTTGTCTTGATCTTTCAATATCAGTCAATAAATACAAACCTGCATTATGTCTCCCTCTTTCCAGCCTCACCCTTTTTCAGTCTCATTCTTAAAACAAGTTTTACTTTGCTTAATATTGACTGAGTCTGGCTGTCAGTGTTACCAGATTGACAGAGTTTGTCAGGGATTAGATTTACAAGCATGCCAGGGATAAGAACATGCGTCTGCATCTATCCCCCCTGACATCCATCAATCCCTCCATCTAGGTTCCCTCTTCACGAACAGCAGAGTTGTGTATCAAAGGTCTATCTACCTGTCTGTCTGATCTAATCAAGATCTCCCTCAGGTCCTGTCTCCAAACAGTCATCCACCCACTGAGTGCTTTTCGTCATCTTTTCACTTTGTAGTAAATGTTTTATCTAGTTCCAGTTCTTTCATCCAACTCTATGGCCTTTTACTAATGCTTCAAAGATAAGCGATTAATTGTTGGCTCTGCTGTTCCTTTAATGATCTAACACAAATGCAAGTTCTAACCAGATGATGAAAGAGGTTGAAACATCTTGTGTCTGGTAAGTGATTCTAGGAAAAAGACAATATGGCTCATTGAGGCCCCTCATGTTTGTCCTAGTGTTTCTGTATTAGGGTAAATATAGAGATCTGGTTGTGACAGACTGGACTGCTTATGCACAGGGACTGAACATAAAGATGGACAGCGTGACAGCTCCCAAAAGTGAAGCTGAAATGTTTTGATCGCCCTCTAGAGGCTGGCTGCACTACCGTTTTTATATATAGTGGTTCTCTAGTCCTGTTGAACATTCAAAGCAATTTATACACGTAACATTAATGCACAAACACATGTCTCTGCAAAACGCTTTTTCTATCACACACTATCAGCCGTCAGGGGCAATCTAGTGTTCCTCGCTTGCCCAAGGACACTTTGGCATGCGTTCTAAGTGAGTTGGGAATCAGACAACCAAACATTCTCTACTTTGTGGACGACAGCCACGCAAGAGGGGATATGGACCAAACTAAACTAATCTAACTCCATGCCCACTTCATTTTTCCAAAAGATGCTTCCTCCCATTTAAGATTATTCTTATCACACTGATGTTAATTTTAAAATGTTGTTTTTGATTGGTTTATTGATACTATAAAAGGGGGTGATACATAATGCATGACAGCAGAGACTGACTCATAATGGGTGGGTGTTTTGGTGCGATCTTGTTACAGTGCATCCAGTCCTCGATCACTACTGCAAGGATATTTATTCTTAATTTTTGTATAATGGGGGAAGGTGGAAACACATTGCCCATTCTGTAATTGCTTTCTTTCTATATGCCTCATATAAGCTTTAGCTGAAAATATTCAGCATTTTATGTTAAGCTGTCACAATTATAGTCCTGTGTACTACCATGCAAACAATTCGTAACTTGTCCACTGCTACAGCTGCAGCAGATGTGAATGTATTTGGTTTTGGTTGAAGCATTGAACTAATTTGAAATTTTGACTTGAAGATGATGCAAGAAAAAAAAAGAATTATAATTCATACTATGGTGAAGATGAATGTATCTGCCAACTCTTATGAAGATCCATCCAACAGCTGTTGAGATTATTCACTCTGAATAATATAGACCTGCAGAAAAAGTCCCATGAGTAATTATAATACATCATCAAAACACTGTGAATGTGTGCACCACACTTTGTGCCAGTCTCTGCACAGTTAGCTGAATTATTTAGGTAGATAAATGTCTGGATAAAGCTGCCGCTGCATTTTTATCCAGGAAGGCGTAACCAGTATTTATATTGACCTCTAAATGATGCAACCTCTATCAGGATATATATATAACATGGTTTGAAAAAACAAAACTCACTCTGGTTGGGAAACATTGTTTCGCTGATCACTGATGTCACAGACTTGAGAAATTTCAGAAACATAAACTTCTGTTCCTCCAGTTCAATTATCCCCTGTGACATAACGGACAGAAGAACACAACATCACAGAAAAATACTTCAGATTATGAGAGGAACTCAATACAGCACAGACAGTGTGGATCAATACCCCCTCTGTCTCTGTGTATATTTATCCATGTATCTGTCCTCTCATGTAGATCTCACAGGCTGCCCATAGCTAAAGCATGATCCATTTATTTAGTTATCTTTATTTGTCCCTCCCTCTGGCCCTTCCTCAATCAATCAATCTGTGTGTCTCTCCATCTCTTCATCCCTCCCTCTGAGCTTCAATTTTTCTCCATCATCAATCCCCTGCCTTCTTTTAGTGAGAGCTACATATATCCCCCCACTCCCCCAGGCAGAGATTACTCTCAAACCTTCATACAATGTAAGATGTGCTAGTAATTCCTAAATAACAGTAATACTAAAATAATGAGTACAAAATATATGAAAGCTCAGTGTTTTCACTTAATTGTGACTATGATAAGTCAATAATTAACTACCAGTTAAGTATCAAGATTATCCACATATTTAATTAATCATTTGGATCTGCTTTTTTTTTTTCCTGTAGTATGCCTAACCACATAAATGAATGCAGTAACTATTACAAATGGCAGTCCAGCCATCATCATCCATTTTTCTTTATAACCCACTGCACATCATCTTTCTACCATATCCAACCCAAACCGACAAAACATCTGCCACCAAGATTTGGTTGAGTTTAGGGGATTGAAAAAATTTGGCAATGGTCAGAGACAGACTATGACAATGGTTGAAGGAAAGCAATGTAGACTGGACGGGAGCAGCAGTCCCCATGTGCAAAATCACGCTCTGTATGCCCAACAAACTGGACTTTCTTCCTAGTCAACATATCCCAAAAAGAAAAAACAACAAAAATAATACAAATTCCTTCCGATAAAACAGTTCCATAAACATAGAGCTTTTAGTGATGAGAGCCGATGCTGATTTTGATGTGTAGTAAACAAAAACATGTGATCTCCACAGCAGAATTAATGTTACATCCTGCTTCTGCCTGCTGCCACACCCCTCACCTGAACTCTCTGGAGATTTATGTGTTGTTGTAATCGCGTCTACTGTTCATGTTCATGATAATCTCCGGCTGTGTCGTTCATGTATGAAGGAAAACTTCAGAGAAAGTCCAGACCAAATTGTGTGGGCATTCTGGGATCATGTCTGAAACGGCTTACAGTGAAATAGACATACAAGTCTTAACAATATTTTGAGGGCCTTTTATTTGTACTTTCATTCTGCAATAGTAACCACACACTAGAGTTATGTTCTTCCTTCAGAAATCATCTCTATGTGCCCTTATGTGTGTTCGTCACCAGGACTTAATTTTTACTCTTCAAAACTGTCACCAACTCAAAAAGATTTTTTTTTTTTCTGATCTGAAAACCTCTGTGGTCACAAAAGTATTTAATATAGGAATGACGGCAAGTGTAGTCATGGTGAAAGAAAGAGCCTTGGCTGTTGGTAGCAAATGGTTTCCAAAGAGTGGCGACAGTGAACCCAAACACTGAAGCTGTGGGTGTTAAAAGCAACTTATGAAATCTAAGTGAAAAAAACCCAGGTCCATGCTGGCTTCATTCATGCAGAGCTCTTGGTTGAGAATTCTGCGTGGGTTCATTATTCAGAGCAGCCCCTTTCACATTACATGCAATCTTTTGAACTGTTGCTTAAATATTCATTAGTGCAGCTATAAGCCTTTGTTTTTCTCAGCAACCATGTCTCCTGGAAACTGCTTTCATATCCACTAATTTTAAAAAGTAGCCTATATATTGTAGGAAAAGTCATTGAATTAAGACTACTTTTTCTCTTTACGCAAAAAAAGTATGTTTATTCATGTAGTAGTTCACAAATATGTCAAAACTAAACTTCTCAGTAGAGTGAGCAGACATCATGTATGTGTTCTCCCTCAGAATATACGATCTTGCAGTGGCTACAATGTGAAACTGTAGTCGCTACAGCATTATGAAATGCACAAGGCTCAGTTATGTATTGTAACACAACCATCACTGTATAATATAGATTAAAGGCCTTCCAGGGTGGTAATGCCACAGATAACAATGAAGGAACAAGACTGAATTATCAATCCTTGATGCAAGAATCATTACATCAACAATTCATCAAGAAAATTCCAGTGATTTACCAGTTCATCAAAATTGCAATGTCCAACAAGCCAAAATGTGACTACCTCAAATGTCCAGCACTGTACTTGTGAGCTCACTGAAGCATCTTTATTTCAAGTGTTTGGACCTTTTGGGACAGTTTGTTGCCACCCAAGTTCCTCAACACTTTCTGGAAGAACTCAAATGTGAATTGGAGTTCCTTGGGATAGCTCAGGTTGAGTGTGTAAATCAATCCAAACAGCATGGCACAACCAAAGGAAATGCTTCTCAGGTTGCAGAGCAGTTCCACACCCTCAATCACCAAGCCAACATCCTCTGGCTTGTCCTCTTCATCATCACCTTCTTTGCAAATCACGTAATGCCCCAAGGTGGTCTGTGCGATCTCTCTCTTAGCTTCTTCACCATTGACATTGTAATGGTGAAAAATAAATCGACAATTGTGAAATAATGAAAGCAATGCAAGTAAGTTTAATGCTTAAAGTACTCCTTGATGAAACTGTTGCTGTCCTCATGGAGGTAGACACAGACTTCTAAGCACACAGTCCCTCTTGAGTTCAATGTCCTAACTCTGCAAATATTTATATTTAATATTATGAGTCTCCGATTTCTAGACATTTTGCAGGACATCGTTCATAACGCTCTTCTCACCCCAGTGGTTACTTTATTGACACGTAACGACATGGAATCCTTCTATTAAATTTGATCAGAAATTCTTAATATGAAAAAAAAAATATTCAAGAATGTAGAGAGCAGCAGCTCGACTGGTTTTTAACCAACCTAAATTCACTCGAACTACTCCGCTCCTCCGCTCCCTACACTGGCTACCAGTGGCTGCCCACATCCGGTTCAAAATACTAGTACTCGCATACCATGCTGTAAACAGATCAGGTCCAGTTTACATCCAGGACATGGTGAAACACTACACACCAGCACGTTCACTCCGCTCTGCTTCAGCTAAACGACTCGTTGCTCCTTCACTGCGAGCTAAACACTCATCAAAATCACGACTGTTTGCTGTCCTAGCTCCTAAATGGTGGAATGAGCTCCCACTCGACATCCGGACATCTGAAAGTTTACACATCTTTCGCCGAAAACTAAAAACACACCTCTTCCGACTGTACCTTGAATAAAAAAAAACAAAAAAAACTAACCACTTTTGAAACTAACACTTTGGTAGCACTAAAATGGCACTTACTTATAGCACTTTGTAGTTTTGCTTTATTTCGAAGAAATTGTACTGTCTTGATTCTTGTTGTTCTTGGTTTGTACCCTCAGGGTTGAATGCACTTATTGTAAGTCGCTTTGGATAAAAGCGTCAGCTAAATGAAATGTAATGTAGAGAGTTATCAGTGTCTTTTAGTACGATTTTACTTACTAAAAGACATCACTTACATAACGCAACAGTGTAATGCACTTGCCTTAGCTATTGGTGCCATGAGGAATCGGATCTTCCTTCCAGCAGCTCCTCTATTGCTGAAGACCTTCAATGAGTTAGCTGTGTATTTGTCCAGTTGTGCCAGGAACTTGGCTCGAAGCAGCAGAGTTGTAATTCGCATAAATTCTCCATTTAACTATGAGAGAAACAGTGAAAGAAAAGAGAGACATATCTTAACAAGTAATACAGTCATTCATGCCTAAATATGATTTTTTTTTTCTGAGCTGAAAAAAGGACAAACAGGACAATAAAAGGAGACTTGACACTTGGCCACTATTTTGTGAACTCCCTTGAGGAGTTGCATGGCAACCAGCCTAAGTAGAGCCGTCTCTTCTTGAATGGGGAGTTGTCTATATCTAACGTTCTGGTGTTTATTTGCTTTCTGTATTTATGGACTTAGCCAAACCGTAAACAACATGTTGTAATAAAATGAAGGACACCAGTATCAATGACATACTATACGCATTCGCTATCCACACAGCAAGATTACAATTTTCTAATTTGCCACAGCCTGCGTTGTTGCCATGCAACCATATTCCATGGAGGGCCAACAGTCAGGTTTTCATTTCAACCAACTATTAGCCTTGTGGTTTCTCTTTTCACCTCTGTCAAGAGAGCTACCCTTTCATCTTCAAGACTCTCTCTTGTCTCAATGATAGGGATGGATGGGAGGAAGTTAGCTTCAGCGAAGGGGTAAGAAGGGTGCTAGTTGCCTGAATTTTGCATCTGCTCTGTGGAGCTGAATTTCAGCAAAATATGAAAAGCGGGAAACTCAGAAGCTTTGAGGCCACAAAGAGCTGGACTTAAAATGATGGTGTCTGCATTGCAAAATGAGCAGTCACAAGACAATCTTTCTCAGAATTACATCGGGGGGCACAGAGCTGTGGGATGTAGTGGGTGAAGTTATTGATGTGCTGCTGCTGCAAGGTGGTGGAGTCTCTGGAATGCTGAAGCTAGTTTCTTCACATAAAACATATCACTTTAAGAGTATCCCTGTCTCGAACTTCACTGGTTGATATATGAATAAAAAAGGAAAATGTAACAAATAGTAAAGCTAAACGTACAACGAAGATTGATCCCTGATCTGATTCAATTTAAACATCAAAATTCCATTTAAAATATGTGCATGTAACAAAACATGAATTGAATAGGGCTTTTATGAAATATGAAACACAGACCAGGGGAAACCAGACTGGGCCCATGCGTACACAAATGTATTAATACTTCACCCTTGTGTTGCAGAATGAAAAATGCATAGACAAACACATCCACCATGCTGAAGCTATCAGAGACTCACATATAATGAATAAACAAATTAAGCATTGAGTACGCCGGGCATGGTGGTGGAGCAGCATCATTGTTGGTCTTAGAGACATTGATTGTGTATACCCATGTGTGAGCATGTGTAGGATGGCCCTGAGAGGAAGAGATGAACAGTCAACCAATTTATGTTATAATTGGATGTACCTCAGCTTGCAGTGTGGCCTGACCCTAGGCAATGTTTCCCCATCTGTAAGAATCAATAACCTGTGCAGCCTTTTTTTTCCATACGCTCAGTGTGCATTCAGAAGCACCAATCCAGGTACTTAAATGTAACCCATGGTAATGCACACTGGCCCAGGAGCGGTACTACAGTGGACACTACATCCTAATTTACAATATTAGCGTGTGACTAGTTTGCAACAATCTACTTGTGTTAGAGAGGGTGAAATACTTGAAAAAAAAACACTTATGACCACAACTCAGAGAATATCAGAGAAAATAACTGGTACCCCATGCAGCAAAAGCTTGGAGAGTATTTCTTTTCCGAGCCAGCAGCTTTTTTAGTTATTTTTCAGTCCCTTTTGTAGTTTTTCCCAATGGGGGAGAAAGCTGCATGTGGCCAACTGGAAAAAAGGCACAACGCTTAGTGTCACTTTCTCAGAGTGCCCCGCCTTTTACGTTCAGCTATTTTTAGAACTTCTAGTTAATAATTCTTTAAACTTTTCAGAAAGGTGCCGGTGCTGTCACTGTTGCTCCGTTTTAGGCAACCAACCACATTGACATGGACTCATCAACCTGGTAACCAGGAAAATGGAGAGGAAGTTTATTATGGACTTATCTGTCTATTCCCGGCGCTACAAGATGATCATGACAAAGAGCAGATCAACCGCACACTGAATGTTGCACGTTCGTTGTCGCAATATCCATTTTTCTTTACAAAAAAATTAAATATAGACAAAATCCCTCACACTGCTTGTTACTGGCTGTTTCTATTGCAGGTTGTCAAGTTTGTTTTTAAAATGTATATGTTACTTCTGCAACAGCTACATTTAATTAACTGGATGACCAGATCAGGGTAGAATGTTGATTGGAATCAATAACCCAATGTAGGAAGTGGAATACAGGATATGGTTAGTTGTCCTCTTGCATGTATTTCAACCAGGCATTGGTTGGGTATATACGCTATCATTAGACCTGATATTGTTGCTATGGATGGCAAATACATAAGCCAGCAGCCATGTTATAAAGTTGAAGACCTTAACATGTATCATAACATAAATGTTGACTCTACAAATGAAAGACATAGTTGACTTGATTTGCATTCAGAAAATGTCAAAGCCTCAGGTTACTTACATGGATGCTCTTATTCAAGAATATTTAGACTTCAGGAAGAACTCGAAAGCAAAGCAGAATTACTTTTGCCACTCCAGGATATATTCAGAAATATGCCCACAGATTCTGGACTATGCGCTTTGATAGTTACTTTAAAAGATGTGCAAGGCAATTGAAGAACTTTAAAAACCAGTGTCACACACAAAGAGACATCACATGTTTTTAGGCCCATCTTTTAGCCGGATCAGTGAGTCCTCAAGCCTTGCAATTAAAAGACAGCTCACCATTTTACTCCGAGCTTTACAGTGAACAAGTTAAAGATGCAGTCGCACAATTTGGCTTCACTGAAATAGTTACAAGCAGGGGCGTTTCTAGGATTGAAAGAAAGGGGGGGCTTAGCCCGCCAATTTTTTTGGGGCTCATTTGGGGCTGCGGATATGTGTAGAAAACGCAGGTGTGATCTCTCTGTCCCTCTCTCAGACTGTCCATTCACTTCCCTGCATGTAAAAAGCTGAGGTACCTCAATGGGCGCGTCGGTAAATTAACTCTTGACGCTTCCGCGTCCTGTTCACACTGTACGCGGAAGCTTAACCGAAGCGCCGCGCTAATCCCTAGAGCGCTGGCACTTGGCTGTTCACACCGGATGCTGAAGCGCTGCGCTAAAAATATCACATACTTTTGCTGTTATCAGCCTGCAGTAAAAACGGCATTTCATCATGTTTGCTCCGTTCAACGTCGGGTGTGGAGGGCAAATTACGTATTCTCCACTCAAGCCTATGTGGAGAATACGTAGCTCCCCCCCTCTCTTTTTATCTATGTGACTGCTTGTGTGGCTGTAGTGCAGGGGTGCGCACCCCCCTCTTTTTTTTTGCCGACACGTTGTGTCGGCTCACTGACGAGCAGTCCGCCCCAGTTGACGATCGCAACATCGTCCAGGGCGAAGGGGGCCGGGGGGCGTGGCGGCAAAAAAAGGGGAAACGTGCGCCGGACCGTCCACGTGACTGCCTCTTGTCCAGTTGTGCGATCGACCCACACTGCCTTCGCGATCGACCGGTCGATCGCGCTCGACGTATTGGGCACCCCTGGTCAAGATGCAAGGGCGCTCCAGACCCCAAATGGCCCGAACGCCAGAGGTTTACTGTGGGTCAATTGGTTTTGATGATTTAATTAATTGCAAATTTGTCGATGAATTTGCACCATTAAATAGACCATCAACTGAGGTTGTACCAGAATCATTAGTTCCCTGTGTGGTAAGTAGGTCTTTGTGTCCATATGTAGTTTTGACAGGTGTTTAAGTAAATGACCCCAAATTAAGATACCCTCACAAAAATAACAGCTGTACTGGTGTCAATGGGAACGTAGCAGCCACATACACATCGCACAGATACTGATAGGTAGAAGATTAGCAGGAACCCACCAGCATATTTTTGCCCTAGCACCCCCTAAGAGGTTAATCCAGGCATATACTCATTACCTCCTTTTAAGCGAAGACACAGTAGCTTAATGGCTAGAGGCCATTCTTCATCTTGATGACTTGTGTTTTAAATCTAATGCTGGTCACCAGTCATCCACAATAGAGGAGTGTCCTTGACCAAAACGCCACATCCCATGAGGCTTAATCCTTTGAAAATGGAAGGGAAATGTCCTCAGGGAACCAGATGTTATATTGTAATATTGAGATTTTATAGGATCGAAGCCCATCTTGATGACTTGATTGCAATGACCTGAACTCAACAGTATGCTAATGAAACGTTCATTCAAATTGCATTGGCATACTATAACCACTGTACACGTAGAGAGAGACAGAGACAGAGAGAGATAGAGAGACCCATGTAAGAAAATAGGGTGGTTGTGAAATGTCAGTCAAGAATATACAGTATGAGCCCATACTTTGAACAATTTCGGAAGCACTTTGGCTTGCAGAAAGCATCAATACATGCTCCTATTCTTGCAAATCATCTTTTCACCTCTTCCAAGTCAGATCTGGCCTTTCGGGCCTGGCATAGTAATGGGATTAGACTATTTAAGGATCTATATGTTAACAAGGTGTTTGCTTCATTTAATCAATTGTCAGAGAAGTATACGTTTCCCTGTTCCCATTCCTTTCGATACCTACAGATTAGGCACATTGTACAAAGGGGTTACCATCCTTTCCATGAGCAACCCCCAAGCACGACTTTAGATAATCTCTGAAAATTTAATGATGGTCTCAAGGGTGCCATCTCCTGGATTTATGGGGAAATTGATGCGATAAACCCACAGTCTCTGAATAACTTAAGGACACTTTGGGAACAAGACCTAGTCCTGTCATTTGCTGATGGTCAGTGGGCTTCAGTCCTTGGCTGGGTTCATTCCTCCTCCTTCTGTGCTAGGCACAGTCTAATACAGTTTAAGATAGTTCATCGTCTCCATTTCATCAAGGAGAAATTAGCAAGAATATATCCTAATACTGATCCCACATGTGACCGTATAAGCTAGCCACTGCAACCTGCCTACACATGTTTTCGCTGTGCTCGAGCCTCCAAATATTAGGAGAAAATCTTTGCATCGCTTAGTAACATCTATGGCATGAGGATTGAACCTCAACCTGTAATTGCACTCTTTGGGTTGATACCCGAAGGCACAGTATGGCCGGTTGGCATGCATGTTGTGATCGCCTTTGCCACTCTGTTAGCTTGGTGCCTTATCCTCCCTAACTGGAAGAGGCCGGTGCCACCATCTCATACAAGATGGCTTAAAGAGATCATGTTCTATTTGAAACTTGAAAAGATGTTATATACACTGAGGGGAGTTACAGATTCATTTGAAAGGGTATGGGAGGTCTTTTCTTGCATACTATGACAATTTAACTCAAATAAAAGACTGGGAGGATTCATCATTCCTTTAGTATAGCACAGTGCTGATGTACTTAGTTTTATAAGAAGTGTACATTACATTTTTATTTATTTATTGTTTTTGTTTTCTGTGTTATTTACTCAATATTGTATACAGACGTTTATTTAAATATTTGGTGGTGTGTCTGTCAAGGGGATGCTGGGTTGGGGTGGGGGGAGGGCACATGGGACCGGAGTTTTGTAGGATGTATTTCAAATGTTGACTGAATTATCCATGTAAAATTCCAATAAACAGAAGTAAAAACAAAAAAAAGAAAATACAGTATGCCACTTAACTGCAGGAGGAATCCTCCAAATTAAAATGCAAAGCAGTAATAATATACAGTAAGTAGCTAATGAGAGTTGTGCTGTACACAACTGAAAATAAATGACACAACAGGAGATGTAAAGAAGGACATAATACATCCATGCATTCATTATTACGTGTCAATTGTATCGACGCTGTGGGAATTCTGTGGAAACACAAGCCTTGCATAGTGTCTGGTTCGGTAAAAAGTCCTGAATTAGAGCTGTACAACACATTAAACCAAAACAGATGACCGGCGCTGAGCCAGTTGACAAATCAATGCAGTTGTAAAAACCTGGTCACTGTTTAATTAGAAATCAAAGGACCGGCGCCTGTCCTACGAAGCAGGTTGAACTTACCCAGAATAACTTTCTGATATCTGCCTGAACTCATTAACCTAAACAAGGCAGTCAGACTAAGAAGTCACATGACGTTGGTTATCAACTCGGTAAGTCAACCCAGGATTTCTTACTGATATGAGTGTGTGCACATAAAATGGGCGGGGTTTACTGCATATTGCCAATCACAGACATGGAGGAGTGTACTGGCAGCAGAGCCGCATATTTCATAGCAGGCATAGAAAACATATCTTGCTGCAAAAAGTTACAGCTGCTAAATGAAGGAAGGACAGCTGGCAAAAAAATCTTGTCTTTTGTGTACAGATTTTAATGAATGTCTGAGTTATCATATGGTTCAATATTCGACTAAGCTTTATTCAAATAATTCAGTTATAGTGATTAGGTTATACGCTAACAGTGGTCATTTGGGGTGGATGTTTGGACCGTAAAAAAAGTTATATTTCACAGTTTTTACTGCCTCTTTGTTTCTTTACTGCTCCTCTCTGTGTCGTGTGTGTGCTGCCAAACGGATCGAGCCAAATACAGTGAGCTGCCATCTCCTTTGGCTCTCCATTGTTCCTCGCTTTACGAATTCTCTTGCTATACTCAGCCTGAGTTTACACATGTCCAAAGACAGCGTTTGTGTGTGTGAGTATATGTGTGTTCCATTATGTTATTATGCAGTAGATTCACACATCAAATGTATTGTTCTTCTGTATAAATCGGAAGCACTGGACCTGTGACACAGTTTCATTGGTGCGCATGTTTTAAAACCAAACACAAACCTCCATTAGATGTCACAAGTGTCTCATGCTCACTTTAGTCTTTGAGCTTTTTTCGACAACTTAATAATTCTGTATCAATCTTTCTCCAAAGCTTCCATACTAAATGAAACTATAAACAGACTCACACAAGTCTCAGTTATTGTCAGAGTAGGGTTTATGGGGTGCAGGGGGACCCAAAGATGCAGAAACAAATTAAGTGGTAAAACTAAAAGTGTCCTATAATAAAGGCAAGGTTCTAACGAAAAAACACTGGAAACTAGAAACTGACTCAGAGGGCTAAACTGACACCATATAGAAATGGCTAGGGGAACAAGAAGACACTGGAAACAGATAAGACACAAGAAAGCAGAAAACTGTGATGAACCATGATGTGGGAAAGACAGCGATGAGTCATAAGGTGACGAAGATGAACTGACAAAGCACAGAGACTTATACACACAAATTGGACACAGGTGTAGACAATCACAAGAGCAGGAAACTGGAAACAGACAGGAAGTCAACGTAGAGACACACACTTCACATTAAAACAGGAAACACATAATTCAGAAATAAACATTAATCCTTACAAAAAGAAATACAGGAAAAGACATCAAACAAAGTGTCCGTAATTTAAATAACAAAATGCAAAAAAATAACTTGATTACAGAGTTCGTGTCCAACGTCATGACAGTTACTAGACAATACAAAGTGATATAGAACAGTATTCTAGTGATTATTCCATCTATCAATCAAGATATTGGATAGGAAATTCTTTTGTGTGTTTGTGTGCTTGTGAGCTAAGCAAACGTTGTGATGCACCCCCTCTTCCTGTTAGACGCTGATGGCTGCAGCCTGCCACAGGAACAGTAAATTGCTTTCACTAAGAGTTCTTGAACAAGCAAGGGTGCCTTTGGCCCAATCCCATTTCAACCCTTCTCCCTACACGTAGGAAGTGGTTGAAATCTTCCCCTATGAATTGGGACAGCTCTTCAAGAAACCATTACATCATCAATTGTCGTCACATGAAGTTATTTCCTGGATTTTGTACACTTAGTGTTCACTGGGACTTACCAATGATTTCAAAGCAGTATTAGTTATGTTTTTATTTACTTTTATAAAGCCATTAAGAAATGTAGATGAGTTTAGAAGTTTAGAAGACTTTCTACACAGTAAGGGAGACTATTAGCTGGTTTTCATTTTGGGGGCAGAATCCTTCATCTTTCGTAGAGTAAATGCATCACAGCGCCGGGATTAGACCATTTTTAAATAGAAAAAAAACAGCAGAGGAATGTACTTTAAACACTAAGTATCGGATTCAACTCAACCGAGGAGCTTATGGTACATATGTTCAAAAACAGGGGGCATTAACATTTGATCTTTTTGTTTCCATTTTCATGGTAAATTACATGACAGGTGGGGTCTTGCTAGCTTGCTACCTGGACCCGCTGTGATTTACTGCTGTTTAAGATGCTCGTATTGGACTACAGATTTTGAAAGAAAAGCCCTACAAATGGTCACTGCCAAGGTTCAATTGTTGACTGTGGTGATAAGTTGTTATTAATGTATATGGAATTGGAACTGTATATTTTGACGCGTTGGCAGATGTACATTACTTGTTTCTAGGCAGTGGAATATAATTCTTTCTATAGAGAAAGGACAAGAGAAAAGAGGTCTGCAGGGAGAAGTGACCCCCCCCTGCAGACCAAAAAAAGATGGGATAAATTGAAAAAATTTCTGAATGTGAAAATGGAAAATACTTGAGATGTTTGTTTTAACCATGCTGAAATTTGCGTTGCTGCTGCAACTTGACAACAATAATTACTTTCTTCTGTGTTACACCGTTGTTAGGATTGCAAGTACCCTGGGTCAGGAGAGGGAGTGACTGGGGAACCCACTGCTGCTACTTGGCCATGGTTTGTCCTCATGGATGAGGTGTTGGGACAGAGGCATTCCACCATCACCACCCCTGTCCTAATTGCCTCGATCCCAGAGGACCAACCAGGGCGATGTGTTAGCAGTGGGTGAACAGGAGAAGGAGCAGGAGCATGATGAGGGGGATAAAGAAGAAGAAAGCTGGCCACTAACAGGGAGGAAGAGGAGGGAGAGATAGGATGAGCTGTTCCAGCCCTTTAAGAAAGACATGAAGCTGCGGAGAGATGCAGAAGAGAGCAGGGAGAGGATGGACAGACTAGAAAAACTGGTAGAGATGTAAATAGTTGTTACCTCGATAACTGCAATCCTTCAGAGCTATGTCTCTTTAAAATATGTTCCTGTTTAGAATGTTCATAAATATATATATATATAATGTAATATAGTTTTCATAATGTAATATATTATTATTATTATTTTTTATGTTTCTATAATGCATTTATTGACATTGCTTTTTAAATATTTACAAGAAACACATTACAAACAACACACCAGAACCTGAGTAAAAATGGCAACTTAGAATAAACTACAAGAGTCTTTTCAGCTGAGCAGGGGTCGATGGAGGTGGGGGTGTCCACTGCATTATCCAGTGGGTTCGCAAGCAATCAACGGCTGCCATGTCACTACAATGAGTTCAGAAAGCAACAAGAATATTTAATAATAAAAAATGTTAAATCCACAGATATGTCAACTTTAAAATTATTTTACTGGCCTGTTAAATGTAGTCATGGTCACTGGGTACCTTTTCCAGGGCAGACACCCCTGCAGATAGGTCACGTTGGTGACCACCACTGACTGCCTCCGACTAGAAGCTGCTTCAAGGTCTTCTGGGTCTTGGTAGATGACCTTGTAATTAATGACCACCACCTCCTCAGTGACAATAGTCTCTGGATAGTGGAGGGAGACATCCCAAACACTCTTGAGACCACCCTGTATGATGCCTCACTTGCCAGCCAGAAGAGGAACGCCAGGGTCTCAATTGTTGCACCCCATCCATGCTGCCGATCCTGGTTGAGAAGGTCCAGTAGCACTCCCTGGTTCTCCCTGCTCAGCCGATAATCAATTAACTTGCAGTATTGCTGTCTTTGCTGATTTAAGAAGAGAAGGAGCTGAAAAACAATAAATAAACAAGAGTTAGATATTTAATGTGGAGACCTTATCAACTTTTTTGCTTTTAAATGACAATTTCTTAATAATAAAGTAAGATTGGGGCTACTTTATTTTTAAAAAAAAATATATATATTCTTAAAAAGTAATTATTTTGGAATCAAATGGTACCTGTCATTATTTAAATCTTATATTGTTATGTTAATGATAGTAGTTCTGTGTTCATGTGAATGTACTATTTCCTACTGCAGATCATTTTAACTATATTATTTTGAGTAGTTTAACCTTCACCAATATACATATTTGATCAGATCAGCTAGATCAATACATTTATTAGGGCCCGAGCACCTCCGGTGGGAGGCCCTATTGAAATTGAAAGGAACAAATGAATTGGCTTTTTGAGGGCTTTTCCATGCTCAAAAAGTTGTTAAACTTTGCAGGAAGTTAGAAATGGGTGAAAATTTACGTATTCTGGAGTATTTGGAAATGGGCGTGGCAAAATAGCTCAACAGCGCCACCTACGGAAAGCCCCCTCAGTTAACTTTCACCGATCCTCACGAAAAAAAAGATGGTTGTGTATCATGACAAGACGCACAAAAAAGCCTCTCAGTGCGTTATGAAATATGCAACAGGAAGTCCACCATTTGGGATTTAGTGGCCATTTTGGCCATATTCAACATTTTTACTTTGATGTACTTGTCGTAGAGCTTTCATCGGATCAACTTAAAATTTAGACTAGTGTCATCACAACAATATGGAGATCTAAAGTTATCAAAAGATCAACTTTTCGTCAGAGCCTGTGACCGTGGCGTGGCGTCAAAGTTTGATGAAACGCCATCAAAACACGGGTGTCTGTATCTCGGACATATTTGGTCTAATCAAGTCCAAACTAGACACATAAGACAAGAGTCACGACGTGAAGATATCAACACAGAAATCGTGACTTAAAAGCACAGCGCCCCCTGGTGGCAGCAGGAAATGTCTTGATTTTTCAACGTCTTACACTTGCAAGTATTTCTCCTCATCCACTTTGCACAACCATGTCAAACTGTGGCGAATGGGTCTCAAGGCATTGATAATGAAGATATAAGATTATTGGGACTTTTCGTCAAACGCCATATTAATGGCGTGGCATCAAAGTTCATCAACTCGCCATGACACACGAAATTGCTATAACTTCATAGTTCAAGGTTCAATCTCCCTCAAACTACATGTGTGTGTCAACAGCCCCCCCCTGAAAGCTGTCAGACGGGTTTAAGGAATGGGCGTGGCAAAATAACTGACTAGCGCCCCCTAAAGGGCAGCCCCGGCACTATGGTTGGCCTACAGCTACGAAAATCGACGGGGACATGTGTCTTTTCATGACAAAGAAATAAGTCTCTTGGATAAATATGCTAGAGTAAACAGGAAGCCCGCCATTTTGGATTTGGTGGCCATTTTGGCCATATTCTGCATATTTACTTTGATATACTTGTCGTAGGGCTTTCCTCAGATCAACTTAAAATTAAGATGAGTGCCTTCACAACAACATGGAGATCTAAAGTTATTGGAATTATAACGTTTCGTCATACCATGTGACCGTGGCCTGGCGTCAAAGTTTGATTACACGCCATTGAAACACGGGCTTCTGTATCTCAGGCATATTTGTTTCAATCAAGTCCAAACTAGGCATGTAAGACAAGAGTCGCGACCTGATGACATCTACATACACACCATGACTTAAAATCACAGCGCCACCTAATGGCTACAGGAAGTGAACCGTTTATCCTTGCCGCAGTCCAAAAAAACCCATGCAACGCGAAGCTAGCGCTTGGTCATTGAACGCTGTCTCTTCCCCGACCGCAACAGACTTGGAACGCGCGTGTGCTCGGGCCCGTTAGTGCTACAACGTAGCCCTAGTTTAGATGTTGTTTTCAGTAGTGGTATATATAAATATCATCTGAAAACAAATGAGTCATTTCAGCTGCACATTCGGATCTGAGATGTATGGAGTAGACTAAGCATGTTCAAATGGAAGTACCTTGAACAACCATATTTT
Organism: Limanda limanda; assembly: GCF_963576545.1. NCBI lineage: Eukaryota > Metazoa > Chordata > Actinopteri > Pleuronectiformes > Pleuronectidae > Limanda > Limanda limanda. Next base: position 4,166,014 of record NC_083645.1, on the reverse strand, counting down.
ACATGCTAATGTTAGAATTATTGGTGGTTAAATGTAAAGGGTTCAGTTTCAGATTAAACAGTTTATTTTATCTGCTCATGGTTCCCTCTCAGCCTGAGGTACATAACGTGCAGACGCAGGCGGTGAAGTGTCTCCAGCTCCTGCAACACCAGATGTGAGCAAAACAAGAAAAGTACAACCACTGGCTTTATTATCTTTCAGCGTTTTCAATACACCGACAAACGTTATCATCCATAGCTCTGTTGCCAGGCGACAAGTGGGTGTGGCAATGAGAAGATCAGACCATTTCATTTCAGTACTGTGGACTCGGTTTCCGAGAGGATGGAGGAGGCAGCCGCCGTCGGCCGTGTAGACCGGGTCCTCTGTAGGATGCTGTCCCTGAGTTGAGACAGCATTTGTCTAATGACCTGCTTATTATAGTTCAGGACAAAAGGTGTTGATAGCTGCGTTCAACTTAATGCAGCACTAACCTAACAGGTCCTAACACAATGCATGCTGGTTAGAAATGGTGTCAACATGACAACATGAGCGAGCTGGCTGCAGTTGCTTGTACATACTGTACATACACACTTGATAAGTACAAACCGTGCCATGTGTATCATTATGGAAAATGTCTGTGATAAATTCCTCTTTACGTTACGTTTTATTTTGTGGAGAGTAGTATGGTCACATTGTATATGTTGCTCTAAATTTAACATTTCACACTTTATCTAAATTATGTCAAATTAATTTATTCAAAAAGTAGAAGTCATCTTTTACTTGGCCATTGGAATTTGGCATGTAGAGTTGACTAAAAATGTGTGTGTGTGTACTGTGGTTCTGATGTTTCCTTCCCTGGAGAATCAAATCTGTCAATATTAATCAGAGATGAGGTCTAATTGAAACTCATTGTCATTCTGAGCAGAGGTTTCTTGTTTGCTCCCATTTAGCTTGTGTCCACTTGGTCCTGTTTGAATCCACTATGTCTTTAATGGAAGTAGGTTGTTATTCAGGGGATAGTTAAATGGCTCAAAAGGAGAAGGATGAATCCTTGGGTCGAAAGCAGAGTTAATGTTCTCACTATGAGCTGTTTACAGGTTGAGACTGATCCCCGAACAGGGATGTCACTGGTGGGCTTTTCTTTTTTTTTTTAAATGCTGGAGATTTTTCCAGCCACTTGCTTGGGTACTGAAAATGTGTATTCAAACTCACATAGTACAAATTATTTTTGTATTATATACAACGTCGTTTGGTAGTTAACATAAAATGGTGTTTGTGTGAAGTGTCTCTAATCCTCTGTGTGAATGGGGTTTGTAGGGAGCATCTGTATTTAAAACTCAACCTTTTCCCCTGTCCAATTTCACTTGCAAGACCTGTTGCTGGGAATAACACTCACTATGTTTGAATGCCCAAAATATTCCAGATTTTAGGTTTTGACCCCCCAGGATATATATTTCCATGAAGCTGTTTACAATACATTAGTCTTGAATACTTATTCACAAGAAGCCTTGCCAACTGCTGGTTAACTACAAACAGGCAGGAGACTTATGTGTCACAAACAGCCGTTTAAACCCCAATTAAGATACATATTCTGTATGTCTTTATTGGAAAAATAACTAAGTGTGGTTGAAACCTATTCTGTAGCTGAAAAGTAAGTCTTAGCATACCTGATTGAAACTTTTATGACCTGAACTGTTTGTGACCTGACACCTATGATGACCTTTTCATCCCTTATTTACTCTTCAAAGAACTGAATGTATGTCTGCTCTATCCCCAAAGGAAACATATCTCAATCAGTAATCTGTGTTTTGATTCCAGTCTCAAACTGCACCTACAGAACCAGTCTGAAATGGCTCAGACAAACAGCCTTAGTTCTCCCATATAAGATCCTTGCATTTGACTGTCCTGCATCTTTATCTGAGATCCCAGTGATTCTCTGCATTGATCCCTTCTGCAGAAATCCCCTATTAAAACACACAAAGACAAATTTGGTTTTCCATACTCTTGTATTTTCACAAAAGCAGCACAACAAGGGCTTCATTAAAACGATTACAAGAATCATCAGGAACATCAGATAACAAAAATATAAAATTACCATGGGGGATGCAAGACTGCAGAGATTGGACGGATTACAGCTCATTCAATTGAAAAGGTGCATAATACCAGAAGCCAGTTCTGCCAACATCAGTGCAAGCGTAGGGGATATCTAAGGTTATGTAGTGACTCATTTTTAATGAGGAGATGTGAGGTAGCTTGTTTCATCAGTAGAGCTTTGTAAATGAACATAGGATGATGTGAGGACAAAAGACATAATGCACTGTGATATGACTGAATTGGTGAAGTGTTGATGTGGCAGCATGACAATAAGAAATGTCCCTGAAGTCAAGAACAGACATAAAGGTGGACTGCACAATAGTTCGCAGGAGACATCCTTCAATTCTGTAGTCTTGATTCAGTGATAATTACAGTCATCCAAGGCAGACTGAAGTCGGGTTAAGGCCTGGGCTGGAGTGGAACCTGAAGCATGGACATTAAAGTTTTGATTAGGAGCAATCCTGTTATATATGAATAGAGTGAACAGAAATGGACCAAAGATATGTGACCATATCTCTTATTGCAATATGTACTGTTTACATTTAATATTTAAGTAGAATCACAGCATCTTGTATTTTGGCTTCACTCTATCTGGTTTGAAAATGAAAGAATCTGCACATTATCTGAGATGTTGAAAGGGTGATCAACATTTCATTTATTTAGAAACCACAGGTTGTGACGCATCCAAATCATCACTGTTACAACATACATTTGCTCCCCAGTTTTTGTGGAAAGAGAATTAAGTTTCTTGTATTCTGCACAAAACGATTACATGTCCGTCCCTGAGAGGAATCTCCTGACGAAATAACCATCAGCGGCGTGTCTTGCATAAGGACACTTTGGCTTGCAGACTGGAGGAGCTCTACATCCTGAGCCACATTCAGGTACTTTGATTTTTTTTAGTTGGATCTCCTGCTAACATGGAGGAGGTGGGCTTAATGACCAATATTGCCACAAGTTACCAGGGGGCAATCCAAAAGATATGGCTTCACTTTCAGGGGACTGTCATGCCGTCAACATATATGTACATTCTATGGAGAAAATGCATCATATTGTGATTCTCAGGACGTCAGGAGCTCATATAGGCTCAGTGTTGGAAATGCAGGGGGTGTCTGCATAACTCTAGAATTGGGGTAAACATTTGTCAAGCAACTACCACAGGGTATGTTGCTGATGGCGGCAAGCACAGCTCAGAATCTGTGCCCTCGCACAGTGCTGAGGCTGGTGGAGGGCGCAGCTCCGGTTCCAGGCCGGATGGCTCTCTGGCCTGAATTTGGCGATAGGGGTGTGGGTATCAAGAGTTTGAATCCAAATGAATGCATCTGTCCCTATTGGACACATTCAGACATTGTGGACGAGAGGATGACAAACTTGTGGCAGTGGAAACTGAAAACACTAAATGAGTGATGTGCAGGAGACAGCACTGCTGTCAAACAAGCAGTTGTTTGGATTTGCAAAACAAAATGCATTGGTTTTGTAAAAAAAAAAAAAAAAAAAAAAAAAAATGTATTGGCAAACCACACAGTGAATGGTATGGAATTTGTAAAACATGGTTTGTTTAAGTTAAGTTAAGTGTTTCCTGCATTGTGTGTTTATCATGGAGCCTTTCTCTCACCAGTGTGCGTGCATACTGTTGTTTATACTTACACAGCATTTGTCTGTCAGGCATATTTTTTGACTCAAAAGTTTTCCTGCCTTCTGTTGTGTTTCTGTTTCTCACATGTAGAACTTGGGAATTCTACTTTCGCTCACCCGTGCATACACACACGCGCACAAACACACACACACTACTAAATCAGAGTATATATTAATAGGACCTTTACTATTCACTTCAGTCTCATCCAGACTCTTCCCTTTTGGATTCTCCTATACATCCATTTAAATAATATTTTAGCTTGCTGCATGGTGCCTTCTGAAAGATGGTAGCGTTTTCTGTTGATGTCAATGTCATGCCCAAGGATATCTGCCAACGGGTCACGGTCTGTAGTCTTGAGATTCCGTTAAGAGGGTAGCAATGTGTTTTATTCTCAACAAGGTTAGCTCTTTGGGATTTTGGATGTCATCACAATAATTCACCAGCAGCCTTACGCAATCAGAACCACTGAGGTAATGTACGAAATGAAGCAATGCAAACAAGTATCCGCTTCCGATCAACAGCCAACATTCTTCTTGCTTCTCAGTCAGAGTATGTAAGTAAAGTGATTCCCTAATGAGTGGGTTGAGGAGAACAGGGTATGTTTATCCGTAGACATGTATGAAAAGCTTCTGCCCAAGTAATGTAAGGGCCAAGTTAGCATCTCTGTGCGTTCCTGATGTGTCCTTTGATAATTATGCAGACATGGCAATCTGGATTCCTCTCCTGCTCTATGGCAGTTGAGAACTTGAATCTAGTAACTAATGCATGGTCTCGATGAAAAGTAACTGTAGTGTATTCACTAGAGTAAAAGATTTTAGATGTGTTTAAATATAATGACAGGCTGATATTTATGATGTCTATTTTGGTGACTCTCAGACAGTCTCAGAGTCTTTCAGTTGTCTATTTAAGTAGGTCTTTCCTTGTTTGGAAGGACCTTTGACCTAGGGAATGACCTCTTACCAGCACATGGATGGAGGTGAGGGTAGATCCTTGACCATTGTATTTTCATCTTCATGTACTAAACACGTCCTTATTAGGAGGCCTTAAGTGAGATGACATGTTACCCAAAGTCGTGGGTGGAACTAACCTCTCTATATAATGTGTGTTTGACCACGGCCTGTCAGACTTCACCATTTGGCTGTGTGATTTCTCCGAGTTCTAGAGCTCGTCCTGACCTGTGAAACTCCTGAATGTAAGAAGTGAAAGCACACACACAGTCATATATCCCAACATTAATTTCCTTTAACAATAACTGCTACTAGCCTAACCATTATCTTACGAGAACCTTTAAAGCCTGATAGATATGTCTTCATATTATAGGCAGTGTTGGGAAGGATACTTTCAAAAAGTATTCCGTTACAGAATACAGAATACATGCCCAAAAATGTAATCTGTAACGTATTCCATTACATTAACTAATCTGAGTAACGTATTCTGAATACTTGGAATACTTCCGGTTTGTATTGCATTTTTTAAGAGTATGATTGCGGCGTTGTTATAGTCAGTGGAGCAGCAGCAGTTTAAACTCTCTCTCCAGCTGGATGTCCGGCTCCCATCCACTCCCACCTCTGTGCGGGTCCCACCGGAGGCTGAAGCATCGCGCTGCGCCAAGGCTGCCTCACGCCGTGCAGCGATCGTTTCGGCGTCGAGTCTATTTTTGTTTGCGCTTGACGCGAGCGTATCGCTCCAGGAAGCACACTGAAAAATGAATTTAAACGATATTGATGACATATTTTATGTGATATAAATGATAAAGTATGCATCCAATAGTTTGTATTCCCCTTCTGTTGTCCTGGAGTTTGACCAATCACATTATTAAATGCCCCCCTCTGACCATCCACTACAGACACACAAGCAGTCATAAAGATAAAAAGAGAGGGGGGGGGGGGGCTTGGCTTGAGTGGAGAATACGTAATTTACCCTCGACACCCGACATAGAACGGAGCAAACAGCGGAGAAGTTCTTGAAGATGGATGACATTAAATTGGGACGCTGTTGCAGTTAATGTTGGAGCAACAAGTGACCATATGCTTTTATACTACTGGGTCAACGGGTGATATTATTAGCGCTTCACGGCGCTTCAGCGTCCGGTGTGAACCCGGCGTGCCTCGCTGTCCTCCTGCAGAGTCATGACAGCGGAGCTCTGGAAGCGCAGGTCGGTCTTCTCTCACCAGGTGCTGGAAGGGCAGCTTGCGGATCAGCAGCTCCGTAGATTTCTGGTAGCGACGGAACTCTCTCAGAGCCACGGTCCCGAGCCGGTAGCGGTGAGGCTCCTTCACGCCGCCGGGGTCCGGGCGCTCTTACGGCAGCCCTGGTCTCCAGCTGCTTCCTGGGGGCTTTGCCGCCGGTGGATTTACGAGAGAGTGAATAAACTCGAGAAGTACCGTCATGTAATCCACTGATTTCAACAATGTAACTGTATTCTGAATACCATCTATTTAATTTGTAACTGTAACGGAATACAGTTACTCATAATTTGTATTCTAAATACGTAACGCCGTTACATGTATTCCGTTACTCCCCAACACTGATTATAGGTTATGTTGACTTGCTTTTTTTCCGCATTAGGATGACAAGTTCCCATTCTGTTACATACTTAGGTTCCCACAACATCAATAGTACTATAGTACCACACACACACGCATGCACGTGCACACGCCAAGCAAAGCATCAAACAGGCACAGGGGCAACCAAGCTGAGAGAGCAGCCAATTAGCCTGCCCATCTGATAAGGAGGCTAGTCCCAGCATTTGTGTGTGTTAGAATCATGCAAATGTTTACCTACTCCCTACTGCTAACAGGGTCACATATGTTGAAAGACAACATATTAAACAGTAGAAAGGAGGGGGAGCAAGACAAGGGCAAAATGGTGGGAGGAGAAAAATATGAATGGATGACAGACGTCAAGGACGGAAAGAAAAGAGGAGGAGGAGTTAAAATGGAAATGTAGGCCTCGGGATGCAGGAGCAGCTAACATTAACTTCCCAGTCGCATTAGATGATGAGATTCATTAATTTTGACCTGCATTTTTCACCACTGAATTATGCATCGAGCCTGCGGCAGCATCTCCTCTATAGTTATTTTTACAGCAGTCGGGGTAGACAGTTTGTTTTTGGAGGATTCCTGATGTCATTGTAATGCAGGTTGTACAGCCAGTGTAAACAACCTATATATATTCCTGTTTTATTCATTTTTTAATCATTATTAGAAATGTATGGGAACTAGTCATGGGTTCCCGCAGTAGCTGTAACACAAGTTAATCATGTAAAGGTGACTCCTATGTGATAGCATGTCCTGTCAAATTTTGAGATGAACTGTAAAAAAAATCAAAAGATTGTGTTATGAACATCAACACTGATTCCTTTATAGCTTTGGCCTAAAATGTATTATTATCTGTTCAAGTTCTCCAGCAGAAGAAACATTAAAACATCACTGGTATTGACATCAAATTGTTAAACTCCATTGGTGACTAAAAATAAAGAGAACATTGCACCTACAAAGTAAGTGTCAAATCAATATATCTTGTTTTAAGTGTTAAGAAGACCAAAACTCTATAAAAGTACATATCTGCATTGGAAAGTAATTTCACATTTAATGTTTCGCTTTCCGCCATTTTAGCAATTTTTAGCCCAACCTCTTCCGTACCAGGATGCCAATACCTGCCCAGCTAGATAGTGACTAGCTTCTAGGCATGGTGACCACTCAAAGGTAAACAACGAGTAAAGATTAGACCTACATTCATATGGTGGCCAGAAACATTTACTGGATATGTATGAGCTAACATGTTCTATTCATACTCCTGTTTCCATGTTACAAAGCATAGTCTGAATATGACTCGCCTCATTATATCCACACAATGTCATTACATCTGACATTAAACCACTAGTTTGATACCACAACCTGAAAAGGATTAAGAAACGATGCTTCCTATACACCAATATGATGTTATAAGTATAGCTTTAAGACATCAGACCACAGCTTGCTTTCCAACTGGAAATATCATCCGTTACTGCAGCTGTAAACATGCCTAAATAAACCAAACAACTCTTTGTAATTGGAAAAGAAAATTAAAACAAATATAAATATTATGGAGATTTCATCAGACTTTAAGCTTATAAAACAATATAAATTGCCGTACTTTACATCCAATATGAATGTCTGGGCTTATGGACACCTAGATGACACCACACGAACAGTATGAGGCATGTTTCTAAAGCTTTGGTCATTATTATTGTTCTGCCATGATTATTAAAATGAAGGTAATGTTGGCCGTTGCCTATGTTTTCCAGTGGTTTCTACTGTTTTAAGTATCACCGGGAGAGGTGGAGTAAAGAGAGGAGAATAATATAATTATGCCTTTTGGGGCATTTTAATCTCCTTGAAACGTAATAGTCAAATAAATTCCAATAGCAAAATGCAAACCATTCAGAAGCAGTTTTTATTTTTTCCTTTTATTTTTGTCAGGGCAATTACCACCAGTGACCGCTTACAAAAATAACTTATCCAAATGTGTTTTTTTTTGTTTTGAGATCAATTTACTTTGTGAAATCTAATCTGAGCTTTAAACAATTCCTCTTTTTAGCAGGGGTAAAACAAAGCCTTGTAGAGAAAGCAATTTGCTTCTATGTAATGAGTCATGTCCAAGTGCCTATTGGTTTGAATGAGGCTTAATTTAAAGGCACGGTAATGTTCTTAAGAAAAGCCATTGTGTGTGTTGTTGTATTTTAATGTATGTTTTAAAGAGATGGCTGGGTCTGGGGTGCAACAGAAGCAGTAACAAAAAGTTGGAATATGAGGGTCTGGGGTCTTTAATTGCTTGCAGTGCTGAAAAGAGAGCTGGGTTTAGGAAGTAATGAATCGGTCTCAAATTAACTGTAAAAGCACTTGGCATTGATTGTGTTAAAGCATATGTACAATCAAGTGCTCACCCAGTCCTTCAGGAATCTGTAAGTATCCGGTTGTGTTTTAAGTCATGCCTTTGTTGATATGACAAAAGAAGTGAAAGTCACTGGTGATGATAAACTCAAACTCCCACTAAAATGACAATTAACAGAGTTTTTTAAAATGTTTTATTAGAAACAAGAAAGATTAAAAAAAAAAACATATTAAAAATCTATCTGTGAAGTGATGCCCCATGGGAAGTATTCTGTCAAGGGGCTTAAATAGCATCATGAGGGTGTTTCGCATGCGGCTCTTCAGCCCCTCCCAGATAGTGGGCACACACTTTTCTATTGTCGTTCTTTAATTTAATCAATGCAACAAATTATAGTTTTCATATATATTGTATAACTATATATATATATATAACTTTATAAGCTGTGTTATCAAATATGTTATGAGACAGATTTAATTTGGGGTAAGAGGGGGCAAAATTACTCTTTTGATAATAAAGGTTGCCTACCCCTGCTCTATGGCTATATCCACAATACTACGTTTTTATTTGCAAACATATCAACTCTGTTACAGATATGGTTGGCGTCCAAGGGCTGTAGTCGAGACAATTGGAAATGCTGATGTTTGGAAAGAATGACAGACACAACTACAGGTCTTTTCGGTCTGACTCATCAGGCTCCAATCACATGACCCCCTTCTCAAAGAAAACAACCATTGTCTCAGGTACCAATGTAAAAAGTAACAGGATAGTCAATTACACGCATTGCTGAGCGTGTTGTTGTTGACTAAATTTATCTGCACAACTGCTTTTAACAATGACACAGTCGGTGAATTGTGTCGTATTTCTCTCTACACAAAAGAAATACCCTCAGTGAAGATATACAGGAACTTATTTTGCCGTCTCCACAGGGATCTCAACTGTATTGTAAACTCCTAACACCAGGACAATGCTCCTGATGACTCAAGTGACTTGGCCCACCCACACTATGTGACTTTGAGCTTTCCCAAAGGAAAGTTGACTTTGTAGGACAAAGCTGCAACGATTTACGACAGTCCGGCTGGAAAAGCCAGACTGTCGTGTTTAGGCAGAAGGAGAGGAAACAGAAGCAGGGGAAGCAAGCCGGGCTACGCGCTAGGCTAAAAGGCTAAGACGTACAAATCATGCTCCTGAGTCTGTTCCTCTGCAACTCCACGTCTCTTACAAACAAGATGGATAAGATCAGAATGACAATTTTGATACATCTCATTGGAGTATGGATTATTGAATGTTCCTAGTAGGAGCTTTACTAAAATCTATATATTTGTTGATGAACAAGATGGAAATTAAATAGAACGTAATTTAAATACCCTTATTTGAAAGGGTGTGATTCATTGAATAATTGTTCAGCAAAACAACGACACATACCAGTGCACACTGTTGTAGGATTGGATAACATACTCTACAGTATAGGGAAAAGAACATGACGACAGCTAAACGGATTGATATGTATGTGCACTTCATATTTGAAAAAGAGTGTATTATTGTCAGGAGAAGACACAGAAGGAAACTGCAAACCTGAAGAGTCACCTTAAGGAAGCACACTAAACTAAAGTAAACGTCACGTTTCTCAGCCATGATGGCTGTTATGCACAGTGCAATGCAGGCCTCCAGGGGTTACCACAGTGTCTGGATTTTGAATGCCTGAAACATATTTTCCTATGTAGGGCAATTTAAATGTTTCTAACATCCAACAAGGGCCAAACTACTTTATTTAACACAGTCAAAGTCCGGAGCCTCTAACTCAGACATTCAATTCAGTGCATGCCTTATGTACTTTTCTTTGCAGCCACTATGATGCTTGTCAGTGTTGACACACAAAAATGTATATTGAACCATGCATGTTAAATAAAATAAAATATCCATTACCATTTGCTTTTCCATTTTTGTGGATGTGTTTACGATGTCATAAATAAAAGAAAATGGTTAAACGCTTTCTGCGAGTTATAAGATTTGAATGTTGCATGGAAAATTATAGTCACAATAAAAGCATTTCAGTCAGCTACTTAAGGACAAACTGTTACTGATGAATTTTTTTTTATTAGGGCACTCTAAATGCACCTTTTATTTATTTCATCTTAGGCATTTTAATTCTTCCATACGTTTCTACAGACTGCAAATAAGCTTAGTTATAAAATCTGCTCACAATAAACTTAACAAACTTAGTTCTACTCTTTATGATCAAGAAAATAAGATTCTCATAAATCTGCTCCACATATATTATGTATAATCTGTTATTTTCCTCAAAGGACTTTGATTGAAATTAGTGACCTTTGACTTTGATGGTGTGCAAATTGGTCTCTCCTGGAAAGCAAGTTCTTATATGCAGCCCTGAGGCAGAACCTTATCTGAAGTGAAAGCCCTTTGCTACAGCAGACCATCACACCAGAGAGAGATGGAGGGAGGGGTTGGTAAAGGAGGAGAGAGCAGGAAAAAGATGATTTCAATAGTGTGCTGGAGAAAATGGAGGGGAGAAGAGAGAGAGAAATGGCTGAGTATATCTAATGCGCACTGTAAGTGTAACATTCTGCAGAGTCCCACACCCCCCAATGTTCCAACACATCCCTATCCTCATCCACATTCTTTCAATGACGGACACTTTTCTGTCCAAACTGTGACCTGTGACATTCAAACACTTATAATGTCCACAGTCCCCACCCATCTATACATCTTATAATGACAGACACTGTTCTGTCTCCTGACATTAAAAAAATTATATTGTCCTCACTCCCCATCAGCCAACCATCCATCCCTGTCTGTCTTTTGTCTCCCCTTGCACAACACTGCACTCATGTCCTGTGAGAAATCCTTACCAAACAATGTGTGGGAGGTGGGGAAAGGTGAAGCAAAGTCCATCTATACCTTCATCCAATCATCCATCCAATCCTTATCCCCAAGGCAAACACTTTGTGTAGTCATGCACCAAGTTCGGAACCACATGTTTATGTTCCTCTATATATGCATGACAGTGCCGATCAATGTGGGAAAAGGCAAAGCTATAGGAAACAGAAACAGAAAGTAAAAAGGAGAAGAAAGTAATAAATTCCCCAAAATGTCTGAAGTCCAGACTAAAGCACGGGGGGATGTTAAAAAAGATGAAGAAGGGGGCCGTGCTTTAGGATTCAGGACATGATGGACAAGCTGAGAGGAGAGGGGTGGTGTACTTCATCTTGTTCACTCTTACTGCAGTGAGACCTCCTGTTTCAATCATAAGGCAACAGTGCCATCAAGTGTCTTTAATTGGTTTAGCATGACGGGGGTGTTCGTCCGTGTAGGACAAAGGAGTTTCTCATATGTCCTGTGCTAGCTGAGCTGAGCTGCATGTTATTTAAGGATTGACATATTCTAGGTGATGTATTTAAGACTAGTGGTAAATAAGAATTTTCAAACCAGAGGATTCCAATGGGATTTCTAACCACTCACCTTATGTACCTGTAGTTAATATGTATCTGACACACTGAAATATTAGCTGTACACTATTAAATTCAACACAAACCCACTATTTAAGATCTCGGTACAAAGCTATCAAGTTAATCAGCTTCAGTTTTGTGAATGTGAATAAACTGGAAAAACATGATCAGTGATAAGCGACTAGTGAGAGCACATATCCCCACCTCCCCATCACTTATGACCTAAAACCATACAACAGCATCTGAGCTGGCAGAGATCGGAGTCTGGCGTGGTCGAAAGGAACGGCCAGCAGACAGTGTCATGGTGGAACAAGAAGTCGTGATCTTTGGCTTAAAAGTGTGAGTAACCCATAACCTACGGAGGCAGATAGTCTGCCTACACATCGGCAAGGGAAGCATACGAAGTAAACTGCATAAATGGCAGGAAATCAATTAAATGTTAGAAGGTGAACACGACGGAGCTAGTGCTGAGACCAGGACTAGCATTTAATAATATCAAGTCAGTTCAGTTTGCTATGTAACACAATCAATCTATCAATGAAATTGTATTTGTACAGCCAAAATTAACAATTTGTCTCAGAGGGCTAACCCTTAAAAAGTGTAAGGAAAAAGCAATACAGAAAACATAGAAACCTCATCGAGTCATGTGAGGGATCCCTCTGCGAGAGAGAGACCTGCAAGAGTTAGCTGCAGTTTTATCACCCAATGTATTTGTGTGTTAAAAAAAGTTCAATCTGATCCCAAATTTTAATTGCCTCAAAGAGCTGATTTTATCGTCATGAGAATATTCAACATGATATTTCACAACTGATTCATCATTGGAATGACAATGATACAATGTAAACTATTCGTCGCCTGTAGGCCACTGTTGAGAATTGAGGGTACACAGCTCACAGCAGTGGATAAAACAGGTTTCTGTAGGTCGGGAAGATGAGCTTCGAAACCACTACCTCTGTGTGTCTCGCTCTCTTTGTCCACAGAGAGGCGAGCTGCAGGTCATAAATGTACAACAAACTGCACACATTTTTAAACATGACTCCATATACATCCTTCTATTTCTTCTATATAACAGACTTTAGAAGTTATAAGTATCGGTTCAAATTGAGGATGAATTCCTGTTGGAGCAGTGAATTTCTGAGATAAATATAAGCTCTAATGTTGTGGAGTTTGATTACTTTTTGAAAATACTCTTTTGAGCTCATCTCAATTGGAATACTTGATGTTAAAGTGTCATCCTGTGAGATCATCTTCAAACTGGCTCTTTCCAAACTCTGATATGTAAGAACAAAGAACGAGGCCCAACTTCATCCAACAATTCACATATCAACATCAGAGGGAATAAAAAACGTCTTCAACAGATCCAGACAGACACTGCACAAACACAAAAGTATTGCTGAGTCACTATGACACACAACTTTTGAAATCTCAACAATCGGATCAATAGTAAAAACTCTCACTAGTTTGCCATTATGAAAAAGCCTTAAAGGACAGAGTCCACAAATCATGAGCTTCAATGACCGTTTCATGTCCCATATTAAAGTACTGTACTGTTGACGCTGAGAACACAGGTAAGGTCTGCTAGACAGACTTCTTTAGCTGGCTATTACTCACAACATCACAGTGATTTCCTGCTAGGCTGCCCCCTGCTGTTTTGAGGAGGCTGCACATAACTGTACAGGTACGAGAGCCTTCATGCCCGGTCACACAGAAAGAAGAGAATGGAGGGTCTGGTAATCATGTGATATTATTGGTGACGTCAGGTCACATGACTTGCTTTTATGAAAAAGAATGTTATGTTCATGTACGTGTAAATTTCTCTCTGAATTTCTAAGCAGATGTGTTTTTAAGGCCACCTGATAGAAGGTCGCAATATAGGGCATACACCTTGTGTCTTCCATGTTAGCAGATTGGGCTTGGACCAAACTTAAAGTAAAAGTACACATCAAATACATTTTTCAGTTACATTTTCAGCTAAATTTGTTTTTTTATTGATTTTGATCAGGCACACACATATGTGTGGGACGCCAGGCAGACGTGGACCCTCATTTAATTATGAATTGAACTGTGAGGATGTACGTGTAACTGGAGCTAGGATAAAACTCCCAGCAGACACACAGTGAAAAAAATACTGGCAACCCGCAATGTGCAGTTTGCAGTGCAGCGTTCTGTTGTATAAAAAGGTGAGTTTGCAGTGGTGCAGAATTGTATGGCAGTTTTTGCTGTTGCGCTGTCACTTTGTGACAGATAAGATTGTGTTAATGGAAGTGTGTGTTATTGGAATAATATATTATGTGAATAAATTAATATCAAATTTGTTGTGGTGAGGGAGGAGTCTGTATAGTGGTGGTAGATACAATATGTGGCTGCGTAAGCCAAACAGGTGTTTTTAAAAAATGCTACCAGAGTTATTCTAGGTTTTATTGCACTCTCAAACCAAATTTTAATTTTGCTCCAGAATTCTCCGAACTTCATTGTTTTTGAACTATGATAGAGCTATCATTGTTGGTGATTTTAATATCCACACTGATGACCAAACCAATGGTTTCGCAACTGAATTTTTAAACATAAGTCTTTTAATCTAGTACAACATGTAACAGGTCCGGGTCTAGACAGGCATGTATGAGGGGGCAGCCACAAATCTTGAGGGGGCATTGTGCTTTATTATATTATTATTATAAATTGGGATTTAGTTTGAGGGGGCACAACATTTATTTGAGGGGGCCAGGCCCCCTCTTGCCCCTGCCTAGACCCGGCCCTGACATGTAACATAACTGCTAGTCTTTACACTCAGTCTGAGCATCAATTCCTTGACCTTGGAGGAAGTATTTGTCTCTGACCATCCTTGTGTTAAGTTTGACTCCCGGTTCCACGTTGCCCAAAACCATCAAACCACTAAAGGATTTTAAATAAACATAGTGCCTCTAAATTCTCATCTAATCTTTCCACAGGTCTTATTGAGCATAACCCTTCCAAGTCATCCGATCCGAATGTTTTACTCAAAGGCTTCAATAATACCTTTCAAACCACATTAGATATCATAGCCCCCATTAAAACAAGAATTAAATCCCCTATTAACACCTCTCCATGGGTTGATGACAGACAAAGATAACTCAAAAGGCTATGCAGAAGAACGGAACGGAAGTGGAAAAAGACCAAACTGCATGTCCACTAATTATATATTAAACACATCTTAACTTCCTCTAAAAACTAAAGTAAAATGGCAAGAGTAAACTGCTTCTCCAAACTAATCACCAGTAAGTAAGCAAAATTAAAGATTTCTGAGGACGTGCACAACCGATGCTCCAAATGGATGCAGTACACATACGAGTAGTCAACAGCAAGTATATCTCCAGCCTAAGGTGTTTCAAGCTACAACATGCAGCTGTTTGTTACACGTACCTAGCTGTGGAGATGTATTTGCACATGAATAGTTGACACTTAAGATTAGAGAATGCAGAAAGGTTTGTAAATTACTTGTTTACACTTAAACATGGTTCATGAAGATAAGGAAGACCTACAAATGTCATGCAAAACATTTACATGTGATACAAAGTTTACCGTTTAGATTAGGGGTTGCAGAAAGGTTTTTTTTAAATGGTTTCAGCCATATGTTTAAACATCATTCATACAGGTGAGGGGAAAAAAGAGCCCCTCTCATTTCACACATACTCTCTTCTCTCCAAGCAATACCAAGGTCAGTGGAAAGACGTAAGGACACAATGGGATTTAGGAATGCATACTTTAGGCTTAAGTATTTGTGATGTCTCGTTCGTGAACGATTCTCTCAAAGAGATTCGTTCATTGACAAAGGATCCAAAGACTCGTATCCGGCAGATGAACGAAACATTGATCCAAAGACACGGTCGGGAGGTGAACGATCATCTGCCGGGTACGAGTCTTTGGATAATTTTTCACGTGACCTGCATAGGCTCAGAAGAGGAAACAGAAAGGATTTGTTTACCTCGTTCACTTTCGCGTGACTAGGTTTAGTAAGACGTGAATGATATTCGTTCACAAGTAATAATTACAGGTTTCGTTATTTTAACTTTTTTGTACTTTACTTACAGTTCAGTGCAGCGTAATTGTTTGCCGTGATAATTAAATGCTAGTGTGATAATAAATTACCATTTCAAATCATCCAAACTGTCATGATACATTATTTTAATCCCCCCCTCCCCCACCCACAGAACAGAACCGATTAGAAGGAGGCATATATCCACAGCTGAAGTTCAAAATGAAGACAAGTAGAAATAACAGACTGATCAACTTTATTTAAGAGGTCATTTTGATGAAAAGGAAAATTACAAGACACCTAACATTGCATTCGAGAGAGACATACAAAAATGTAATCTTTTGACCGCCTTTTGCACATGGTTCACTCAAGATGCATCTTCCGCGTTGTTCCATCACATGACTTGTTAAATCCAATCAGAAAACACAAAAGGCAACTAGTGGTTTTTATCATCTCATTTCTCAACTCTGTGTAAACTAATCATGTGAGATCGTCAATAGGCAAAGCCTTCAGCTGATGCTGTACAGATGTGTTCATTGCAGGCCACACTACCAATGATATGGCAAAGTTAACAGAAATACCTATTTATTTTTCCAGGCCTGCTTTGATTCTGCATACGGCTGGCAATCATCTTCCAGTCTACAAGATGAACTTTACTAAGAGGAATCCGATGAATCCGATGAAGATGGCTGCTATGACAAAGAGGAGATAGGGACGACGGTTGGCGGTGGTTGCTTCTCGGCCCCGGGGGCTAGTTGTGTTTGTTGCCATCGGTTCTAACCAGGATACCTTTCTTATTCCAATACCTGCACCATCTTCATCTCTTAATCCTCCTGTGGGGCTCAAGCTGGTACCCAGGCCGCTGTTGAATAGACCTGCACAGAGTACATCACTGAGGCTGCTTTGGGTCTCCTCCAGATCATTTTCAGATTGCTCCTCAAGGACACATCTCAGCTTGGAAATCATGATATCATTAGAGTTTGAATCCTTCCACAATGCATCAATGTCAGACACATTTGGTGGGACAAAAATTGTCTGCACCATTAATTTGTGTTTGGTTTTCAGGTTGGGGTCATAATCAAAGTGCTTCAGCATGACTGAGACGTTGAAAGTTCCTCCGGCATCAATGACACCATTGTTTGGTCGTACAAAGTACCTGTGGGGTGCTGTTGTCTTCACTTTGAAACAAACTCTTCTGTCAGAGGGGTTCGTCAGTATGAGGTTGGAGGCAACTACATCTGTGAAAGGACCTATAAATCTGAGGTCAAAGGGAGGGTCTAGGATGATGACCTGAACCAGCTTTGACATGTTTGAGGTTGCAGGTGAAGGTGGGGTTGTGCGCTGGGTGTCACCGAGAGGCTGACAAGTGGAAGACTTGGATCCCTTCTGCTTCTGCTGAGTCAAACTCATCATTAAAGCAATATTTACATTCATTTGAAAATTTATATAAATAATTCTGCTCCAAAGTCATTAGGAAAACACTAACGATGAAGGATACACTGGATATTAAATAAATTCTTCAATTCAAACAGTGTGACCTATAATTAAGGCAATAATACACTCATAGCTAACAAAGTACTTAAGAACGTCACTGTGGAAGTCACTCAGTAAAGTGAGTGTTTCTTTGCTATATTTTTGAAATAAATGTATTTTTATCATTTCATATTTTAAGTATTCATTAAATATCTTGTTTTTGATTAACACAGCTCATTATTTTGCATTTTCCTTTTTTACTTTATGAACAGATGTAAATTTGTATTTTTACAAGCACATGGTCAAAAAATACAGATCACCTGCCATTCATTTCACATGGTTGCTTTTGCACACCTGATGCATGTGAGTCTTATTTTGCAAACCATTACTAGTGAGAATATGTACAATACTAACTAGCTGTTAGCTAGCTAGCTAACCATAGTTAGATCAATAAAATAAAACTTGAAATATAACAGTTTATACTTAATAGACTAACTGATGTGATTGTGAAAGTATGCTTTTGATTTTCTTTAACCAGATTGTAAGTATGGCTGGTTCCAACCATTTCAGACTTACGTTTGATGTGGACATAAAAAAACTGCATGAAAATGAAGATGAGGAGCGAATTCTTCTTCAATTCTGAAATATCTGATGCTGAGAACCTAGAATATGTTTCACAGGATCAAACTGGAGTTGTGGTTGTGTCTTGGAATCTAGCTGTCCCAAATGAAGAAGGCTCCTTTTACATCATAGAAGAATCATCCTCTTTGATGACATAGGAGAATCATATTCTCCTTTGATGACATACAGTAGAAGACTCATCATGTCATCAAAGGAGGCATCTCTTAAATAAGGAAAGAATAAGCTATATAGCATCAATTAATATAGCAAAGTGACAGCCATGCATGAAATAATGCAGAAAACGAATACGGGTCATTATTGACCCATGTTGTGCATTAAATAGACAAGCTAGAACTTTATTTATCCACACATCGGGGAAATTCACTTGTAACAGCAGCAGAGAATAAGGCAGACAAGAGAATAAATAAATATAATCAGGACAATAGAATAATAAAAATTGTTGAATTAAATAAAAAAATACGGAGAAAGAACATTCGGTCCACACAGTATGAATAGTACCTGGCAAGTAAAATCATTTTCTGCACAAAAGTGAGACGGTTTCTTTCCCTTTTGAAAGTGGTGCAAAATAGTACTGAAAATTGTCAAGTCAGATTAAGAAGTAGTCGTTAATTTCAAGAAACACTGTTTCTGGCTGGAATGGGTGAGAGTTTATGTGGCTTAGATATTGCAAAAACACCAACACCATCACTGCATGAAAAGAAGAATTTGTGGAAATTGTAGCTTATATAGATTTCCGTTATGTAATGAATACAAATTGTATACTATGAGAAAAGGTCAATGCTATGAAAAAATTTGAAACAGTACAATTTACCTCAACATTTCCCTGTCAAGCTCATCCAAGATAACATGTTGGAATGGCACCACTGTATGGTTTCCTAAGGGAAATCTTTCTGCTGACACCAAAACACTGGAACTCACATAGCATATCAGTTGTGTCAAAGTCCCGTGTTTAAGTTTATATGTTCAATAACGTGTGTGGTGATTAATAAATGTTGAAGAACGTAAATTCTGTCTCTGGCTGTGTCTGTGAGAGCCCCGTGGCTTGCACCACTGCCACAGTCTCCTTCGTCACAGGCGCAATGGGAGCCTCTTACATGGCCTGTGACAAGGGAGGCATACGGAAGCCTCCCTTGTCACCCCCCCGCCCTCCCTACACTCATTATAGATAAGGATCCGCAGAGATCTGTACGTAACGTCCCTGCCTCAGAAGACACAAGAGCGAAATGGATTGAATTCATATTTGAGGGGACGCTGGAGCCCTGGAGAGAAACACAACGCATGGCCGTGTCCAAGGAGCTGTGCTTGCCTCAAATGAGAAGAATGTTGCACACACTTGTTGAGGCCAAACATATAGACGAGTCAGTGTGTGATGACATCCTCCGAGAGTTCAGTGAGTTTTGTAACTCAGCTGCTCTTCAGGCCAACTTCAGGGAGTTTGACCCCAAGACAGACCGGGTGGACACGCTCCTGTACGAGACAATGGGGTCGAAACCATCATTTTCCAGAGTGTGGGATGTGGTGAAGGTACTGCTTGTCCTGTCTCATGGACAGGCCAGTGTTGAGCGTGGAAGGAGAAGTCCCTGGAGGCTCTGAGACTCATCGTCGACCATGTCAGGTCTGCTGGGGGTAGTGATGTGTCTTTTGTATTACTATATTTGTAATTTGTATTACACAACATTAATAAATATTCGACATGTGATTAATGAGTAAATGTATATAGCATTTTTTTTTGTCATCAGGTCTGAAGAATGATGTGGATGAGGCCTTGGTCAATATGATCATTGAGGATTCCCAGCCCTTCGCTATTGTGGAGAACAAAGGGTTCAGAAAGCTTATTCAAGCATTCAACCCTACCCATGTTCTCCGCACACGGCGTGTATGTGAGCACATGAAGCATGTTTCCCCATATTTGCCATTCCTACAGTCCTCTCTTCTTTTCGTTAGGCTTTGAAAGCCATGGTGGGAGAGAGATACAAGGAGTCCATGGAGAAAGCCAAAGTGTTGAAGGCTTCTGCAGTTGCATTGACTTCAGACATGTGGACCTCTACAAACACAGATACCTACTCAGCTGTGACCTGCCATTTCATAGATGAAACCAGCTGATTGCATTGTGTTGTTTTAGGGGTGCTGCATTTTCCTGACGCCCATACTGCTGCAAATTTGGCCACAGTCAAATCAGCACTGATAACACAGTGGGGTCTAACAAACAAAATTACTTGTCTTGTGACTGATGTTAAATCTCTGCTGACATTGCGAGTGAACCGCTGGCAAAGTTGTTTGTTTTGTGTCTTTCCAATATCCCAACACTGCTGAATGCTGCTGAAGGCAGACCTGCTCTCTCTGTGGGAAAACCAAAACAACTCAAAAGCATTTCTAAAAGCCTGGTTGTTTAAAAGGGCTGTGTTAAAATGCCAAGAAGCGCTCTGTAAACAAACATTTATAATAAAAACAGAGCAAGACACTAAACAATGATCAGAAAAACACACAGGCTGAATAAAACACCTTTTAAAAATATTGAAATGGTGTTTAAAACAATAGAGTCGATCCAGTCTAGCCAAGGATAAAACATTGTCTTTGGCATGGCTCCAGGTGTATTGTCTGTGATACTGTTAAAAACCCTCCACATATCAGACAGCTCATGTGCCTTGGTCAGTTGGTTCAGCCTGAGACATGATGCAGGATGTGGCTCAAAGTGATTCCTGTCTAAATTGGGATTTCCTTTGCAGTTAAAATCACCTCCCTACAAGCATAATATCATCACCACTACACTACAGGTTTCAACAGTATCATCTAAAATGTTTAAACGTGCCATCCTGCCCACCCCATTCGTGGGCGCATAGACATTTAAAAACACCAGCTTGACACTCATATTCAGCTTGCACCTTTTAAAATACATGTGGAATAATCTCTTCCACATTAAAAGAAAGAAAACCCACTGCAACTGGACTTGTGACTTAAAACCACTTACCCATTAAAAACCCTCCTCCAGTCACTCTCATTGTCTTCGGTGCTGTTGGTTTTTTGTAAAAACATAAGGTCTATTCTGTTAAAAATCAGCTCTGGCTCCGTTCACATTTAAAGTGCTGATTTTAAAATCACACATGGATAAAAGAAAAAGAGTCAGAAAACAGGTCAGTAAAGGAGAAGAGTAAAAGGACTGTTTAAAACGTCATCATTTGGCCTTTTACATTCAGCACGAGTTCTCAGTTTGTAAATTTGTTGGTCTGTTTAAAACTCGTCGCTGCCTGTTTTTCTTGTGAGCGGTTAGGAGGATTTAAAAAACAGTTTGAGGTCAGAGAAGTGGTCCTCCATCGAGGGCATCCTCTGGCCTTTAGTGGATTCTAAGAAGGTTTCGATGTCAGAGGGGGGGTAGAGACCGTGCGAGTCTTCCTGAGAGGAGAGAGCGCTCCCCTGGCTGAAGTTCACCCCGCGGAGTTACAAACTTCTCCTTGTTGACTGTACTTCAGCTGCTCTTCTTTCAGTCTCTTAATTTCTGCCTATTGTGTTTGAGCTGCTCTTCCAGCAGTGTGTCGTGTTCGTTGGACTTTAATAAAGTTACACATAAAGAGAAGTTTCCTGTCTTCTATAAGCGAGGACGCTACAATATGAACGTGTTCACCGTTCAAATTCATTTTGTCAATGAGTTGCGTTCAGTTCATCACTCATAAAACTGAACGTGTTCAATGAATGCGTTCTTTTGCGTTCGTTCATGTACAACACTGCATGTAATGCAATGTATTGGAGAAGAAAGTACAGATATTTGCTGATATGTTATAAAGTAAAAGTGAGAACTAAAAAAAAAAACAGTAACAAAGTAAATGAACTTCATTGCATCCCACTTCTGATTACACTCAAGTGTACTGAAGTGACTTCCACCAGTTATTGTGTGCTCGAGAAAATAGTGGGGTTGGTCTGTAATACCTTATTTGACCACATGAAGGCAGTAGAATATAACTAATGTGTCCAGAATAGCAGGTGCAGCTACAAAAACTAGAGTACGTTATTCAGCATTGCATTCTGACCTCTCTCCTTTCTTCCTCTTTATCAGTCTTGCTTCTTCTGTATCCGTTTGACTAGTCAGCCTACACGTCTCTACTCTTTTCAACCTTTGATATACTTTTGCTTTACTTTCTCTCTCATTTATTTTCTAACATCTCACTTGATCTCACATACAGTTGGCCACTTGTACTTTGTCAACATAATTTACTCAGCAGCAGCAGCAGCCTGCAACAGTGAGTGTGCTTGCTTGTACAGACATATTTCTGAGGACCATTTAGCTACAACCTACATAGTGAGGCCATTTTGGGAAAGTGAGAACATTTTTGCCGGTACTCACCCTCTGACCCACTTTTGGTCAGAGCTATTGAAGGTTTAAGAGTTGGTTTTAGGGCATAGGATTAGGGGAGGGTTAGGTATTTATTTTTGGTCAGGATAAGGAGGAAAAGCATAATGCCAATGCAAATTCACACTCCACTCACTCCGACCCTATACCTACTAATGTTTATACATCCAGCTGTGTCTACAACCAGACATCTTTTTCTTTTTACAGTGAGCAGCCGCAGCTCTAAAGACCTTCATATGTTACAGTAGAAACAGCATCTGTTGGGAAGCAGCTGGAGTCATCTGATCCTCTCATTAAGACACAAAGTGAAAGCGGTAACACTTTACTCACATTGAAGAATCATGACGAGGCGGTTTAAAACTACATGTACTGTGGTTTAAAATGTTGGCATGCACCCTCTACTGGCCATAGCGGATGTTACAAGCTTCCATGTGCACAACTACAACCCTAAAGTCTGAATGTAGTTTTTAACACCAATATGAAAATATGAGATAAAGTAAACGTATATTATTATGTGGCAAACAATATGTTGGATAGACAAAGTGACCCAAAGTTACAGACATATCTACTTTGGAATGAAGACAAATGTGCAGTACAAAGGTCGAACAGGGTTTTAAATCCATATTATTAGTGTGAACAACAGACAACCATAACACACAGCCTGTCCGAGGCAATGTACAAGGCATAAGGCATATATGTCTGTGCATAGATAATTAGATCTGTCTTTTAAAAGGTTCAGTGTGTATAATTTAGTGACAAAGTGGTGAAGGTGCATGTTGCAGTTAATCACCCCTTACCTCAGCTTCCCCTTCCAGATATGAAAGAGAACCTGTGGTATCCTTCAGTTATTGGAATATTGAAGTCCATTTAAACATGTTTCTTTGAGATAAATGAACATGCAGAACACAATTAAAAGAATCTATGCTTGATGTTCAGGAGCAAAATATAAAACACACACATTCCATATTTGGGTTACAGTTTACACAGTTTACACATGACAGAACTGGATTGTGCTATGCTACGCAATTCAATTACTGCTAAATAGAGCAGACAAAGTTGAACCTACCAAATCATTTTCTGTTCCAACAGAAAAATCTTCCTGCTGCACAGTTAAAGGGCCGGCTAGAAAGACTTCTACTGCCCCACAGCACAAAATGTCAATATTGTACAGTATCTGCACTGGGCTGAATTATTGATCCACTTTTGCTCTGGGAGCCAGAGGCGTGGAGTTCAAACCTCACATTTTACAGAAAGTTAGTTTGATATAAGTCTTTACACTTTTGAGTTATTTCTGCCATAGATCTTTACTGCAAGATTATTCTCTATCATTGGAACATCACAACTCCCGCTTCACTTTTCAATTATGAGTTGATACTCAAGCAGGTCGACTCGTACTGTTGGTTTAAAACTGTACCCAAAGGTTCACTCATTCAAAGTCTTGACAGTGTTTCCCCTACCATTATATTAAGGGGGCGCCCCACCCCCCAGAAGGTCAAGTTTTTTTGTTTTTTTTAATATAGCGCCAGATCTCAACATAAGTCATTTAAGGTTAGCTTTCCTATAAAACAGGTCTATAGCTTGTTCTTTTATAATAAACTAAATGGCCTTATGTTATTTATCTTATTTACACAGCGGCATGCCATTTGTCTCTACATGGTCGTGTGTTTAGATTTCTCATCTGGTGACATGGTGAACACAACAGGAATAGTAAAAGTTTAATCACAAAAACAGTCAATAGAGCAGACAAAACATGGAAACACTGGAAACATGACAGTGAAAGACGATGACAAGTGAAAGAGGCAAACTGACAAAGACGAAGGGAAGCACAGAGATTTATATACACAGGGAGGCAGGGATGATTTAACACAGCTGAAACACATGAGGGACAGGTGCAGATGATCACAGTGGCAGGTAACAGGAAAACAGCAGGAAGTAAAGCAACAGACGCACAAAGAGCAAAATTTCAAACTAAAACTGAAAACACAGAACTCAGAATGAACACGAATCTCTACACAAGGAAAACGTCCATAATGGCATATTAGTTCAACAAAATCCAATAGCACAGATCAGCTCAGTCATGACAGAAGGTTTTTTATTAAGTTTTCTGATGACACTGTCCTCTTATCTCTTCTTCAGGATTCAGAGTCTGATCATGTTATTGCATTACCTGGATTTGAATAGTGTGATGACCGTTAATTGACCTCAATGTATCAAAAACAAAGGAAATGATTATTGAAAAAAGAAAGAAAATGATAAAGACTATTATCAGCCAGCTTGATCATGTTTTGTCTCATGAGTTCACGGTGATGCCTTCAGGCCGCAGTTATCATGTACCTCCAAGGAGAACTAATCTTTTATACCTTATGCTATCAGGCTACTAAACTCAGACAGTAATCATTTTAAATGACATCTTTTATGACTGTGCTTTTTACATGATATCAGATCTTACAAATGCCTATTTATTATCTAATTAATGCATTTTTATTATTTATTTAACCTTCTTAATCTTTATCTTGATGTCCTTCAAGGACCTGTTTGTTACTTGACTTGTTATTTTTGACACGTATCATATTGGATGTTGTTAGTGTGATCGTTAAAAGGTTAAGCTGCAAATTCATTGCCATCTTTAAGATCAATACAGTTGTCTGAATCTGAAGCAAAATAGTTAATGATTATTTATCTATCTCTTTTTTAAGTTTAATTGTTTATTAATGACTCAGTTTATGGTTAAGGAAAGCTGCTCTATACACAACTGGTGTTTAAAGCTAGGGCTGGTAATCCTGGAAAGGCTAGCAAGAGTGTGCAACACACTGCTACATCCCAACTACTCTCATCAGCCCGCTTTCAAAACAAATGAACACACACTCTGTCTGACAACTGCTTGAAGCCGAGTTTTCCATTACCTCGAGGTAGTCTGTACACCACACATTCTCAGTTGTCACTCAGAGAGTGGGCCTACACTACAGTTTCAGTGTGGGGGTACAGTATCAAGCAATCTCAGCCAGTATTCTCATATACTGCGTGAGTCGGAGATATGTATTAAAAAAGCACTGATCCGATGTATATGCTTTTCTTTATTAATTTTCTAACATCTAGAATTAGAGTTAATTAGTCAGATTTGCTGTAATTTTTAGTCCCAATGATAATTGTCAAAGTTGTCATGCACTGGACCTTCGATAACAAACTATGTATTTTGCAGGTAGGCAAATATAAAATAGGGAGTAAGTGAA
Organism: Limanda limanda; assembly: GCF_963576545.1. Taxonomy (NCBI): domain Eukaryota; kingdom Metazoa; phylum Chordata; class Actinopteri; order Pleuronectiformes; family Pleuronectidae; genus Limanda; species Limanda limanda. The sequence goes on along the minus strand of NC_083645.1, from coordinate 4,140,267 downwards.
AATGTATTTATTTTTTCTGTCATAGTTGAATAAAAAATTGTCAAACTTTCCTTAATTTATAATCTTGATGAAAAAAAAATGGCATTTTTAGGGGACTGATATTTATTAGTGTTACGTGCCGTGTTTTCCTTCTCTCTCTCCCCCTCTCTCTCTCTCATCTCCTGCAGGTGTGTGTGCTCCAGAGGCACATCCACCAGCGCAGCTGATGCCACTCGGCGATCAGGGAGTGGCCATAAGAACCCTGAGGTGAGCGTCAGGGAGACGCCAGTGAACCAGAGAGTCAGTGGACCAGAGAGCCGGAGTGTGAAACAGTTGGGACCAGACGTGGTGTGCGGACGGGCTGTGTGAGGACGGGCTGCACAGACGTGCTGCACAGACGTGCTGGTGGTTGAATTATAGTAGTGGTTGGCGTTGTTCTTTTTCCCCTTCCGGTGTGGGAAGGGTGTTTTCTGTTAAGTAACCGTTGTTTAATAAATAATTGATCCGTGTTAAACCTAAGTTTCTGGCTTCCTTGTTTAGTGCTCTGTTTTATTTTATAATTGTTTGTCCCCCCACCCTAGACAGCTTGGGGGACATGACAATTAGTATTTGCAATTTGGTGCAGAGTCAAACTAAAATCTGCTGGTTGTGAATTTAAATTTGGTTTTAAAAGTGGACATGTCAAAGGGGTCTAAATTAAATGTATTAATGACAAATAACTCGATAATGGGTGTAATAGTGTGAATTGTGCTGCAGTAGTTGGAAGCTAACCGTTTTTCAGATCTTATTTTGTTGCAGATAAATACAAATAAGTCCAAGTTACTGCTAAGAAACTGATGTGACAGTTTAGCAACGTCTGAGTATTTTGCAGCAAAGACACAAAATTATCATTCAGACTGTGTTTACTCAAGTGTGTACTGAAATTGTACACCCCTGATCTACTTGAGTCACTTTAATACCTGACATTAAAACTTAACTCCAGTGTGCACTGAAATTGGATTTGTCATGCCCTTGCCAAATGTAAATTGCCATCCATCCAACATAAGTTTCTGGTGGAAAAATAATAAATGGTTGGTTGCACCACTTTGCCCTCTGGTTTCATAAATCAGGGCTTTTAAAAACAAAACTTGCCTTCTACTGTCAAGCTCCATGTTTCTGTTTTACCCTCATGCTCCCATGACATTAAACCCAAGTAAAAAGAGAGGAAGGCAACAGAGCATAGAACAAATGTTAAATGAGTTCAGGTGACTGCTATTTTGTGTGAATATGTATTTTTGAGTTCTTATGGGTCAACAAAATACCATTCTTAAGACACAGGAGACTGTTCACATCCTCCCAACTCTTACCAGTAATCCTCAATGATTACCATTTAAAATGATTACAATGCCATTTTAGTGAGTCCCTAACAAAAAATAAATCCAACCAAGCACTAACCATGATGGTGTTAGTGCAGAAAACTGATGCCAAAGGATGTTCTGATCATACAAAGCCCTTACTAAATCAAGCCGCATTATGTATCAAAGAGCTCATGACCCTATATTATCCAAATACAAATGCTCTCTTGTGGTTCCAAGAATCTGTAAGAGTAGAATAGGAGGTAGAGCCTTCAGCTACCAGGCTCTTCCTCTGTGGAGCCAGCTCCCACTCTGGGTTTCGGGAAGCTTACACCATCTCTACATTTTAGGTAGACTTAAAACGTTCCTTTTTGATAAAGACTATAGTTAGTTGTGGATCAGTTGAGTCCTGAACCATCCCTTAGTAATGCTGCTATAGGCCTAGACTTCTGGGGGAATTCCCATCATGTATTGAGCACTTTATTGGTCCAGTTGTTGTAACTGGAAACTATGCAAACTCTCACTCTGTCCACTTCTCTTCCCCTACTCTCTCCCAGCTCCCTGCTCAGTGTCTCCTCCCCTGCTCACACATACACACACACACACAATTTGCCTCCAGAATCTCTCATTACCGTTCTGATAGAGGAAAACACAATACATGGCTGCAGACATGCAGTGAAATGTGAATCGAATCAGGCTTCATTTATATTCTAACCTGTTTAAGAATATTAATTTGTATGCGCAAGTGTGAGAGATGGAACATTTCACCATTGTGCATAATAATGAGTCTGTGAGCATAAACCTCAGTGGTTTGTATGTATTATTTGTCACACCCGTCTGCTGCTGATTGTTAACAAATGAATCTGTGTGTGTGTTTGATGAGTTTGTGTGCACCTGTAATTAATCATGTAGCTACAAACTGCTGAATCATTAACCTGATGCTCTTGTATATTAATTTGCCTCGCGCCCTCAAACACTGTAATGAATTAAAAGTGTTTGCCTTCAATACAAGCATTACATCATTTATTAAAATAATTAAAAAGGGAAATCACTGATTTGTCTTAATTAAATTCTTATTCAGGAATAAATACTGTTGTCTCTTCCCTGTCAAAACCCTGTGAAAACCATCAGCCCTTCACAAGCAAAGAAAAATTGTCCTGTTTTCAAGGCATTTCAAGCTGTTAATGTAGCTTTAGACATAATCAGAAGAAATGTTCTCAACCCATTAAAAAACATTTAATCATTCCTGTTTCTTTAGAATTTGAAAATAAATAGTTTTCACAGGATGGTGATGACATGTTACAGATATCCTGCAGACACTGCTCAATGTCCAAAAATGGGAAAGGAATTTCTACAAATATTTTGCACAAAGCATCACTCCACCAGAGTCAATCCGAAGTCTCTGATGGTTCTTTTATTCTCAGGAGTGATGTCGGTCTACTTCTGTGTACTAAAGTTAATACTTGTCACTCGTCTCTAATATTAATGTCCCTCTCATTGAACTGCAAATTCAGATTAAAATGTGCATGGGAGTGAAGTTACAAAAAAAAAGGTGTCAACAGTTAAAATGTTTTCTTATGATTCTTATTTAAGTCCATTTGAGACTTTTTAGTAGAGCAAAGAAAGAGTAGGGTTATACTGTGAATTTTTTTTCCAAAAGTATGCAATTAAATAATTTGGTTTGTCCAAGAAAAATAACAGGCCGACAAAGTTATTAGCAATTTCGATTTGTTCTATGTATTTACTGCCACTAGAGTCCATTAAACGTTCACTGGAAGAACAATATACGTCATCTTGCTATCTCAAGCTGCAATTGTTTCAGCCAAGTTTTTTGATGCTGAAGAAAGTTTTCTTCCGTCTTGTAATTATGTCCCCCCTGCCCCATATACCCTGTCAGTAAAGGATTTTATTGCAATGAAATGGATCATTTTATGGCAGTTTGTCCTCCAGTTTAGAGAAAAGGAAGAAACCCAAAATCACTAAAAGCCACAAACGTGTTGACCTCAGTCAAACTGTTTCCGCGTCACCAGGATCGTTTGGGACAACTCAAATGACTCACCTATCACTCCTGCCAATCCCTGATGTTAAATCTCTGCTTTTGCTCAGCTCTGGTGATAACAACCTTGGGAGACAAAGTAATACATTGGATTTTCATTCTAAATGTCGACTTAGAGCATAAATGTTTGAGTCTTTTGCTCAACAAGAACAATGTGAACGTGGTTTTGTAATGTTTGCCCTCAAGTACTAAAGAAGATTTTACTTTTACCGTGTCATATTATGGGACTGCTGGTAGTTAAAGATTCATTGTCAAAACTGAGACCACAATTGTTTAGCTGTATATTATCAGCAAAGCCTTAACTATTGGTAGATATTACTTATCTGATGTCTTTCCATGCTACATACTCACGGATAATGACTTTCAGTTTTAGGCCTTGTCTACACTACTATGGACGTTGTTTTTAATAGAAATGTACCCCTCGACCATCCATCAAATACCTGAGAAGAACGTGGTCCAAGTAATATTGAGTTAGGGATACGTCTGTGAGTGCAGGTAATGTGGTGCAGTGATGCTGAATTCAGCTGCAAACGTGTAGTTACACCGAGCAGTGCTAACCGAATGTAGGGAAATATGCATATAATTGTCATTGTTGTATTTTCTGGCACATGCTCATGCATTCAACTGTGGGTATGCATGAAGTAACCTGTGGTTTCATAGCTTCCCAATGTTCACACGGATACACAGAAACAAGTTGTTGGAAGTTGTTTATAAAAATCTCTCTTTCAGTGACCTAGAATACTGTTTGTGTTTGGACAAGAGGCATGAATACAGAGGGGAAAAAAATATCCACATTTGTGTTAACAGGATAAAAAACGCTGTGTCAAATAAATGTGCATTAAATACTGATTCGGTTTTGAAAGTTTTAATGTTTACAATCCCTTGACAACCTAACTACACAAAAACAAGACGATTAAGAAACTATTTTGTCAAATACCAGAAATTATCCAACAAGCTGATGAATGTATTGTTGTTAGGCGAGGGGCTGAGTCCCTCAGTCCAGCTCATCACATTGCTTCTAATAAAACATGTTGCATCTAACAGCCTGATATAAAACCTAGTTTCAAAACCTTGGGGTGGCCACAGGTCGAGTGCAACCAATTAAAGTTAGGGTCTTGCCCACAGGGAAGCCTATTAGACTGTCACTAAGCAAATATGTAAGGTGTGAAAAAGTTTCTTGGCAGAACAGCTCAGCGGTTGCGGCTGGCTGAGCACAGACTACATTTTCTCGAATATTACAGGGGTGTGTGGATTGGTGGCAGGAGACCTCAAGAGACCTTTTTGGTCAGTGAAAAATAGACCTACATTTGCTCCAATGCTCTGCAGTTTGTGTAAGAGTTTCCTCCTTTTGATTTGAATCCTTTAATCAGGGTAACACAAAAGAGAAAAAATAAACCCTAAGTATAAGAATTTACCTCATCAACCCTCTAAAAGAAAAGTTATATTTCTTATCTTGTGAGCCTTCAAACTCCAAAAAGCGTGACTCATCTGTGACACTGCGGGGTGCAAGAAAACCCTCTCTGCTGCAGCCAGCTCTTTGGCAGTTTCTTTAGCTGTTGGCATGACGCTGCACATTTCTATTAATAAAATGAAAATATCTTTAAATTCCTTATTGCACAGTAACAATTCTCCAACTGGCTGTGTGCCTTCCAAGTATCCACACTAAGCAGCAGGAGCATATGGAGTGCCTCGGGACGCTTTTTCTGTAATACGTCCTTTGTGATGATTCTCTCTCACAGAGCAGATGGAGTGCTCTCTCAAATGTTAATTAGCCTCCTATTGCAGTAGTTTAGAATAAGATGTTTGTGATTTGTGGGACAAGACAAGACTTGCTGAAGACGATGGATGCAGAATATGTGTGTGTTTTGAAGCTGTGTATAATGCAGCTGTATCAACAACAAGGAAGCTGAAATAGATGTCAAACATGTTGTGTACTGATGGAACATTGTCCAGCAGCAGGGAGATTAGTGCTGTCAGGCCCAGAGGGATTCAGACTCTTTGATTTGAAGCGCTACATGTTCTCTTGATTGATTTCCGCCTTTCACGGTTGGACAATTTGTTTTATTTTGTTACTCTACATGTACCTGACCATGACCTTTTAAGGTAAGTCTCTCTCTCTCTCTCTATTAAATTCCCTGTCCAAACTTTTTTATGTGTTTGGCAAATACTGATATGACTTCTACTTCTGTTCTCGTCTGCGGATGCTTCCATGCCGCCTCCAGGGGTCACTGAATGGTTTTCTGAGTATATTAAATAGAATTCTATAGCACTCGCAGTTACCACAACTCAACTCTGAACATTTTTTTTTATACAGCGCCCTTAACCAATATTATCATAGAATCAAATGTGAAAATCCTGAAAAACTCATCCATCAGGTAAACCTCCACACACAGAATCTATTATGATGATCACTGAAGCTGTTCTAGAGGCTTGTGGTGGAAAATCACCTTCCAATGATGTCATAGTTATATATTTATTCATTTCTGTAGTACACAAGGTATACAGTACATACTTTTAGTACAGGGGTTTTCAACCCGGGGGTCCGCTGCCCCCTGGTGGTCCGGTACGGCATTGCAGGGGGTCCGCGAAATTCAATTTGATATTTCAACACATTTCCTGATTACTCTTGAATATCGTGAAACATATCCAAAATAGAAAAAATGTTTAAAATAATATAAAGGTGATGAGGGGAACCTTGAAACCGGCTTGGGGCTAGAAACTGCCAGAAAAATAAATTGGCATAATAGCCAAAACAATTGATTGCAATAACAGTCAACTTTACCACGTTCGCTGGTTGAGAAACAATTTCTTAGGAGAGCTCTAAGACTTTCATCTATCCTGTAACAGTTCTCCAGACAGAATGAATAGACACAGAGATGCAGTACAACTACAAATTGCATTTTAATTTTTTTTTCAATTCTTAAGCACTGAAAATCAACCGTTTTGTTGTTTTTTACACAGATTTTCCTAGATTTGTTTGAGGTTTTTAAATAAAACCAGCATGCAAAACCAAATGTTAAAACTTCCTTCTATCCACATGCACACACGCACGCACGCGCACATGCCTACGTGCGTGTGTGCGTGCGTGCGTGTGTGCATGTGGATAGAAGGAAGTTTTATCCACATGCACACACGCACGTAGGCATGTGCGCGCGTACGCACATCAGTGGGCCGCGGATTACTTTCTAGTCAGAATGGTGGTCCCTGCGACAAAACCAGTTGAAAACCCCTGTTTTAGTATGTACTGTAGTTTATCTGATCACATCCGCAAATGTTTCTCCATACAAAAGACAAACCGTGATACTTTTTGGAGGTACTTTAGGTCCAGGCATAATAGTGTCTATCTGAATATGAATGCAGATTAATTAAAAAGCTGATATACAAGGCATTTCAGTGTTTCAAACAGGGCGTGTGGGGAGTAATAATGGTGGCCCATTATTACTCCCCACACACATGGTTTGCAAGTGGGCAACCAAAGCCTGCTCAAACATGATTGGTCAAAGTTGAAAGAAAACACAAAGGCCCCATAATCGTATTTCTCGCCCATAGATTCTGCATGATCACAAACAGAATCTGTGTTCAAAACATGTGCAGTGTAAAAAAAATCAAGATGGCCAGATCAGCAATTGACCACACTTGACTCTAACCTGAATATAATTTTAATATTTTACTCTAAATCCAGCCGAGCCCTTCCCAAATGGCTCGTGTTGGATATATCCACACTCTAAATCAGCAAGGAAGATGATCCGCTGACTAGTATTTCAATAGGAGCATTGAATAAAGTGACAACTGCATTTAGATCTGTTAGAAAGACGTCAATAAATATGGTTAGAAATTGTCGTCATCGGCTCACATTTGATGGTTAGTGATGTGCATTAATGTGATATGTAAGAAAGTAAGGGAGAGTGAGTCACCTTATCAGTTGACTGAGAATATCAATTCAGGGTGTGATAGATAACAGGAACAGTTACAGGACAATCACATAGAGAGGGTTATTATAGTCGTGTTACAGCGTATAAACTCCTCATTACAGAGATGAGGACACATTTGAGAGTTCAGTTTTGCAGACACCACTTATGGTGGTTGTAAAAGAAAGTGAGTCATCCTTCATCATATTCTTCACAGGTGGGCGAGTGTATGAGTGGCGTCCACCAAGAGAATAGTTAGAGCCTGTATGTTCTGTTATGCTTAGGGGCAATTTTTCTCCACCAAGATTTGATCCCACTTGTTCCCTTAAAGAAAAGGTTCCCATACTAAGTTGATCTTTATCCTTTCTATCCTGATGGTAGTGGTCTCTTCCAAGAGGATAATGCCCCAATTCATAGGGCACAAGGGGTCATTGACTGGTTTGGTAGGGAGAACCTCTTAGGAAAAATGTGTTCCATTCCACCAGTAGTCAGTGCCAAGGTGTATTGTAGCTGTTCTGGTGGCCCAACACTAAGACACGTTAACTTGGTTTTCTTATTCATTTGTCACCTGTCCATCCATTCAGTGTTATGTTCTTTTGGTAATCACATCAAATTTGAGTTTAAGGTGTGTGTGCCTGTGAGAATGATTTGTGGTCAAATAGACAACTTAAACAAGTGTGATGTGGAAATTTGTTTTTAAAAAAATGGAAAAAAAGATGATAATTATCCCTTGTATTGGTTGCTGAACTATATCTATTGACCAATGCCTTACGTGGAATACATATCTCACTTATCTTATCCATTTCACTATTGGTCAAAGGGAAAGTGCAGAGCAGTCAGTGGGGCCGGGGCAGTGTTCCCTAAGTCTGTGGACCAAGTTGAACATAAGTAGATTGTCCTCAAAGTAAAAGTACAGAGGTTTTATTTTGAAGTTTTGAACTAGGGTCTAAAGATTGAGACGATTGCTTAACAGACCTCAAAAATAGCTGACATACAAAGTAAAAAACAACAAGCAGTTATGTAAATCATTCAAACTTATATAATGGCATGACACATGAACAATTATAAAGAAAAATCAGTTAAAATCAGTTATGAAAACTATAAAGGCTGTAATTTGACTCTGCACTATAGACTATTCAAAATGCTCTGTACACAACGTCCAGCACTAATGGTAAAAAAGTGACAATATACTATAAAACTGTTTGAGGAGAAATCACTCATGTCAAGGAATAATACTGAAGTAGAAAACAGTTCATTATTAACAGCCAGGTTTACTAGAGACACTACACTACTTGATGATAAAATGACAACCAGTCTCCAATGTCAATGATGACCAGCATATGGTAGCGATCACCAGTGGAAGTTAAGGACATGTCATCAAATGTTTGCCTCTCAGAGTTAGCTTGTTTCCAGTGTACTTTTTCATAAAACAGAGTTTTGCCTTCCTGGCTTTATGTTTATCCTTCTCATAATCTTAGGACAGTAATTGACCCCAGGGTCATATGATGTTTTGGCCATTATTCTTTAGACTATTATTCATAGCATAAATCTGCATTGCACATTGGTAATAGCATCACAATAGTAATCCTGTGTCCAGTTGTCAATAGAAAAGATATTGACACAAAAGATTATTCGAAGAATTGTGTAAATATGTCCCTGAACATACCTGGATGTGATCTTTAAGATCAATGACTAATTCGTTTTCGGGGTCATATCTTGTTCAATACCTTTTTTCTGCAGACCTGTCCACAAAAGCACGTCTTGTGTTGTCCCTCAAAAGTGATTTTAAGTTTAGTATTTATCTATGTGATGCTACAAAAATGGGATGAAATGTCATGATTGACAGATGAGACTGACTAACAATTGGTCGAGCATGTTTATTGGCTGAACCTACCATGGGAGAGAAGGAACTGGAGACAAGTCGTCCAGCTTTAAACACAGTCTATTGTTTTGAAATGTTTTGTGTATGATAGTCTACACCAAGTACCCCTTTAAGTGATGTGAAAATCTTCCTTTTACTTCCAATTGCTTTGTCCTCTTTCTATCAAATGAGAATCTATTAAACTGTAATACTTGAAAATGCTATTGCAAAGTGATTAAAGTATCCAACAGTAATGGCTTTGTCATCATTAAATAATGATATTAATGTGAAAAGACATTTGAGTTATGCAATAACTACCTGCCACGATAAGTCTCTTCTGTTATGAAAAGCTGCCACTAACTCTCCTCTGTCCTGTTGAAAAGGCAGTTTTATAGCTGAGAGGTTCCTGAGGTAGGTTGATTAGCTTAATATTTAAATTGAACCTAGGTTAATACACATTCATATCTTCTCACACTGGTCAGAACTCACACCTTCTCTTGCTCTCTCTCAGTCTGGCCTTTTCGGTAGCCCACTTGTTGGCAGGTAATTTAAACTGCGGGTGTTTCATTGCCTGTGTTCTGTAGAGCCAAACTCTGATTCCCCTGTTGGTGCATTCCTTGGAGCATTTGGTAACAACTATGTTTTCTTATCACTGGGGCTGATAAATTTGAGCACCCTGGCCTCTCCAATTCCTTTTGCTCTAAGTGTTGCAGAGTTCAGACACAAGGGGATGGTGATGTTGTTGTAGAAAACTGGCTTGTATTGCCCTTTATATCTTGTAGCCCCCCCTCCCTTAAAAAAATCTTTCAATTAATAAAATAAACCTGAACAATGGATCCCTAGGGCACCTCCATTGGGATCTTTACTTTCCAAGATGATCCACACCAGCATCATGATTCAGCAGTTGAGTCCATTGGATGTGTAAATCAGTAGAAGGCCCTTGGGTGGTGTGAGTGGATCCTGCATGGTTGGAACCAGCACAGGGAGACAGCCAGCCTGCAGTCCCAGAAATTACACCCCAGGACTATATATATTATATTATACATTTCTCTTGACTATGAGACGGGAATCCTTTGAGTCTAACATTTACTTACAAAGGTTGTTGATGATCCCTTTGCAATGATCATGCAGTTTATTTGACAAACACAGTCAAAGACAATGTCTGGCAATTTCCGTTGACTTGCAGAAACATATTTTGGTCAGTTTAGACTTTATTCTATCAGTTCATTTATTTCCTTTCCTGTCTTCATCCCTTTTTTCCACCTTGATTTCTCTTCATCAAAACGTCCTCAACCTTTTATCATCTTCATCATTTTTATCCACTGCATATCTCTCCTTTCTTTCTCTCTCTCTAACCCAGAAGCAGAAGTCAGACATGGAAACCAACACTTCCCCCTCCTCTTTCTCCCTCATGGTAGATGTCAGAGGAAACTAATTTAAGCTGCAGGTCTGAGCCTTCAGCTCTTTCCAATCTGTCAAAACAAGAACTTTTCCAGGATGAAAGGGCTGATGCAAATATTACAGTACAGAGGGAAGTATCTTTAACAATATACCTTATATGTATAGGCCCAGATGGGATGTGGCCTCACCATCTGTCAATTGAACCCTTAAATTCACTATTTTAGGTTATTTCCTGTGTTTTCCTATATGGCAAAAAAAAGAAAAGGAATTGATGTTAGAAGAATTTTTTTTGTATTTCTTTCATTTTTGTGTTTATTAGATTTTCCTTGAGGGACTGTATAGAAACAATTGTGAAGATGTCATGCAAATTCAATAAAGCCTACTGGAGAGCGACTGCAACTGAAAGTTAACTTAGTGAGACAGATACAGACACAGAGAGAGATCAGAGGTAGGCAGAGAGAAAAACTAAAGATCTTACTAAAGATGAAAGAGAAATAGAAACTGCAGGAACACCAACATGGACAAAACAGATGTAGGAGGTACAAACAGCAACAGATGAAAACAGCCACAAACACCTACACATTCACTGTTAACAGCCTTATTTAGACTGGGTAACAGCAAATGAAATGTCCACATTATATACTGCAGGGCAATGAGCAGCCTGGTAACTGTATGTTTCAAATGATAAAACGATTATAAGTTATTGATTTGTCTTTATTTACTGGTCAAGGTCTTGGAGTTCTCAGATTTCAGTTTTCAGATTTTTTGTTGCTGGAATCTTTTAAAGTAACCCTCCCAACATCATTTTTAAGTACTCCATAGTTCTTCAGCACCAGAAAAAAGGTATTTCTTATTCTGCTTTGTTTGTGCTGCCACATAAAACTGCTACTCATGCAAACATGGAACTGTTTTGACATAGTTAAAGGTTGGACCCAAAGCGTGGTCCATACTGCTGAGGAGTGATGACTGGAGAGTGGGCAGGCTGGTGAGCAAGCTGCGGCAAGTGGACGTGAAGTTGACAGCAGATGAAAAACAGCCAACTACCAAAAACAACGAAGCAAGATAAAATATTTCAAGCAGAAAATTATCAAATAAGTGCTGTTGTTGATGAGGTAGATAATAATAACCAACACACAAAGACAACAAAGGAGTAGACAGGAAATATTACTGAGGTCATGGCGAACTATGACAAGAACCTTCTACAGGCGGGTTCACACCTGATAGTCTGGACCAGGGTCAGAGCCAAGGTCTATGTCTTTAGATCAGTTTTGGCTTCAATTTGCAATTTAGGGAGAGGATGACATGCGCACGTCCTGTCATCATCACCTATATGGGCCTACCTATACTTGGCATGGATTGGCTTACAGACATAGGCATGCTTGTGACCATGACATGTTGATAATTTGGCTAAAGTTTTAGCAAACTTTTTTTGAATAATGTGTCAACCCTCGAATGGACAACATGAATGAACCGGTTCCCTTTGTTTGTTTGGTGCCACTGTCATATCACTGTACCATCAGTATTGTCAATGTCATTCAATTATTTCGTCATTGGAGGTGAAGGCTACAGCGTTTAATCAATAAGGGAATTAGTCATTATCTTCTCATTAAGCACATCTCAACCCAACAGTAACACCATCGAGAGTTTTTAGAGTGACGTGTTATGTTGGGCAAACACTGAATGGATCGATTTTTTCCCAGAATTGTCGGCTCCAACTAATTTTGCAGTCAAGCAAAATGTGTGGCCAATCACTATTTGTTTCATATTAAGTCCGATTAATTACTTAAATTGATTAATGTTGTCGGCTCTCTGGTCATCAGCTGCATTTCTGTCAATTCAGACATTCAGTGTGGCTGCTCTAACCTGAAAACATGGGCACCAAAATAAAAGCAAGACGTGCTACATCACACACGCGGGAATCACGCAGCTAGAGTGGCACTGGGATTTGAAAATGTTTTTTTGGGTGCGGGCAGCAGCGGGTTAGGAGGTCTAGAGGGTGATCTACTTATCAGATGTTCTGTGGTTTGATCTAGTCTGCCTTCCCAGTATCCTCAGGAAATATACTGAGCCCAAAATGTCCTGCCGGCTGTGACTACAAGGACTACTACAGAAGAGCTGTACGAATATTTCTGTGAATGGGTGAGTTGAGTGGTCAATAAGACTGGAAAAGCTTTACATAAATAGAGTCCTTTAACCATTGTCCACTTAAATCACATCTGCAGCACCATAAGATGGAGGGATACTGGAGTAATACAATACACACATCTTTTGTCTTCCTGTTTACTTCAGGAACCACTGCTTATCAATAGTCATGCCTACAAGAATCCCTTAATGATGTTTTTATACTGTCAACTTCTCTTAGAAGTCATCCATCTTCAGCGAACAGACAAAAAAGCTGCAGCAGATGTGTGCTGACTGCCACTGATGCCAGTGGGACATTAAACTTTGACCCCTGATGTGGAGAAATCCTGTAATGTGAAATCACTAAACTGTCTGTTATGCATCAAAGAGACAAGAGAGGGGACAGATGTCATGAGAATTCAGCATCATCATGTAGTTTCCATTACATCTACCATTAAGTATCTATATTCATGTTGCACTTTTTAAAATCAGCGTTAAAGATGTTTTCTCATATCTATGCTGATATATGGTCATCACATGGGGAAGACAATTTAGTTAGTTAGTTATAAGGACTTGTTTCAATCATGTAACTAACATGATTATCAGAAGTCTTTCACTGGCCTCCCCGGTAAAAACCTCACATGCTTCACATTCGACAACAAACAACTTCATGTAATTGATCTGGTTTTGTCCCTGTAGCCAAAACCAAAACAGATTCCACGGTGAACTGATACGTGTGAGATTACACTCTTACATCATACATACAGCAATGTTCAAGGTTAAACCACTAGGGGGAAACAAATACATGATATTCAGGTGAAGTTAGGTTGCTCTTTAAGTTTAATCGATCACTTGTGCAGTGTTTGCTCCACAGTACTCCACTGTCCAAGCAACTGTTTGCACCAAATTTTTTGGGTCCCCATCAATATGTTCCTGAGATATTTTGTCCACAAGGCCACTATAATGTCTTGTGAGGTCATCATGACTTTGACCTTCGATCACCACATTCTAAACAGGTCATCCTTGATCCTAAGTGGGTTTTGTGTCAGATATTTCCAGGCTTTCCTGGTACATCCCATACAACTAAAGTTTTTTTGCCAAATATGAAGAAATTCCCTCATGGTATTTCTGAGACATCATATTCATAATAATTGGACAGAAAGACAACCTAGAACACGTAATATTTAAGCCTCCGGCTTAGAGTCATGAAAATTCAGCAGAACCAGAACAAAAGCAGCTGTTGAACTTCAAGTTATCTATTTCCATTTAAAAAGTTATAAAATGTCAGTGTTGAACCTTACGCATTATTTCTTGCCCTATCTGACTATGAGCAATGTTGCCACATTCACAAATCTACTCAAGGAACTCGGACCATCATCATCATCTTCCCTCACAGCTCCACATTACTTGTTAGCGGAGTTCTCCATTTTCTATCATCAGGGACAGCACACACACGCACACCCAAAAAGCAACTGGAACACACACTTAGGTCCCTGTTGAAATGAACAATTCTTCTTCCTGTGGGTGAGAAAATAAAGTTCTCCTCGGTTATTTTAATAACAGCAGGAGGGGTGTTTGTGATTTTAGGCTGTTTCACTCAGATAAGTTTTACATTGACAATTGTGCAAGTGCAGCTCTGAAATGAAGGACTTGGTCCCAGCAGTGAATCTTCTCCCCGCAAGTCCTCACGTCCTCAACTTCCACTCATGCATTAATGCAAAATCGTTTTTGATCTTCTTCTTCTTACATAAAGTGTTTAATAAATAAATCACATGTCTGCAATACAAGCACTGAACTGACAGTCCCTTGTCACAAAGTGTCCTCTAATGCTGGTGGCAGTTTTCTCGCAGTGCTGTCCCATCACCATTAAATGCATATTGGGGAAAGTCGACTCCGTAGCTCGGCAGTTTGATAAACGCTGCTTCTGACACTCCATCAGTTTAATTGTGTGTTTATTTTTACCTCGGGCACTTTCATAACTTCGACTCACTTCAGACTTCATCACAATAACAATGTGTTTCTGTGTAGTAGTATCAGTATGGGTGTGTGTGTGTGTGTGTGTGTGAGATGTCTGTCCGATTAAGTGAAACTTTTTGATTATGTATAAACTGAATGTGTGAAAGTGTGTGTGTGTGTGGCGAACAGTCACTATTTTGTTAAGCCTTTGCCGTCCACTGGGCACATGAGAGCTGGAGCCAGCATCGGCGCAACTCAAGTGCTAACTAACAGAACCATTTTATATCTTATCTTCAAACAATCACAATCACAATCACTCACACAGACTGAACATTAAGTAAACAGATCTGTTGCCCTGGAAACACACAAAGGCACACAGTAGCTCTGTCCCAATTCAGCGCCCCATAATCAGCGTCCTATTAAAGGTGCAGCCTAGACTGCAAAGGCCAAACTAGGTCGACGTGGGATTTCCATAATCTGTCCAGATCTTACCGCTGCCACCGAGCAACAGAGCTGCAGTTGGACACAACAAGAAAGTTTCAATGCCCTTTGGTTTTTGAAGATGTTTACTACTAGCTGGAAGCGGTAATAGTTGAAATCTTCGCCTACAAATTGGGACAGCACTTCAAGAAGCCATTTTGTCATCAGTACTGGTCGTGAAAGCCTGACACGTCATTAGTAGTCATCAATGTAAACAGACCCGACAAAAAGTTTTGCTGGTGACAAACCTATAATATCCAAATAACATCTATGCTAATGCAGGTGAATCAATGACATTTAAAAAGCTTGGATGCTCTGCATTATTTCACGTATTAATCAGAAATTATGTAAATAAATATGGGATTATCATGCAAAAACAAAAAAATAGCTTGCATGATCATAATACAGTGAGCATTATTAGACGTATATGTTACAATTGTAATTTTTTATTCCTTATTAAGGGAAAATACTACAAGTTGGTGTCTCTCTCCCAGCTTGCCAGTGATTTTCAAGGCATTCTTGGAAATTCTCGTAGCCCCTGAAGTGTGGGTCTGAAAAATATCAGTTTCGAGGGTTGTACAACCCGAACACTTGGGCCTTCCCCTTTTTCCCAAAAGTATTGGGACACCCTAAACGCGAAAGCGCAAAACAAAAGGGAAGGGCTAAGGGGTATAGCGAGAAGTGGTGAAATGGGATTGCGCCTTAGCCTAGTGTTTACATTTCTAAATTGTAAACATCAGATGTCTTGTCGCTCGCTGTAACCATTAACTCTTGTCACCAAAGCACAATGAATCCTGGGATAGGTTGGCTCGTGACGATCCTCTCATTGGAGCCTTCAGTGCTCAGGGATGAAAGGAACCATATGAATGAGCCTTCGAAATTGGACAGTCTAGTAGCACCTCTGATGCTGCCCCTGAATTGGAACACACACATAGTGAAGACAAAAGAAAGGGAAAAGACTAATAACTAGTTTTTCCTAGCTGATTCCAAACTGAGTTTGTGAGGAAATTATTGACACTTAGAAGAAACCGTTTTACAAAATGGTTATCTATTAACATAAATAATAATAAATAATAAATAATTTAATTTTAGGGATAGTTACAGCATTTTCCATACTGTTTGTTTACTAAAAATAAATTATTATCTTTTTTTCTAAAAGTAATAATGTTAATTTGGAACGATTTGAGAGCTTTTGGATAAATCTGAGTATGTGATGTGCTCTTTCCGGAGATCTTGTCTAGAAACGGATTATATCTGTATGTAAGTTAATGTGGAAAAACTCGACTGGCCTGAAAACCTGATAAATATTTTTTAAAGTTTAAAAATTATATTTGAAATATTGGGGTTCAATTTCTCTCGTGCAATGAATTTGACAATCATGTTACTGTCAGTGAGCAAGGTGAGCATGAGATTTACCTCAGCGAACCTGGCTCTCCAGTGTGACCATACCCACATATCAATGCTGTTGATATACAGGCTGGAACTCACTGAGTCAGAGGATGGGGCCTGAGATGATATAGTCCCTGACGGAGCTGGAATGAGTTTCTAAAACTTGCAGGACACCGTGATGTTGCAAAACAGCTCATAGCCAATATTTTTCATCCCTTCCCGTCCACTGCACCACTCAGCTGTCAATCACTCACACACAGTCTCTGGCCTTAAGAAGTTTGTATGTTATCAATCAGGCTGGCAAGTTTCTGCTATGGTAAATAAATAGAGCTTCTCTATTTGTATTTCTCAAATCACTTCCTTTGTTTGCTTGGTTGCTTAAATTAGCTTGTTCTACATCTTTCTGTCTGTGAAACAGTAAGGTAGACACGTCCTAAACTATTTTCCTGTGTTTTGAAATGTCACTTTAATGGCTCCTTAATAATTTGGATCAGTGAATAGTTAAAACCTCAAGTGTGCCAGTAAAGTTAACTCATCAGCCATGTGCAGCACTTTGAATCTGATGGATGTGACAAAGAATTTAGTTCATGAAGCCTGAAATCCAATCACTCACTCAGTAAATCAAGAATCAGATATGATGGCAGACCAAGAATCCTTTTAGACATGAGAGAAATGCACACAAATCTGCTGTTTACTGTACATGCCCCTGCTCTCACACTGAAGTTCACACTTTAGAACCATTCTTAAGTGTTCAGTGATTTTTTTTTTAATCCCCCAAACATACCTCTTGCCTCTTTCTCTGGCATGTTAACGACATCAGTCAGTAATATACAGTGTTGTCTTAGATGGCAGACAGGCAGCGACATCTCTGTCATAATAAATAACTTGGGCCGCGGAAAGAAACAAATCTCCGGAGAGCTCTGCAGTGTTACCTCAGAGGCACAGCGTTAAGTCAATTAAAATTTCTGGCGAGACAAAGGGTGGAACTTAAGTTGTCATGGGTTGATGTAAAGTCACTGCCGGTTCCCGCACACTGGGAGGAGAGCAGCTGCACTCGATGACATCAGCTCAAAACGCTCTTTTGTTTCATATCAGTGTCTGCACAAAGAGAAACAACCACAATGAGGTACGTTCCTGCGATTAGCTTAAGATTAAGTGCAGCCGACATGGATGCATCAAAAGGTCTGTCATCATCTTCACAGTGGAACCTTTAATCTTTCCTTCAAAGCATCGTGTAAATCTCCTCCCTCTCAGAACTAATGAGGGGAGGATGATCTCTCGGCGTGAAGCGTTCCCTTTTTTCCTCCATCGAGAGTGTTGGCTAATTAATCAAACTGCCGCACTGATTGGAAAATTGTTCTCACCTAATGTGATCTCCCATTCACGCAGAGAGTGGCGAGGAACTACAGAGAAGGAGAGAGGAAAGGGAAAGAATCAGGAAAATGCAGAGGGAACTCAAGGAGAAAAGCAGCAATAAAAGGGTTAGGTGGATGTTGAGATAACAATAAAAAAGAAAAGTAGAGACAGGAAGCTGTGCTGTCTTCAAGGGGGATAATTAGGTTGGATGGGATTTAATCAGAAATCAACTTTGCTCATCAACAGCGGGGCTCCATTTATGTAGAATCATTGTAAATCAGAGAATCAATTACTCAAATTAACTTGATTGTTGTAACTTTTATTAAATTTCATATACTGCGTGCCTATTTCTGATTCTAATATTTCAGGATTACAAAAGCCCCTGTCATGTGAGAGATCAGCCAAATCTGTTTTGGGAAAAGGGAAATTATGATTGGTAAATGGTCAGTATTTATAAAATACTCTTTTCTAGTTTAAAGACTGCTCAAAGATTAGTTTTTTATTCACCCATTCCCACACACATTTGTACAGTGCATGTATTTGTGGTATTTTCTCTATCACACGTCACACACACACTGCCGGCACGGAGGGAAATTAGGGTTCAGAACAAGGACACCGAACAATGAACCACCGACTTTCTGGTTAGTGGATGACCTGCTCTTCCCCCAAAAATCAGCACTATGAAAAGCGTTTCCGTTTTGGTGACATAAAACGGCATTTGCATGAAGACGAGAGTACCAAACTTAGAGGATAAAGTATGTAAATATCCGTGTGGAGAAGCCATCAGTGTAATAAAACAACAGAGAATACCTTTATTTTACTAGGGAATATACTCTTACACCATTGTATACATTGTAACTGGTGTCTGCTCGTTGTAGAGTAACACAAGTGAGACCGCTAGCAAACACAGAGCACAGCTGAGTTCAGCACCAGGGACAGCGCTTCATACTCAGGCTGGCTGAAGGATCGCTGTTTGAAGGCTGCAGCAGATAGATGAATTTCCCTCAAGATATTGTGTTTACCTCAGCTTGAAGATGGTCAACACCAACACAGTACAGAATGTTTATCACAATCAACCAAACAGATGATTTCCCAGAAGAAAAGTTTCAATTATGTCTTGTGATCAAAATGTGTCAGTTTTCCGTCTGAGCTGAAGTTTTCTCTTTGTGTCTGACAGCGCAGTGTTGTTGTGTTGTGAAACAAAGTGACATGGATTATTCATTTCTTCCTTTCACATTCTGCTATTGTCTCCCTTTTTCTCACCCCGGTTTCCCTCCACCTCCTCCCATTTTCTTACTCCTTCAGTCAAAGTGTTATTCAGTTACCGCTCCCCTCTCTCCCTCTCCCCTCATAATGATGCCATTTTAGGTGACAAGCCTTTTCTGTCACGGTTTGGATGGAAAGATGGACCCAGATGCAGAGATAGTTAAATAAAAGGGTTATTTAATAAAAGAAGTTATTTAACAAACAAAACCTAAACACTAACACTAAACAGGTAACAAACAAAACAAAAGGAGTAGCAAACTGGAAAGACAACAGGAGGAACAAAACACAAGTAAGCTTACACTAGGTTCAGGAGACCAGGACAGCAACCAGAAACACCGCAGGAAAAACAGGACAGACAACACCGCAGGAAAAACAGACAATCCAACAGAGGACAAAGGGAAGACAGAGGCTTAAATACACAGGGAAGGGAGGGGCAGTTGAACACAGGTGTAACACATGAGGGCAGAGGAAGACAATCACCGACAGGAAGTGAAGACAGAAACAATACACAAGGAACAGACTACAAAATAAAACAGGAAACAGAAACAGAGTGCAACCATGAAAACTCAAACAAACAACAGAGATCTACAAAACAGAAAATACTTTTACAATTAACTTAAACATGCACTAAAGTGCCAGATCCTGACAGTACCCCCCCCTCAAGGGCCGGATACCAGACGGCCCAAAAAAAAAACAAGAACCGAGACGGGTGGGAGGAGGGGGGAGCCGGAGGAGGGAATCCGGGACAGGAACACAGTCCCGGGCAGAGTTCAGGGGCTCCGGAGGGCGGCGCCGTGGCCGCTCAAGGGCAAAGTTCTGTGGCTCGGGGGGGCGGCGCCGTGGCCGCTCAAGGGCAAAGTTCTGTGGCTCGGGGGGGCGGCGCCGTGGCCGCTCAAAGACAGAGTTCTGTGGCTCGGGGGGGCGGCGCCGTGGCCGCTCAAAGACAGAGTTCTGTGGCTCGGGAGGGCGGCGCCGTGGCCGCTCAAGGGCAAAGTTCTGTGGCTCGGGAGGGCGGCGCCATGGCCGCACAGGAACCGAGTTCTGAGGCCCCTCATGGACTGAGCACCGGGGTGCAGCCCTCAGCCCCGGACTTGGTGATGGAACCGGAGTCGCAGCAGCTCGGACCTCTGACGCCGGAACCGCTGTGACGTCTCCAGGGAACCTCCGGCGCTGAAGAGGGGCTGGCACCGGCGCTGTGAGGACCTCAGACGTCAGAAGACAAGGGAAGCCCGCGGGGAAACTCTGGCGCGGGACCGGAGAAGACTTCGCAGGGCCCGTAGCAGGGACTGGAGCTGGCACCGTGAAGGCCTCTGACGCCAGAACCAGAGTGTCGTCTGCTGGGATCCTCCGGCGTGGGGCAGGCACTGGAGCAGGGACTGGAGCTGCCACCGCGAGGACCTCCGACGCCAGAACCGAGGTGGCGTCTGCCGGGGCCCTCCGGCACAGGACAGGCACTTGAGCAGGGTCTGGCGCTGGCACCGTGAGGACCTCTGACGCCGGAACTAGAATGGCGTCTGCCGGGACCCTCCGGCGTGGAACAGGGACTGGAGCAAGGACTGGAGCTGACACCGCGAGGACCTCCGACGCCAGAGCCAGAGTGGCGTCTACCGGGACCCTCCGGCGTGGGACAGGGACTGGAGCAAGGACTGGAGCAGGCACGGCGAGGACCTCAGGCGCCGGAACCAGAGTGGCGTCTGCCGGGTCTCTCCGGCATGGGATGGGGACCGGAGCAGGGACTGGAGCAGGCACGGCGAGGACCTCAGATGCCGGAACCAGCGTGGCGTCTGCCGGGATCCTCCGGCGTGGAACGGGGACAGGAGCGAGGACAGGAGCAGGCACCGCGAGGACCTCAGACGCTGGAACCAGAGTGGCGTCTGCCGGGACCCTCCGGCGTGGGACAGGGACTGGAGCGAGGACAGGAGCAGGCACCGCGAGGACCTCCGACGCCAGAACCAGAGTGGCGTCTGCCGGGATCCTCCGGCGTGGGACTGGGACAGGAGCGAGGACAGGAGCAGGCACCACGAGGACCTCCGACGCCGGAAACAGAGTGGCGTCTGCCGGGACCCTCCGGCGCGGGACTGGGACAGGAACGAGGACAGGAGCAGGCACCGCGAGGACCTCAGACACCAGAATCAGAGTGGCGTCTGCCGGGACCCTCCGGCGTGGGACTGGAGCGAGGACAGGAGCAGGCACCGCGAGGACCTCCGACGCCGGAAACAGAGTGACGTCTGCCGGGACCCTCCGGCGTGGGACTGGGACAGGAGTGAGGACAGGAGCAGGCACCGCGAGGACCTCCGACGCCAGAAGCAGAGTGGCGTCTGCCGGGATCCTCCGGCGCGGGACAGGAGCAGGGACTGGAGGTGGCTGGCTCCCAGTTGAGGCTGAAGGTGGCTGGGGCCCAGTTGAGGCTGGAAACGGCTGGGGCCCAGTTGAGGCTGGAGATGGCTGGAACCCAGTTGAGGCTGGAGACGGCTGGGACCCAGTTGAGGCTGGAGACGGCTGGGGCCCAGTTGAGGCTGGAGACGGCTGGGGCCCAGTTGAGGCTGGAGGTGGCTGGCGCCTGTGAGCCTGCTGCTGGAGAGTGAGGCTTCTGCTATGGATGCCCCCTCTCCAACGTCCACCAACCACAGCAGAACCCTTCTTGAAACTGCGGGGACCACCAACCGCAGAGCTCCTCCACAGGCTGCGGGGTCCACCACGGGCCAGACGGGTTCCCTCGAAGGGGTTAGTGGATGGGGCTGGAGGGCTGCGCAGTGTCCTCAACCGCTCCTGCACCTCCAGGAGGTAGGGGACGTAATGGCTGACCCAGGGACGATCTTTCAGCCAGGCCTCCAACACCAAGATCGCCTCCAGGGTCTCAGCAGTGTCTGAACCTCCCCCCTCCAGCTCAGACACCAAACAATCAAAATAATAAACTCTTTCATACCAAAAACTAATCTCTGCTGGGTCCATATTATGGTCGGATTGTACTGTCACGGTTTGGGATGGAGAGATGGACCCAAATGCAGAAATTATAAAGTAAAAGGTAATTTAATTAAATAAGTATTTAACAAAACAAACAAAACATAAACACTAAACAGTTAACAAACAAAACACGAGGCTTACGCGGGGATACAGGAGATCAGGAGATCATGAAAGCACCATGGAAGGCAGGAGGGAAGACGAACAAACACCGCAGGAACACAGGACAGACAACACCGCAGGAAAAACAGGACAGACAACACCGCAGGAAAAACAGACAATCCGACAGAGGACAAAGGGAAGACAGAGGCTTAAATACACAGGGAAGGGAGGGGCAATTGAACACAGGTGTAACACATGAGGGCAGAGGAAGACAATCACCGACAGGAAGTGAAGACAGAAACAATACACAAGGAACAGACTACAAAATAAAACAGGAAACAGAAACAGAGTGCAACCATGAAAACTCAAACAAACAACAGAGATCTACAAAACAGAAAATACTTTTACAATTAACTTAAACATGCACTAAAGTGCCAGATCCTGACATTTTCCTAGAATAATAGTAGTTTAAGCACGCCTCGATCCCCGCCATTACACTTGTTCTACACCATGTTATCTCTCCTCCGTGTGTGTGTGTGTGAGTGTGATGTGCAGATCTGTATGCCCCCTCAGCTATTTTAAATGATAGCATGACTCATAATCCTCATGCACACCCAGAATACAAATTGCTGGCACGTGTTATCTCAAGTTCTTTACACGGGGAATTAGTTGTACTCACTTTAAATGAAAAGTCTTCTAATGCCTGAGGATTACAGCATCTTCATGCTCAAGGACATTTCTGTGCAGTAGAGAGAAGTGCATGATTGTGGTTGGACACTTGGCCAGACAGTAATCGGAAAGCTGCCTGTCCAAATTAAGAATGATCTTTGAGGAAAATGTTTACTGGTGTGATAAAAATATTTATATCAGGAATATAAAGTGTGGGAGAGGGATATGAGTTAACCCTATATAGGGAACGGATGCAGTAGTGTTAGAGTATGTATGTTCAGAATAAGCGAGTATAGCTCAAATGATGTCAAATGATGCTCTGTCACCCAACTAATCCTCTCTTTTCTCGAATCTCTGCCTGTTTGACTGACATCTCTCAGTGGGTGTCTGCACACCACCTGATAATTAACCTTGACAAGACTGAACTACTTTTCCTCCCAGGGAAAGATTCTCCCACCCATGACCTGACGATTTCCTTTGACAACTCCGTGTTAACCCCCAATCGACAGCCAACTCTCCCTTACTGCCAACATTACTGCAACAACACATTACTTTAGATACATGCTGCACAACATCAGGAGAATATGTCCCCTTCTCACTTAGAAGGCAGTTCAGGTTCTGGTTCAGGCCCTGGTCATCTCACACCTAGACTATTGTAATTCCCTCCTGGCAGGTTGACCTGCTAGTGCCATCTGACCACTGCAGCTCATCCAGAATGCAGCAGCTCGACTGGTCTTCAACCTTCCTAAATTCACTCACACTACTCTACTCCTCCGCTCCCTCCACTGGTTACCAGTGGCTACCCGCATCCACTTCAAAACATAAGTACTTGCGTACCGTGTTGAGAACGGATCGGGTCCAGTCTAAATCCAGGACATTTTTGAAGGAAATTTAACTGACTTGTTTCTTGTTGTTCTGGGTTTGTGCCCTCATGGTTTAATACACTTATTGGAAGTCGCTTTGGATAAGAGCATCGGCTAAATGAAATGTAATGTTATAAAATGTAATGTAATGTAGGCTACACATAGAAATAACAAAAACACTCAATGTGTGAGAGAAATTTAAGAATGACAACTCAAAGTAGCTCATAATTTAAAAGCTCTGTCTCCCTTTGTCGTAACACGAGAATTTTGTGTACAGTAAGTCTCGCTTTCCTGATTACTAGGCCAGAGTACAACCACGTTATACATCCATTTCAGTTAAAGTAGTGCTGGATGAGCCAAGTGTCCCTAAGAGCTATTCCGCATCCCGACAGGTAATCTAACTGCAAAATCGATTGATTCCCGGCACTAATGGCTCTCTGCACACTTTATACTAATGACACTTTAAACACTTTATTTACAAATTAATTAAATTTACTGCAAAACAATCTGGCCACTATCCTAAAATCACTTCACAACCCAATCATTTCTATTTTACACATTCCAGAAATGACACTTAACTCACCAGGCAGGGGAATGAATGAGGGCATATAGATGAAGCACTTATAAAAGTCTCCTTTGATGATAGAATACAACCAAAATGTATAGAATTCAAAAAGAACAATGAGGAGATATAAGGAGAGACAGGGTTTACAATCTCAGTCCATACAAAAACACCTGGAATCACATGACACTACATTACATTACATGTCATTTATCTGATTGTTATCCAATTAAAATTACAATAAGTGGATTCAACCAGCTAATAAATCAATATAGCAGCTCAGAGGATTTTGTCTTATGTTTTTTTTATGGAAGAAATCTCTGCATGGTCACAGTGGACTAGAGGAATGGTTATATAAACTAATAACACAGTGTACATGGGTGCATACGTGTTATTTCTACAATGAGAAATGTGTCATTTATCAAATGTTTAATGCCGCTGTACTCAGTTTCTTTAAAATCACATGGTATCATTGACCTTACAATGCAATAATGACTGTGCCAGTAGCTGACTTTGGCACTTTCTTTCTAATTGTTTTTTTTTATCTTTAATGTTTTTAGCTGTGATATATTGTGTGCAATATGTTCCTTTTTACATTGTTTATTCATTATCGAAATTGTAAGCACCAGCCAGAAGTAGCAGTCATTTTCTTTTATCTTCTATTTAATTATCTTCACTGGTTGTGTTTGAGGGTGTGGAGACAACCTCACAGAGAACACTCCCTTTCTGCTCTCCACACTGTTTCAGCATCTTTCACCTCGCTATATTCATTTTAGAAACAATTTAATACAATTATATCCACCGGCAGCTGTTTCCATGCAATCAAAAGCTCTTTAAAAACCATTATCTACAACATTGTCAGCATCAAACAGCAGAAATACACATAAGGCAAATAGCTGGGAAACATGGTAGACCAAAATGCCCCCCAATCCATTATGTACATCAAATTAGGTCTCATACTAAAACATCACTAAACCCAAATGACTCGATTAGATTGTCCATGATCTGGCCATTATACACAACATGAAGACAGCCAGTGCTCTTAGTGTGGCTCCTGATAGTATTGTTCAAACAGTGTAGCATCACCATTGTATTAAAACAAAATTGAGAGTGGAGAGCACAAGGAAAAATATCCAGAATGCGATACAGTAATATTGGTATAAAGTATGTATTTAGAGGAGCTAGCCTGCATCTAACATGTTTGTGAACCATAGACTGCTAATAAAGATGGACAACATGTCTCCACCTTCTCCCAGTATCCAGAAATGAAGGCAAAATATCCCAGACGTGACTGCTGCCATCTTGCATGTTTAGAGCCAGTGTCTGCTCAGGTTTGATCGGGGGATGGAGCGATATTAAGGCCTTGCTGATACACACTCTCCACCCACGTTAGTGTTGTGTTGTCTCAGCTGCTAATTAGTAGTAAAACCAAACTGGAAAAAGTGACTATTTGAACACACATCACATTGGCTCATATCCCATCTGCTCACACACAGTGATGAGGTCTATGACCTATACTGCAGCCAGCCACCAGGGAACAATATAGAAGTTTTGGTTTCACTATTGGGTTGCTGGAATGTAGTCTTTCCTTATATACATCATATAGCAAGAATGCCTCCCTAATTTAGGCTGGTTTAAACATAACAGCCTGTAACGTCAGGCCCTGCTGCTATGGTAACTCTGCAGAAGGACGAGTAATTTCATTAAGCGGATAAATTATGAAGTTGTGCCATTTGATTAGATTCCTAATTTTCAAAAGCCTTGGAAGAAATCTTTCAATTAAAGTATACATGCAAAAATCTATTCATTCACTTTCTAACTTTGTTTTTGTTGATGAAGCAAATCATACAACCAAAGAGCCTTGTATATGTTTAGTTCAACCACTTTTCACTGGTTTCCTGCTCCAAAGTCATTTAAAGAATTACCAGTCAATACGCATTGCTCTTCAAGTTCATCCACTAGTGTCAGAGATACACGCTCTTGGCTGTCAACAGTGACGGATGTTAAAAGTATCTTTTGTTTCCTTTTGATTTCTCTGGACAAAGCAGACAGATGCAGGAAACATCCATGATGGGATGATGCTGCAGAAATTAGCCTTGACACTCTAATGGTAATGGAACAGAAAATGACCTATAAAATTGTCATTGTTGCCACTATGTAATAATTACAATGACTGTAATGGTGGCGTAAAGTGCAGTGGTAATTGGTCTAATGGCTGAGGGGGAAAAAAGTGGCGGGATAACAACATCCATTATCTATTACCAACAAATGCAAACTGTGAGGTGATGGCAATCTGAGACAATGGCTATTCAGAAATACCCATTATAAAATTTAAATTTTTTACTGCATGTCTCCGAGATTGATTCCTCACTTTTGACTCCCTGACACGCACACACACTCGCACACGCACACACACCAAGTCATCATCACATATATTGCTGTTTCTCCTGTTCAACCTTTACTTTATGTCACTCTTATTTCCTCTATATTACCAATGGTCACCCGCTGCCTAATCACGTTCTACTAAGAGATGATGGGACTCATTACACAGGCTATTGCACAAGCAGAGACATCGTTATGCAACCACACACACAAACATCCAAATTACGCTCGTAGTCAAAATATTCATAACAGCTATTTTGTGCAGCTATTTACACATTTGCTAAATTCTAATGTTATTCAGCCACTGCAAACAGAGCCTTTCCAACTATAACTCACCACAGATACACACATATGTGGTACATTTACATACAGACGATGGCAATAATGTTGTTTTTAGGGTCATGCGGTCTAAGCTCTTAACTTGTCTGATCATATAGTGTTACAAATGGCAGCTATTTGATAATATTACTGTAAATGGACTGCATTTAGACAGCTATTTTCTAGCCTTAACGACCACTCAAAGCACTTAATAGACACATAAACCAATTTACTCACACATTCATACTGTGTTTTTACATGAGTGTCTTGCCAAAGGACACTTCGGCAATTAGGGGAGAGTAGCTGGGGATCAAACTATGGTCTGACCAACATCTGGCTAGTGGACGAACTGCTTCCTCCTGAGCCACAACAAACCATTATTACACAATAGAATAGCTCTTTTAAATACGGCCATGGAAGTACTGTGAGTCCGGCTGCTTTATTTATAGGTGCACTTTGCCCTCAGTGAAGGAGGCCTAATGTTACCTGACTGCTTTGATTGGGTCAGTTCCCCTCTCATAATTGATGGATTATATAAAATATAAAGAAATAACCGTAATATATCATGCAATTCAATGTTGTGGAATAGAACATTTTTCCCAAATTGTAATTTATTGATGCCAGTTAAAAAAAATTGCATGTTTGTGAAGACAACTACACCTCGATAGAGAGAATGAGGAATCCACTGAGATGATACTCACCAGCAGCACTCACACCTGTATGACAGCAGCGCTCTATATCTACCCCATCTGGTGGACGTGCTAAACTGTTCGCTCTGTAGAAGTTGGGACTTTCACGTAAGTTTCAGGTTCATCCAAGTTCAAGATGCTGATTTAAAGTGAAAGCCTTGAGGTGGTTTAAAAGAGAGAATGATGACTTGGTAAAAGTTCACCACTGACTTCACAGAAGAGGAAACAAAGTGCAGAAAGAGGGCCTTGTCTTGTCTGCTTGTTTGACGGAAAGACATGTATGTGTGTTTACTGCTTTGTGGTGTCCAAAAGGGTTGGTGTGCTTTCTACCTGCTTCTTTCTTGTTGTAAAAACACCTCAAAGTACTGCTCAGGCAGATCAAACGCCTCATCACAACAGAAATAAACTTTTATCTAAACAGGGAGCTTTATGTAGTTAGTTAGAGCTGTACTTTGCAGTTTGTGGCGGAAAGAATGTCCAGTTTTATTCTTTTTATTGCTTTGGTTAGATCTATAGTTGGAATTGGGCTGTTACTAAGCCTTTCTATGGGCTTTTATAGCACATTCACCTCTCACCTCTCCGGGGTGGCAGTTGGAGATTGAGTTTTTTGCTCAGGGGCACTGTGACAGTATTTTTTGCAGAAGTGCGAGGAACTCAAACAAGTAACGTTTGCCGACATAACAAATAAAGGGCCGACAAAGATCTAATATCAAGTTTTTGTTTGAATACATTATTCCTGTATTACTAATGTTGCTTTTAATAATGACATTTTTTTTTCAACTTCCACAAACCATTTAAGCACTTGTATTCACATAGAAATGCAATACCTAAGTATCATTCAATAATTAATTTCAAATCTTCAATTTGTAGATTGGCCCATTATTATATATGTGCTCTATTAGTTTTCAAGCCAAACTCAAGCTGTTTAAAAATTATTTGAAAATTAAAAAATTAAATGAAAAGT
Organism: Limanda limanda; assembly: GCF_963576545.1. Taxonomy (NCBI): domain Eukaryota; kingdom Metazoa; phylum Chordata; class Actinopteri; order Pleuronectiformes; family Pleuronectidae; genus Limanda; species Limanda limanda. Next base: position 4,111,650 of record NC_083645.1, on the reverse strand, counting down.
CACTTGCTATAAAGTATCAGCTGGCCATTGCCCATCACCCGGGAAACCTCCTTTAAACAGAATGAGGGCAATTCAAATGATTTCCCCTTAAAGATGAGAATGTGGTCAACATAAAATACTTGAAATTATCTCGTCCTAAGCTGTTTTCTCAACTAGTTGGGTTAAAATTGATAGTGTCGAATATAAAGCTGAACTTGTTATTTGCAGTGCAATGGACAAAGACATGCCAGTCTTTTTGGTTGAACATCACATTTTTTAAATTGAAAAACAAGCTATTCACTGATCATTTTTATGACTATCAACATGCATTCAGAGTATTACCTAGTGAGGAAAGATGTATTACAAAAAGGTCATGTAAAAAAGTACAATTAGTACAATTTAGATGAAGCACACTAGTGACACCATCACAAGGATTATTTGCTATTCAATTTCTGCCAATAGATCCCTTTCACGTAAATCTTACACACTTAACCTTTAAGGTAATCTAAAAAAAGTCCCCTACAACTGAAATGTTTTGTTTTCATGACCTTACAATGAGTCTATATATCTGTATCAGGAGAGGGTGTTCCACTTAGTCCACCATGTTTCCATAGTACACCAGAATGTACAATTACTCTGGTTCTATAGAGGGCCTATTATGATGTTCCCTGAAGTTACCAATGATTTGTTATTTGATGCTATAAAACAGAGTGAAATTGCATGATTGACAGCTGAGACTGACTTGTGTATCAGGAGAGGGTGTTCCACTTAGCCCACCATGTTTCCACAGTACACCAGAATGTACAATTACTCTGGTTCTATAGAGGGCCTATTATGATGTTCCCTGAAGTTACCAATGATTTGTTATTTGATGCTATAAAACAGAGTGAAATTGCATGATTGACAGCTGAGACTGACTTGTGATTCACTCAGCGTGTGCACGGACCTGACCTCAATACTCTACTATTCAGACTCTTCCTCCAAATCACTTCACAATCACCAGTTGGCAGCAGCCGTATCTGGGATATTTTGGGTTTATTTATGTACAGTGGGAGGAGGTGGAGACGCATCCTCCATATTTACACTATGTTAGTTACCTACATGGTTGGAAAGGAAGAATGAGGGGTATTCATTTGGTTAGGAAATAAAACTAAATACTACTCACTGATAGTCAATTGGAGATTTAAAGTTTTGATCATTTGGGAAATTGATGTTTCACGTGAAATACTGTGTCCGAATTCAGGACACAGTGAACACACAAACAGCAAATAGCAATACATGTGGCAGAAGTCATTTTGTCAGTTAGAGGGGGTGTCAGCATGTAAATCATGTTTTTATGTCTTGTGTCACCTCCTCACATTCTAATGGCTTCCTCTTTCTGGTGGTATTTCATCCCCAGCACTCCTCTGCAGCTGCTGCAGTGCCGCCACTGCTCTGAACACCCTCTGTTAGCAATCATTAGTATTAATCGCTAGTCGTAATTGTCTTAATTGCAATCTCGTTTGTCTTCATCGCTTTCTTTAGCAAAGAGAGTTTAGATTGCTCTGATTGAAAAAGACTGCTAAATCAATGCGCTATTTAAAGTCCACGGCAGGACACCCGCATTTTTGTAAAGATTGCGGAGCCATAGTTGGATGTGTTCAGTTTTGTTTGGAGCTAAAATGCTCTGTCATGATTGAGACGGGTCCATGTAGCAGACACAGGGAGCAAGTCAACGCAGCTCAGTGATTGTTGGTGCTGATTAGTGAACAGTTGTTACAGTTTGGCAGAGCTATTAAAAGTTTGAGTGTCAGTTGAAGTGACTGGGGTCGGCTTTGTTTCCACTCTAAATGTAAATGCTGATGATTACGTTACAGTCTTAAATCACACCAGACGCCTCTGGCCATTAACTTTTTGCTCCTACTTAAAATCCCAGTAGGAGATTTCTTGACCATAAAATCTGACTGAATCAAAATGAAGCAACAGAAGGATGGAGAGAGACACATGGGACACATTCTCACCAAGACTTTACAATAAAGAAGTTTGGAATTAAATGGATTTTTACAACTTTTTACTTAACCTAGTAGTGTATACGGTCATATTCACTTTTAATGTCTTAATTGTTTGGTCATGGAGAGATCAAGTTTTAAAGGAACGAACAATTGATTATTACTTGGACTTCATCTTTGTTAGTAACAGTAGTTATATAAACATTGCGTGTACAACAGCAGCTGCTGACATCTTTCAATGTGACAACAGACTGCAGCTTAAACCTCCAGTGTACAACAATGCCGAGCCGACAGACAATTAAAGGAAATCAAACTGAACAGGAGGAGAAAACGAAGGCAGGTGGTCAAATATGTCCCTACAGTTCACACTCTGAGTTCCTGGTTGACCTACCTCACATGCCACAGTTGGCTTTCTGTGTGGAGAGGGATTAATACATACAGAATGAATTTGTGAAATGTTGCCTAGGTCACAACATGTCTGATCATCTGTTTTAATTACATGTGTTGCCGTGTTGGAGCTATTTTTTTAACTCTGTGCAGTGGTGGAATAAACAGATTTATCAAAGTATATTTGTACGTATTTATTCTGCATCATAAACACATGTACTGACAGGCATGGGTCGAAGCCACTCAGGCTAAAGCTGTTTATTGGCTAAGATGAGTCAGGTTTATGTGATAAATGTAGGTGCAGTGTGCAGGTGCATATGTAGGCAGGTTAGTGACTGGAGGAGTGTGGAGTTTGCATGTTCTTTCAGTGTCTGCTTGGATTTTCTGAGAGAAGAGAGTATGTGTAGAATGAGACAGGCTCTGATCTCCTAATGGTGTACAGATGTGTCCTGCTGTGTCCTGGTTCCAGAGCCGCCTCCTTTGTGAAGGACTAACTGAAACGAGACGTCTGGTCTACGGAGGATTTCCGTGATTTGTGTCTCCATCTGAGGATGGTCAAAAATGTATTCACACTCCAGCTTCCTCCCACAGTCCAAAATCAGATTGCGGGGTATGGGTTAACTGGAGACTCTAAATTGTCTGTAGGTGTGGATGAGAATGTGAATTGTTGTTCGTCTCTGTATGTGGCCCAGTGATGGGCTGGTGACCTCTCCAGGGTGAACCCTGCCTCTCGCCCATCAGCTGGAATCGGCTGCAGCTCCTCCCACAACTCACAAGAGGATATGCGCTATAGATAATGGATGGATGGACCATGGATATCACTTAGGGTAAAATACTATACTCTGACACAGGCATGGGCCAAAAACACAGCTGCATATTTTTTATAAATCTGCTGATATGTTGGGACAGGCCAGGTTATCACTTTGTGTGCAAAGAGTTATGACTGGTTGGGTTACTTTATATGAAGGCAGGTTATTCACACACAGAGAGAGAGAGCGACAAAGAGATCGAAAGTGAGAGAGGGAGAGAGAGGGAGGAACAGAAGGGTGTGTGGAGTCTTGCATTTAGTGCAAACTAAAACCCAAAAACCTATTGTATGCAGTATTTCTTATTTATTACATAGTTTAAATGTTGTTTTTTACCCAAACTGCAATATTTTCAATAAAACCGACTCTCACCTGAATGACTTGCAGGTTTTGGGTCCACTCCCCCACCACAATGTAACCTATATAATGAGTGTGTATGTGTGCAGAGATCCACTCAGTCCTCTGCAGCATAAACAGCTGCTGTAGTTGAAGTAAAGGATTGTTTAAAGGTAAAATGATGGTGTTGTGTGCCAAAATACAAAACAAATTAACACAAGAGAGTACAAAGTTAGAGAGTTGACAGAAGCTATTAGTTAGTTGGCAAACCTCTTTATTTTTGCTATACGTACTTACTTTAGAGCTATTAGAGGCTCAGTGTTTTATTGTGTTGTCATGGCTAAACATTTAGTTGATGAGTTCAAGATTAAAGATTCAGCACTTTGTTTCCATATTATTATAATTAGTGGAACTTTGCTGTGGAACGTTAAAGAAACACCAGTATATTGCATGTTGACACTAAAGGAATAAATTAAAAAGTCGTATGTCCCTTGTCTGTTGTCCAGTAGTCTACAGTTCAGTGGTGGAGGGTAGTCCATGATCTCTGTATTGTGTTACAGTTCGCACCATGTTGTCTGTACTGTACATTTCTCATCTTGACCTGAGGTTTTGTTATACCAATTATACAAATATGCAATTATTGTGAAGGTAATCAAGATAATCAGGTCTGACATAAGACCACTGGTAAGTTTGTGAGAGTCCATCACTGCATGGTCAACAATGTCCTCCTAGACTCTGGTGGATTTTGTTGGTCAATTTTATTGTAGAGTCAGGATCCAAAGAGGACATGAGCAAACCTGTTATATAACAGCACCCTGTTATATAGTCATTGTCTTTATAGGTTTACCTTTGACTGCATCTTCTACATGTACGACTACTTCTTTTCATCCTGACCTATTTGTATTTTCCTTTCAATTTAGTGTCAATCACATGTTAGAAACATCATCAACTTGCCCAAACGCACATGGTGAATGCTCTGAAGAATGTCACATGGGATCAATCGGACATAATTCAGAGTTTTTACTAGGGAGCTGGCAGGAGAAACTCCAGAGAATGTCCCCAGCAACGGATTCACACATTAGTCCTTCGTGATAATTTCAGCGGTTTATCTGGAGTTCAGTCCATGGCCGCCTTAAAGACACTTGAGTCTTATAGCCATTATAGCACTCAGAAAAGAAAGAATAAACTTTTTTTTCCTCAGTAGATATGATTGCTGTCAACAGGAAGTAAGTCACAAGACAAATAAAAAGAAGTTGCGCAAAAGGCAGCAGGATCACTGTGTGGTTTTTGATCATTAAATTGTTTGTTACACTCTTTGCACCTCCAAATATCAATAGCTAAACAGATTTGGTGAAGGTCTTCAGGTTGCTCTTAGGTTTCCACCCAAGCCTGACACCCTGTGTTGTTTCAAAACCAACCTTCAATAGTTTCAATATTTAGGTAGATGTCATGCTGACATGGTGCATATTTCATCAGGTTACCTCAAAGAAACTGAGCAAAGCAAACCTGCAGCAGGTGGCATTCCATCAAACTGGTGGTGGTTGGTTTCACTGCTCAAAGCAGCAGAGGTTAAAGCTCTCAGCAGCATGTGATGTTGGCAATAATTAATGTGCACATACAATATATCCATACAGGAGCTTCCATTGCTTTCTGGCAGTGGTGCATGCTTTGAACTCATCTCCTGCCAGCACATGCTGCTTTCCGTCTTTAATATTAACTGATCAGGTGTGTTTTTAAGATGAGTTTATCATTGAATGTGTCTTGCTTGCTGCCTGTTGGGTAACCAGCAGGCCGGCTGCAAGCTGAGGCAGGAACGACAAAGAGAGAGATTTGATTCAGGGGTCTCACTGACCAGCCAATCGCCACTTAGGAGCCACGTGCCGCCAGCAGGCCAACAGAGAGCAATGATTAAAAATGTGAGAAGCACATGCTGGGTTTCACTCCAGCCGCAAATCCATAGTTGCATGTGTTGCACAGCCAGCAAGCAACAGGCCTGAGGATGAGGAGGTGAATAAATAGGGGGCCTGCAGCTTATCTTTTACACTTGGGCAGTCAAGCTCACAACAGCTTTACTTAACCCAGGAGATTTAGGAGAAGGCAGAGGTTGGGATGGGGAAGATAAAGGTTTTTTTGTTACCTGGAAACCTAAGCTGCTTTCAGACCTCCACTGAACTCCGGGAATAACCTGCTGAAATTATCTGGATGGACTGTACGTGAGAACACAAATGTCGCCTAACCCAGTCAGTTGCTGCGGATGTCCAAATTAACCCAAGAAAGAAAGCAGCAGGAGATTATCCGGGGGAGTTCCGACAAGCGAGTGGGCCCTGTGATTACAATTCTAACATACAATGGAAACAAAACAAAAACAAACAAAAATAATATAAATATCTCAGGATGTAGAGGACACTAACTAGGAAGTCAACTTGGAAATACAATGAGATTTGAGAGCTGCCATTAGTGTCGATGAACTGTAAACAAAAACATGTGATCTCTCATATTCACATGTTGGGTACTGCCTCCTGCATGCTGCACTACCCATCACCTAAACCCTCAGCAGAGATTTTTCTTTTGTTGTGAAAAGTCTGATCTGAGGATCTCCTTTCACTTGACAGAGGCAAACTCTGGAGAAAGTCCCGACCACATTGTTGGACATTATCCGGAGTTCATGTCTGAATATGACTCTAGAGCAGACATGGGCAAAGTACGGCCCGCCGAACTTCTCCAAATAATTAAAAAAAATATAAATTTAAATTTTAAATTTTTTTTTAAACTAACAATTTAGTAGCACTTGAAAGGCACGTACTTATAGCACTTTGTAGTTTTTCTTTAATTTTTAAGAAATCGTACTTTCTTGATTCTTGTTGTTCTGGGTTTGAACCCTCAGGGTTGAATGCACTTATTGTAAGTCGCTTTGGATAAAAGCGTCAGCTAAATTAAATTTGCCCGGGAGTGTAGTGTATAGGGCTCGAAAAGGCACATGATCTCCCTTCACTTTTTAGCTTTGCCCTGTGAGCCCTTCTGTAAAATGAGAGGATCAAGGAAACGAAAAGTGCACAATGAGTGCAGAGTGTTTAACACGGAGTCGACAACAAAATACTTTTTCACTGAAGTCCAATCGAAGGCTGTATGCCTGATATGCCGAAAAACTGTCGCAGTTTTCATGGAGTACAAAAACAGCCGTCACTTTGCTATGAAGAGTGCTAACTACGCTAGCAAGCAGTCAACGCAAGCACGGGTGGCTGCAGCTCAGAGGTTGGCGACTAATTTACAGACTCAGCAACATTTTTTTTCACAGACAAACTGCGATTAAAGAGTCATCTACCAAGGCATGTTTTTTGGGGGGCATTCGAAATAGCGAAGGCTAGCAAGCCTTTCTCTGAAGGCGAGTTTTTGTTAAATTGCCTTGCAAAGAAGTGCTTTGCTACTTGGTAAAGGCAAAATCCTTTCATGTAATGATTTTTCTATGTCATTTATATTAGTTCACAAAAACACTCCATCCATCTGTTCCTGGCCCGGCCCCTCTGTCAAATTTTGGAACCCATTGTGGCCCGCGAGGCAAAATGTTTGCCCACCCCTGCCCTAGAGGGTTGATTTGAGCTTTCTTTACTCACACTTTTCTCTCAGCTTCACTCTGACTGGCACTCAATGCAAGAATTAAAGCTACGTAAAGCTATTAAATCAGGACACTTCCTGACTGTCACCTCATATCAACTGTTGCTGCCATCATCAATAACATCTTTACATCTATAAATATCACTCTTATTGTTTCATTATAACAACTAGTCTTTCAGAGCTGAAGCATGATGGTTACACAACTGTTCCTGCCCCCCCCTCTTCTCTCTCTTCTTTTCCACCCATCTCTCCCTTCCTCCCTCTTTTTCTCCTTTCACCCCAGCCGGTCAAGGCAGATGAGTCTGCTTTGCAGGAGGTTTCCTCCAGTTAGTGAGGGAATTTTTTTCTGTCCACAGAGTGCTGCTCATTGTGGGAATCGTGGGTTTCCTTATAATTTTTAAGGTCTCGACCTTAATATGTTAAGTGTTGTGAGATAATTTATATTATGATTTGGTGCAATAAAAATACAATTTAATTGAAGTTCATCAAATACTGAATGTGAAAATATTCAACTGCCCCATGGGATTAAGAAAGTGACCCTATATTACTGTACTGTAGCAGTACCGTATAAATTAAATTGAAGACAGCTTTCATATTAATGTCACACTGAATACCATCCCAGAGGAACAGTAAAAGATTATGATGTTTAAACAGTAAAAAGATATCCACTAAATACACTAATGTCTTTAGACTATTCTAAATCCCATCCAGCCTTTTATTCTAGCGTTGTGAGATCACTCTGATGATTAGTTTCGTGCCTTTACCTCTCACCACTGGGTGGCACTATGAGTTTGAGAAGAACAGAGAAAGAGGAGAGAGAGGAGAGCAAGCGCAGCAGAGGCTGATGCAACACAGCACAAGCGATCACTGCAACAAATGCAGATTAAAGCAGGGGAACAAAACCAGGGGAACAACACAAGAAGAAAGTGACAGGGCAAAAGAGGAGGAAGCAAGAAAACAGGACGCTTTGTCAAGATCTACCTTTGTGCGCTGCTTAGATGCCCTGCAAAGGAGAGACGACAGTATGTGTGTGTGTGTGTGTGTGTCTGTGTGTGTGCGCTTCTTTCTCAATATAAAGTCTTAATTTCGCTCACAGTGGATTGCCTGTGTTGACAGAATGATTGCTGGCAGTGAAAACACACACATCTTCCGGATACCCCTGATTCCACTTGAAGTACTGCTGCCTTCTTGTACTGTCGCTCTGTAATCCCGCCAGTCTGTTAAAAAAAACCTCAACTCAAACCTAAAGGGAGAAACTAGGCTGCTCCCCCTCAACATGTGAACTTGGCACATCTCTTATGTCACTCAGAGCTCCGCAGGGACGGGATGCAAGGAAAAGCTTTCTTTGATGAAATGTATGAGACAAAGCTCCGATACATCCTGCTTTGTGTTATGTGACAAGTGGCACGTGATCGAAATGTTGTTGTCTTATCCCCTGTAGGTTTCACTTATATCAGTGAAACCATAAAACATTGCTTGTTAAACAATATCGTGATTTTTTTTTTATAGAAAATAAATTCTATTAAGCCTCTGCCTGCAAACAAATAAATATGCAGGTGTAAAAGTACAGGCTCAAACTAGTTTGTGGTTATAAATTATTCAAATTCAAGTGTGGAAAATATTTGAGCCATCAAGCCCCTATCAGAACCTGTCATCCGGTGGTGACTGAGCAGATTCTTGTCTGGGGCAGGACGTGCAGCACTCGGGCTCTTCTCTGAACTCGGACCCGGAGCAGGAGAGCTGCTCCGGCTGCTACTCACAGGAGAGTGGGTGTTACCATCATCCACCTGGGAGCATTTAAAAAACGCGGACATTTTTAACTGCTTCTCAGGTGGTTCATGCGACACGTTTTCAGATGTATGCTCTCTGTCCGCTGGTGGGAGGTTGCTCACCTGTGTGCGCGAACATGTCAGTGTGTGCGCGCATCTGGATGGAACTCCTCCGTGCGCGATACAGAGAGCAGAGGAGAACTCTAACCGCGCGACCATGTCGAGACAGAAATGCAAACTATAGACCTGTTTAATAGGAAATGTAACCTTAAAATGATTTATGTAGAGATCTGGCGCTATATTAAAAAATACAAAATAACTAACTTGACTTTCCGGGGGGGCGGGAGGTGCCGTTGGGGGGGCGCAGCGTCTGCTCTCTCCTCACAGAGCTTCAGCAGACACCCTGCTAGGATTTACATTTTGCAGATTCACAAGCTTGGATATTCTCCTGGAGGAAAAATTTGAAAATCTGTGGGAGCAACGCAGCACAGAGCAGCCTGGTTCAGAGCTCAACAGGGGTTATCCGAGTTGTGCATGCTGTGCTGAAATGTATCGAGGTAACTTACATGAGCTTGTAACCCGGGATACAAGCTCACCTTTCCCATAGGAAGTCAGAGTAAGCCAGATAATTAGGAGCAAAGTCTTCTTCTTTCGTGTAACATCAGAGGTCCAACTCAGTGTCTTGTAGCCATGCCCTTGTCTCTGGTCCCACGTCAAAGAGGCCGGCTTCCGAGGGTGGTCTGTGTAGGGGGCAGGTGGTCATAATATGTTCGACAGTCTGTTCAGGGGCACCACACTCGCATGCAGCGCTGTCTGCCAGGCCCCACTTCTTCATTGAAGATTTGAACCGACCGACCCCAGTACGCAGACGGTTCAGCAGAGTCCATTGCCGGCGTGGAAGAAGGTCTCCTGTGGCTCCATCTCCTGGATCCAAGATGTAGTGGTGGATTTGGGTTGGCCCAGCCCTCTCCCACTCCTGTTTCCAAGCTGCCGCCAGCCATCCATCTTTGGACAGGTCCTCAGTGGTGGACCGGAGCAACTCTTGTGCCGCCTTGTTGTAAGGGTGGCGGGACTTGAGTCTGCTCAGAGGAGCTGCTGTCTCTGTGGTGTCATGGAGGATGTGCCAGTCATGCTTCCGTGCTTTTCTTGCCAGGACGAGAGTGGCAGCCTCTCGTCGTAGGCCAGCCGGTGCGATTCCTGCTAGGACTGGCAGCAGGACGATTGGGGTAGGCTTCAGGCATCCAGTGATGATCCGGAGGGCGTTGTTGATAGCCACATCCACCATTTTTGTGTGTGGACTTCTGCTCCATACTGGGGCACAGTACTCCGCTGCTGAAAAGACCAGGGCTTGGGTGGATACCCGTAGTGTCTTGGCAGTGGCTCCCCAGGTTGTGCCAGCGAGGCGACGGATCAGTGCGACCCTTGATATTGTCTTTGCCCGGACATCTTCGAGATGTTGTTTGAAGGTCAGTGTCCGGTCCAGACGCACACCAAGGTATTTAGGCGCTTGCTGGGACTCCAGGCGCTTGTGGTCGGTGTATACCTCCAGTTCCCTCTTGGCGTCTCTGTTGCAGAGATAGTATGCTGCTGTAACAGTCTTGCCGGTGCTGAGTTGCAGGCGCCACTTTCGTAGGTAGGCTACTAGGACGACCATGTCTTGGTTGAGACCGTCTTCCATTGCCTTCCATGTGGGTCTTCTCAGCATCATTGCGAGATCGTCTGCGTAGCCGTACTTTCTGGATGCTGTGTCTGGTAGATCATAGATGTAAATATTAAACAGCATCGGAGAAAGGACCGAGCCCTGTGGGACACCGTTCCGTAGTCTTCTTAGCCTACTGCGCTGGCCATCGCTGGTCTGTAGGACAAAACTGCGGTTAGACAACGTCTCCATGATGAATTTCACCATATGTCGATCGGTTATTGTCCTCAGCAGCTTCAGGTGAAGTCCGCGGTGCCAGACGGTATCGTACGCGGCGGTCAAGTCCAGGTACACTACCCCAGCTTTCTCATTATCCTGGAAGCTGTCCTCGATGTCTTGAGACAGAAGTGTAACCTGGTCCACTGTGGACCTAACGCGACGGAAACCGGCCTGTTCCTGTGGAAGCTGTGGGTCAATCACTGGCTCAATGCGGCAGTGGATCATTCTTTCCAGGATTTTAAATGGAACACAGAGCAGCGATATGGGTCGGTATGCCTTGGGGTCTTCCGCAGGTTTGTTTGGCTTTGGCAGGGCGATTACAGAAGCACGGCGCCAGATCTTGGGCAGCTTGCATCTCTGGTAGCAGGATGAGAAGAATGCACAGAGCCAGCTGGATGTTATTGTGCTCTGGTGCATAACAAACTCTGGGTGGATGTTGTCACGTCCTGGAGTTTTGCCTGGCTTGAGCTTGCTCATGGCCTTACTGAGTTCGTCTGCTGTGAATTCTCCTGAGAGGTTGGAATCCGCACTGGCCACCCTGGAGAGGGAAGTCACCTCCTGCGTTATCAGACGGGCAACATCTTTGTCTGCGTCTGGGAAGCGACCGTTTTTCAGGAGCTCGGACGCGATGGCATCTGCTGTGACTGGGCAGCTTGGGGGCTTTGTGCATCTGCCTGTTAGCCGGTTGATGGTTTGCCACGCCTTCCGACTAGAGTAGGTAAAGTCAATTGACTCAACAACTTCAGTCCATCTGTCTCTGCGTGTGGTGTCCAGTCTCTGAAGCAGTGCTTCTGCAGTCGCATCCACATCTTCCCTGGAGATAGCCCTCTGGTGGGCGCTCAGGAGGCGGCTGCACTCCTTGTCCCAGCCAGGGATGTAGTTCCTGTTGTAGCCGCGTGGGATGGTCTTTTTTGCCGCTCCTAAGAGGACTTTACAGTAGGCTTCATAGGCGGTGTCCACGTTGGCTGCATCAGGTTCTGGCAGACTAGCAATCCTTCTTTCTGTCTCCTGAGAAAATGACTCCCAGTTGGCCTTTCGAAAGTTCCATCTTTTGACAGGTTTCCCTGGTACCGGTTGCACCAGGGATGGGACTTTAATGATGGACGGTCGGTGGTGTGAGCGGGGAAACCTGTCTAGGACGCGTCTCTCCGGTTTCGGGTCATTGCTCCGGCACACAGCGAAGGCCAGGTCCGGGTTGGTAGAGGTGTTCCAGCGTGCAGAGAAGAAGCTTGGCGGCTCCTTGGGGTCGTACAGTAGCAGGGCATCGGTGTTGGAGGCCCATTCACTCAGCGCCACTCCGTTTGATGTTGTGTAGTTGTAACCCCAATCTGTGTGTTGACAGTTGAAGTCACCTGCGTAGATGGCGGGGGCAGTTATGGGCGGGAGTGACGTAGCAGACAGCTCTGATGGTGGGGGCTTATATACGTTGATGACTGAAGTTTCATGGATTTTAGTAACCAGCCACTCGATGTTGGAGCCTGGTGGGGATTGGCTAGTGGCTGACCAGGTTAGTTCAGTCCTCACGAAGGTTGCCACTCCGTGCTGCTTGCTGTGAATGGACCCAGCGAGATGGAAACCTGGCATCTTGAGGATGTTATTGTTAGTGCAGTGTGTCTCCTGCAGGAGTACAACCGCTGCCCCATTGGAATCAGCCTGGTGACGTACGATTTCGAGTTTGGCGGTGGTGAGGCCCTCGACGTTGAGTTGGAGCACTGGAAGACCATGGTTTTCGACGGTCGGGATGACCGTGCGTCCTGAGTGGGGCGCTTCTCCGTTCCTTGGCCTGCCAGCTCTTTGTTTGGTTGGCGACATTCGTTTCACAAGTTGGTCTTGCACCATCTCTTGTTACTCACAGGGAAGGCCGCGTGAAGGCTGTCGTCTTCTTCCCCAGGAGCAAAGTGAACAGTAGCCTTTGATTCCTTTTTATTGTGGGGTTAGAAAGAGAATTTGGAAATGTAGCCTCCAACCACCATAACTAAATACGAAACAATTTGCATTGCATAGAAGAAAATGGGAAAATACTCTGCACTTTACTTGCAGTGATGATTTGATAAGGATATGCTCATAATCCAACAGATTCTACATGATAAGATCACATTATGAGTCCAGAATTTAAGCAGTATAACAGAGTAAATGACCGAGATCTCACACTGAGGCTGGAAAACTGCTCAGATCTGCAAAGCTCCAATGCTAAATCTTATCAACAAAGAGCAGTCTAAGTAGCAGCTCTTCATTTGCTGCTATTGGGGATCTGTGTATATACTTGACAAATGTCTGTCCTTTTGAACGTGGAATCTCCAGAACCATGCTTCTTAGAAACTTTACACTTGGTATATAAATTGTTAGGCGCCAAAGGATGTGTGGTGTCAAATTTGGTGTGATTTCAACTCGCAATACGTTCAATATTAATAAACTTTGAATAAACTGGCAAAAACAACCTTGAAGTCTGTGGGGGTGGGGCATCGTTAAACAGGAAGTCCATGGACTGAGTTCAACATGTCTCCCTCAGATAATCTACAGCAGTGGTTGGCAACTGGGCACCCACAGGCCAGAACTAATAATTGTTTATTTGTATTCCCCCATAACAGATGGATACAGACATTTAGTCACTTCCTGTTTGGCAATTTGTCTTCAAGGTATAAGCACAATGTTAGTTTTGTTGCTGAAATGCTTTATACGGAGCATAGAGCTGATATTTTGAAAAGTTGTGAACTTGGCTTTGAAGATTGTGTCAATTGTTTAACAGATCTAGGGAAATAGCTGATATGCAATGTATGACAAAATAACGTTAGTTAAATAAACAAGTCAAAATTATAAATAAGCCACAAACGCTAAGAGGAATAGGCAAGTTCAGGTACATTTTATGAAAAACATTGACATAAAATGGGTGCAAAAGAACAGAAACTGATTGAGCCCAGGTCACATTTACACATTAATAAAGACAACTGCGACCATTGTTATCAAAGGTGAAGCAAAGAGCCCAGGTTTAGAATGGGAATGCAATAGTATAGCAAAATTAAAGACTTTTAATTCTAAGCTTGTCACAAACGTGTGTCAGATCTTTTCTTTTCATTTGTCCATCCGTTACTGCCATAAATCTCAAACTTATGACTTTTTACAGTCCTCCTCTGTGAAAATAGTCATATATCTTCACACAGTGTATTGTCTTGTTTCTCCTAATGAGATTTAGAAACTGCTGTTAAAAAGCCTTCTTTCTACACTGCTCTTGCTGATTGGAGCCTTGCGTTCTTAATTAGCCAATTTGTGTATCTGAGATAAAGCTGCTTTTCTATTTCTCAGAGAACAAAGCTGGAGGTATTGATCTGTTAGCTGGCCACTTTTATTCTGCCTGATCGTGCTTTGGAGGCAACTGATCCAGTTCTTGCAAAGTGTTTGAGAGTCCCGTGCACTGCCCCCTCAGGAACCTTTACTCCCGTCATGATTTGACACAGACAAAGTCCCTCTTTGGTCAGAATAACAATTTGACATTTGACACTTTCACTTAGTCTTGTGCTATTTTCCCCACTAACACATTGCTACTTTGTAAGGACTGATCTGCTGGAAGCTTGAGGCAAAGCCTCCGTTATAAGAGCTGAACGCCGGCTGCACGTTGAGTCAGTTGAATGAGCCTCTGATGAGTTGATCAGTGTCATCTGAACAGAGATGAAACAGAGCCTACATTACTACTATTAATGATTTTCAAACATTAAAAAAAAACTGGGGGGACGTAGCTGGAGATTGAATGTCTGAAGGGGTACGGGACAGTAAAGAGTTTGGGAACCACTGGTGTAGAGTATATATTTAAGATTTTAAACAAAGGAACTTTGATTGGCAAATTTACTGATCAACCAGTCTTAAAAACGAAGGGGTTAAATACTCAGCACTCAGTGCTTGTATCCTTGATTTACGAGTTATCCAAAATGTTGTTTTGTCTGCTTATATCTCGTTGCAGTCCCTATGTCCCTAAAGTATGCTAACATTATGATAATCCTTTTATGAGAGGTTTTTTTATAAAACCTGTGAAAAATTCACCTGTCACATTTCAAACAAGATAATGTCATCATTCCTCTGTCTTCTACTATCTAGGGATAAGAGCAGTCTTAGTGATTCACCGCTTTGTTTACATACAACTCTAATCTTTTTAAAATGTTTACTTCTCCCTGCTGCTTTCTCAGTTAGTGCACTCACAGCAACAACATCAAAATAGTTATTTCTTGCAATCTAATGTTCCTTCTTTAACTGATGTTGTTAAACTGGTTTAAGAATAAAATGAAGACAAAACAGTGTAACATAATCACAGCAGTCAAAAGAAAAGTGTAAAAAACAAACCCTTTCATAAAAATATGACTTTGTTATTTGAAGTTGAATATCTGTCAATACCTGAAAAACATAGGTGCTGAAGACATAATTTAAGTGATGCATTTGAGAATAAGAGGCGAGTCTCTCTCAATGCTGAGACATAAAAATGATTTCATTACAGAGTATATTTTTGACCCACATTAACATATTTAAAACTGGTGGTGCCACATAAAGGACAGGGCCCTCCCTCAGAGAACCGTCTGTGACAGACAAACGATTGGTGGAGGATGGACAATAGTCAAGGAGAGCTGGCCTGGTTGGACAGTGGTTGAAAGGGGATTAGTTGGGGTCTCAGACTGGCGGATTTCCAGACAGACAGATGGTTGTAAATGAGATATTTGGAAACCTGCAAGTAAGTTGTAATAAAATGTTCCTTTATATCTTCCACATGGTCATCTCTCCAGAGGCTTGGGGTTTGAAAGGATGCTTGCGCTCGAGCATCATTTATGATTATTGGCGAGAAGGGCATAAAACATTTGCAAGTTTAATGCTTCGCTACTCAAAATCTCTTCCTCAATGAGGTCCACTTTTTCCCATTACATGTGCCAGATAGTTCCCATATCTCAACCTATTGGAGTTAAAGTATGAATAGCATCTGGTGTGTATACAAAGGAGTGTAAGACAGAGAGGAACTATCTGGAATACGTTGCAGATGAATGGCTATTCCCATTTGGAACGGTCTCCTTCACTGTCCCCAGAAAAACTCTCTGCTCTGTGTTGTTCTTTATCACAGCTGGAGAAGTTAAACACATGTGCATTCTCTAACCAACCAGTGAGTCCTCACGCTTTAAGTTTTCCAAACTAGAAAATACTAATTGAAAATAAGTCTGAATTAAAACTGAGTCTAACCTTGTGCTGCTTGAGTATAGTCTCTTCTTTGCCTTTTGTAATGAGCTAATTTTTGTCTCCACTGGTCCTTAGCAGATGCAGTTGCATTGCTATTTTTCTCCAGTGGCCTCAAGGAGCAAGGCACATTGCCTGTTCCAAAGATAGATTTTTATTTTCAGTTTTACAACAAAAAAACTGACACAATGAAAACTTCCAAATACATTTGCGGATTTTTTTGATAGGAGGAAAAGGGGCAGGGAAGACATCCAGAAAACGGCAAGATCAGAATCAAACCTGTAGCTGTTTCAAGAGGACTCAAGCCCCCTTACATGGTGTACAAAAATAATAATTATTACCTATAATTTAAAAAAGGGAACTGTGATGACTGATGATTAATGTAAAGGAGTAAAATTCCAATATTTATAATAACACTTAAAACTAAAATGAAGAAAAGACGTTTAACATCAAATGTAAAACACTAATGGAAAGTATAACAGCCACAAAACTGGGCAGCACTTGAATAAAAATACTCAGTTACCTTTCACCACTGCGGACAAACTTGCAGCATTAAGAGTTTGTCTGTCACGTTTTACTTTCAATTCCTCTCGCCACTTTTTTGTATCTCGACAACTATATAAATGATTGCTGACGCTTAATAATGCCTGCATTATTTAAAACCATCTCAAATTCATATGTCATTACATTTTTTAGTGAAAGCAATACTGCATAAATGCCATTTAAAAAATCACATCCTGGTGGACAAGTATCATAAACCTCTAATGTTACGGGTTCAGGTCGGTCTCTTCTATCTTCCCTATCACTGTCACCATGAATCCTGTTATTAAGCCTGATATATTGAATGTTGAAACAAGTGGGAAAAGAAAAAAATTACACAGGACGTTCAAACTTCTTCTGCAAGACTGATTCCAATCGTTGAAATTGCAGTCTCCCTTTCAAATTTCGTGACATTCAATCTGGTGCTGGAACTGTACTGTACTTAATGTGTTCTCCCAAGTCAACTCCCCACCATTTTTGTCATTCTGTCAAGCTCCAGACTCCACTTTGCCACGGTGCACTGTAATTGGACTGAAAGCTGTCCCTGCAGTAATTTCAGACGGCTGCTGCTAGGAACAAGTCAATATTTGGATTAAAGATCATCCCTGTAATAAATTTTACATTACATGGAAAGAATCAATATTTATAAATGATTCCCTGTGTTTAACCACTTGACTTAAGAGTGTTCCTTGCAAATCCAACATGACAGCAGCAAGGCATACCTCCCAACAAGCAGTGTGTGTGGGTGTTGGGGGGGGACAAAGCTTCCATAAATATATCTATATCTGATCTATGTGCACATACATGCACAAATTTGTGAGTGTGTGTATTATAAGTATGTGTATTTGTGTAAAAGTTCTTGCGGTGCCATGATTTGTTAGCCTGAAGTTGTCATTAGAGATGAGCCGGATACTCGGCTGAAACGAGTATCCGGTACGGATAAAGCACTTTTGCCGAGTACGATTATTATACGAGTAATCGGAGTCATTATCTGTGCTCGGACTGAATGAAAATCCTCACACAGTGTCACAGCGCTCCTCCCGTCACACACGGCTCTGCTCACTCACTCACAGAACAGCTCTCTCTCTCTCAGTCACTCAGGTTCACTGCGCATCGGGACTGTTCCATAGGCTCAGTCAAGGAAGCAGAAATGATTCGTTCATTTCCCGACTGGGTCTTCGGGTACGAGTCTTTGGAAAAATTTTCACGAGACCTGCATTGGCTCAGTAGAGGAGCGCTGCAGATGCGAGGGACGTTCACTGTATCCCGGAGAAGTGAACGCTCTGTGTTTTTAGTATGGAAAGACGTGAATTGTATTTGTTCACGGGTCATGGTGACTGGTTTCGTTGTTTTCACTTTACATTTACACTTACTTTACAGTAAAGTAAACCTCTATTAAATACAGTACAACATGACAGTTTGTATGGTTTGAAATTGTCATTTATTATCACACTGGCATTTAATTATCACGACAAACAATTACACTGCACTAAACTTTAAGTGTTAATGTAAGGTGAAAATAGCAAGGCCAGTCTGTGTGACTTGTGAACGAATGTGGATCGCGTCTTTCTGTGCTGGGGACACAGAGTGTTCGTTTCTCCGGGAGACAGTGAACGTCCCTCGCATCTCACTCACACACACACACACACACACACACACACACACCTGGTGTGGAAATAAATTTAAAAAAAATAAAAAAATCATAAAAAAATGTCAAAGTTAAAAAAGAAAGTTATGTTGAACCAGCCCACTTCCGGGTTAAATCACACCCACTTCCGGGTTAGGCCCCGCCCACTCCGACTACGGATACGGATAATTCATATGGTTAACAGATACAGATAATGCTGTACTCGCTCATCCCTAGTTGTCATACACTTGTCATAATTCTAGTCAGAATATGAGTCTGATACCGCTCCATTGGGCTGTAAATAAGGGGTGTGTTTCAACTGAACCAGGAAAAAAAATGGTGAAAGAGGGAAGGAAGGAGCTGAGAGGAAGCAATGAGGAAGCAGGGAGAAAGAGGATGTTGGTGACCAGAGAGAGAAAGATCAGAGTTAATAATGTCCATATATATAACAATAACAAAAAATGGCATCAACAGCTGGCCTGACACCACGAAAACTGCTGATGTGCAACTGATCCGTCTCACATTTCATTAATCACACATCCAGTCCATCAAGACCAGGGGTCTCAAACTCGCGGCCCGCGGGCCAATTGCGGCCCGCGGGACGATATTTTGTGGCCCCCACCTTAATATGAAAGTTTAATGTTAGTGCGGCCCGCACAAACATTGTAGCAGCTCCGCTGTTAGCTGCTGTGTGGGACAATGTTATGATGTTCTGGTTTCCTACTGTGTGCCTGACCAGTGAACGCAGCATGCAAGTGAGTGACATGGGGGGCGGGGTCGTGTGTGTGTGTGTACGTGTGAGAGTGAGAGCCGGGAGAGAAAAGAGTGGCTTTGGATGTGCGGTGTAGGAGGGTGAAATTCATAGTTTTCTGCCCTCTTTCGCGCAGGTCATGATGTATCCAGTGCTTCATTTATAAATCACAAGGTGCCGGAACGCTAAGTACATATCACAGCGCAGGTACGACGAGCACAGGTCCCGGAACGCACATAAAACGCCGCTTAAAACAGCACACACATGCCACTTACAATGCAGTGGGACTTATTTAGGCTATACTGCAGTGACGGTATCAGTCTTTATGTCAGTGATTAATAAAGTGGCGTCATGAGCAAAGGCGACTTCTGTGTCCAGCGGAACGGAACACACACACATACACACACACACACACACACACACACAATTTGTAAAATTGAAGGCAAATTCAAGGGACACCACGGCTCCTTTACGCACACGCTGCGCTGTGAGGTTTTGGGAGCTTCTTTACGCAGACAGATTATTCTAAACCGCAGCAGTTTATAACACGTCATTGAGCTAATATCTACATTTTACAGTCTGGGCTGTTTTACATTATTATTTACACCTGATATGTGTGGATGAATTTTAATGATTTAAATTCCCTCATCCTCTGGTGGTGACATTTACGCACCGAGCCACAGACTGTACATGACGATGTGCTAGTTATTTTGGTTCATCTTAGAAGTCTACATTTGTTATTATTTTATGGAATTGTGATGCTGTTGTAAAGAAAGCTTTATATATAATTTATTAGATTATCTTGTTATTGCGTGGCCACAAATTAGTAATTCATCCACCGATGTCAACAGGGGCTCCGTAATTTTCTAGTGATTACATTATATTGTTATATTTTATTTTAATCATTTCTTAAAAAACTTTTTTTAATGTTCATATTTTTTTCGATACGAGAGGTACCGGATCTGCTCAAATAAGTCCCAGAACGCAGGCAAGCCAACACGCCGGCACAAAGTAAGCACAAAAATGTATAGAAAAATGTGAGGCTACAGGAGGAATTTGATCATAGATTTGCAGACTTCAAGACGCACAGAGCGACTTTTACAAAAATTTTGCGGATCCCTTCTCCTTTGATGTGCAAGATGCCCCTCCTGTGCTTCAAATGGAGCTCATTGGCCTGCAGTGCAACTCTGACCTCAAAGCCAAGTTCAGGGAGGTGAGTGGAAAGGAAGACAAGCTGGGGCAATTTTTGTGAGAATTGAACCCCAGCTTCCTTGAGCTTTCCCGAATGTTCAAGCGGACCATGTGCCTTTTTTGGAGCACATATTTGTGTGAAAAGCTCTTCTCCACCTTGAACTTCAATAAGTCCAGGTACAGGTCCAGGCTTACTGATGATCATCTTCAAGCCATACTGAGGGTCTCAACTGCTTCCTCCCTCAAGCCAAATGTGGCTCAGCTATGTGAGAGGAAGCGCTGCCAGGTCTCTGGCAGCAAGAAGTAGGCAAGAGAAGCCATGTTTACAAGAACTGTTCGTGTTCTTCAATATTCTATTCATGTTCAGAAGAACCCATTGAAGTTAAATAACTGTTAGTGATGACATTAGAGAAGTTTGGATTTTTTTAGCAAAGTTTTTTTTTTTGTGGAATACCTGATGCGGCCCAGCCTCACCCAGATACTGCCTCCAGCGGCCCCCAGGTAATTTGAGTTTGAGACCCCTGATCAAGACAGATCAGACAAACCCTCGATCAACAAGATAGCTGTTTTGAATTGAAGACTGATTATGCTAATCATTTACAGGTAATTGCTTATCTAAATGTAGGCATCCTTCACAAGGTGTCTTAAAAGGTCACCAAGCCTAAATGGACCACTGGCTTGCTGAAAGGTGGCATCTGTTATATCGAATGTGTTATTGTTGCATTGTTACTTTTTTTGGTCATGGAGGAAAACTCTCGTTAAAATGCCATTATTTACACCAGATAGGCTGTTTTGCCGTTTATTGAACAAGTAATATGTCACAACTACAGAACTGCATATTTGAGTGTTTCACTCACTGTGTGTGTGTGCTCTTCACACACAAACTGATAATCACATGGGATATTTGCCATCTAGTCCTATATTCTAAAATAGTAATTAATTGATCAGATCTTGACTCCGGATCGTTCCCGTCACATTCACCCTGATGTCCTGACACGTCTCGTGTTGTGTAACAGGTTTAGACTTGTGAGTCATTACACCAGTGTGATAACAACCCAAAGACCAAAGCAACAGACCGCAGATGTCACCGATAATTTGACCCCTGCAAACAGCAGTAGAAAATGACACATCCACCACACACTCCCCTTCAACGCAGATGTCGTCTCGATATCAAAGCCAACAGTAACATCAAATATCAATGTTTATAAGTAGTCAGCAACGCCATATAATGCAACTGTTCCATTTTGCAATGGTCCACACAGGTGGTCTACGTACAAACCCTCTGATTTGTAGAAAGCTCATCATCGCATAAAGCTTGTTGGAACATTATTGCATTAATGCATTATATATGCATTCTTGGTGAGGAACAACAGGCTGCTAGCTAAACTGCTGCACCGGGGCCATCCACGTACTTGTTCCTTGGATTGCTCTGTAGGATCCTGGCGGGCACCAGTACCTGAAGTTGCTTTGGGGTCCAGTGCTGTAACAAACTGGATTGCCTAGCTGGTTATATATGAATTCCTCGGAGGTCATCTCTCTCTCACCGGTCCTTGGAATCCTGTTTCAGTTTCTCTGTTATTTTCACTCCGAACAGGTGACGGCGGTGCTTGTTCTCTTCTCCCAAAGCAAGTTCTTCTTGAACTCTCTCCCCTTGGCCTAATGTTTCATCTTCATTCCACGCAACTCCTCTGTCTTGAGCTTCTTGCAGTTGGGGTATGTCCTGGTACTAGAGATGAGCCGGATACTCGGCTGAAACGAGTATCCGGTACGGATAAAGCACTTTTGCCGAGTACGATTATTATACGAGTAATCGGAGTCATTATCTGTACTCGGACTGAATGAAAATCCTCACACAGCGTCACAGCGCTCCATCCGTCACACACGGCTCTGCTCACTCACTCACAGAACAGCTCTCTGTCTCTCAGTCACTCAGGTTCACTGCGCATCGGGACTGTTCCATAGGCTCAGTCAAGGAAGCAGAAATGATTCGTTCATTTCCCGACTGGGTCTTCGGGTACGAGTCTTTGGAAAATGTTTCACGAGACCTGCATTGGCTCAGTAGAGGAGCGCTGGAGATGCGAGGGACGTTCACTGTCTCCCGGAGAAATTAACACTCTGTGTTTTTAGTATAGAAAGACGTGAATTATCACGGCAAACAATTAAACTGCACTAAACTTTAAGTGTAAATGTAAAGTGAAAATAACAAAACCAGTCTGTATGACTTGTGAACGAATATAATTCACGTCTTTCTATGCTAAAAACACAGGGTGTTCATTTCTCCGGGAGACAGTGAACGTCCCTCGCATCTCACACACACACACACACACACACACACACACACACATCCCTGGTGTGGAAATAAATTTAAAAAGTTAAAAAAGAAAGTTATGTTGAACCAGCCCACTTCCGGGTTAAATCACACCCACTTCCGGGTTAGGCCACGCCCACTCCGAGTACGGATACGGATAATTCATATGGTTAACAGATACAGATACAGATAATGCTGTACTAGCTCATCCCTACCTGGTACTGATGCTGCACATTTTGTGAGGGCTTTATGAGTTCCCCGTCAGCATCCTCTCTGTCTGTGATTATCTTCTTGGTGACGTTCCTTCTTGTCTCTGCTGGTCCGAGCTGTTATTTGCCTGGTTGATGTTGCAGGTTTTAGCTGGATCTCAAGCGGTAGGTGGTCACATGGCAACAGGAGATTACGGTGTATTGTACTGCTTCCTCTTCCTTTACCTTGCTCCATCAGTACTTCATATATGAGCGTGTCTTTTCCCACCTGACGGATGACTTTATGAATTCAATCTTCCCAGTGGCTCCGAAGCTTTTCCGTCCCACCTCTGGGTGTCAGATTCCGAACGAGGACACAGTCACCCTCGTGCAGCACAGAACTCCTTACATTGCAGTGATAGTTTCTCTTGCTCCTCTCAGCGCATTTCTTTACATTTCCTGCTGTAATCTCATATGCCTCTTGCATCTGTTGTTTCCATCTTCTCATATATTCCTGATGTTCTGAAGTTCCTGTCTCAGGAGTCAAACCAAGTCAATAGGTAGCCTCGGTGACCTCCCAAATAGGAGATAGAATGGGGAGAATCTGGTAACTTCGCAGCGCGTACTGTTATATGCATAAATGAGCTTAGGTAGTGACTCTTTCCAATTTGACTTCTGCTTTTCAGTGAGCGTCTTCAACATTTGCAGCAGTGTTGTGTTAAAGCGTTCGATTTGACCATTCCCTTCTGGGTGGTACAGTGTGGTTCTTGAGCCGATCACTCCACAGTTCTTCTGCAGCTGTGCAAATAACAGATTTTCGAATTTGCCTTCCTGATCATTGTGGATTCTCAAAGGAAATCCAAACTTCAGTGCATAATTATTAAACACCGTATCTGCAACTGTCTTGGAGGATTTAGAGGTTGAAGCTTAAGCTTGTGCAAATCATGTCAAATGATCAACTATCACCAATATGTATTCATAACCATCTTTACATTTGTCAATTGATATCAATTCAAATGGCTTTGTCCTGATATTGGGGGTGAGAGGGACGGTACAAATCTGAGACACGTAATGCTCTATCTCTTGCTGCATGCGTGGACAAAATAAACAATCTCGAATGAGGGATGTTGTTGGTTCCATACCTTGATGTCCCATTTCATTGTGAAGTTGTCGCAGAACTGTTGCATTGTACTTCTCTGGTAACACCAGTTGTGCTCTGGTGGCAGTCTTTCGGTGAAGATTACCGTCTCGCTCTAGGCTGAGTTTCTCCCAATCCCGGAGTAAACACTTGCTCTGAGCACGTAATAATTTCAGTTCCTGCCCCTGCGGCCTCTTATATAACTGTCTGACGTGTACAACAGAAAGAAATGAAGCACACTCTATCTTTGTTGGCTGCAAGTCCAAAGTGTAATGAACGAGCCGCCCCCTCTACTGTCCAAACCTGGAACACCAGTGTGATAACAATCCAAAGACCAAAGCAACAGACCGCAGAGGTCATCGGTAATTCAACCCCTGCAAACAACACTTGAAAATGACACATCCACCACAAGTCCACGTTGAGATACCTCTAAAAATCAAGAAATGTCCACGAACCAAAGAATCTGAAGAAGAAAAGAATCCTAGAAACCAGTCAACTCAACCCAGCGATTGACTTCCTGGATGAGCTGAGGGATGACGTTCCTGAAGGTGAAGCCACAGAGCTCAGGTTACACTCCCTAACAAATACTGTTAAATATGCAGTATAGTATTTGCCCCAGTTGTCAGCAAAGGACTTGCTGTCTTTTGAAAGCAGTTGGTCACAGATTACCATAATTTATTCAGGAGCCTTTATCCAGACAGGCCGCTCACCACGAAACATAATTTATGACTCACTATTGGCGCATGGTGATAAAGTTGGCCCACTTTTTACAAGTATTTCTAAGACGTTGGCCGATAAGAATCAAATAAGAATAAATTATTATTTGTGTTCTTTGAGTTGATATTGACATGAACTGTCATAATTGCAGCAGACACTACCCAGCTGTCTTAATGCCACAGTCACTGCAGTTGTTTGAACAGCATTTCTAATTCGTTCGCTGAACAGGTGAAACTTTTTGTATTTTTTTTTATGGGACTCTGTGGAAAATGTAATGATGCATCTCCAGACAGATGTTTACACCAAAGACCCTTGGCTGTGCTCCACCTATTTTCCACAACCACTGTGTCCAGGTCTCGATTTATAGCCTTAGTTTTCCAATTCTACCACACCTCTTAGTCATTTATATTTTTGTTTAATTAGACTTGCACTATTGTCTTATTCCTTGGAATAATCTCCCTTTTGTGTAAAGGAATCCTTCAAATGTTTATTTTTTATTTTTACATGGTTAAAAACACAGCTAAAATTCTCTATGTGATGGGTCTTTAGTTTCAGAAACAGGTTCAACTGCAGATATCATTAAGGACAAAGCGTTGATTTATTGAAGTTGGCTGCCCCTGGCATGTGAACAGCATATTCGATTATATTAGATTAGATTCAGTGGACCATGCATGATCATTTGCTAGACACCGCAGTTTCCTGACCTGTGACCTCTGAATAAACCTGCTTAATTTTAACTTGAGAACGACGCCTCCTGCCTTTGATTTCCACCCGCAACATACTTATACAACGAAATGCAGTTTAGCATCTAACCAGAAGTCCAAAAACGGCAGTAAAAGTGCAGAGTATTGTCCATATTTTTAAAGTGGAATATGTAAATAAATAAGATCTGTACAGTAAGAAATATATACGGAATAGTACAGTATTAAGAGGTATTGTATGATATAAGAACGATGAATACACTATGAGCAAGATAAATATATAAATATGAATACACTATAGGCGGGATAATACAGTAGTAAAAAAAAGTAACATTGTAGTGCAAATGTTCAAATGTTCAATTGTTCAGTGGTTGGAGGAGGGTGTGTGGCAGTCCAAGCCAGGGTGGAGGGGGGAACTATAGTTACTTGAGAAGGTGTGTGTGGGGGCTGCTATCACTGGTGCAGAGTTCAGCAGGGTGACAGCCGCAGGGATGAAGCTGTTCCTGAACCTGCTGGTCCGGGAACGGAGGACCCTGCAGCGCCTCCCAGAAGGGAGGAGGGCAAATAGTCTGTAGCTGGGGTGTGAGCTGTCCATGGCGATGCTGCGCGCCCTCCGCAGATATCTTTTGCTCTGGACAGCTTCAAAGGTGGGGAGTGAGGAACCGGTGATGCGTTGGGCAGTTTTCACCACCCTCTGCAGCGATTTCCGGTGCGCAACAGAGCAGCTGCCATACCACACTGAGATGCAGTTGGTGAGGATGCTCTCAATGGTGCAGCGGTAGAAATTCACCAGAATCTTGTCTTGGAATGATTTCTAAATATTACTCCAGACGTCTACTTTACAGAGCAGCCTCTTGCATGTATCAACTATTTACAAGCTTTTTGTCCTTGTTTGCAGAAACATGGACTTTCAAGTTTGAATGTGGCAGCTTGTTGTGGCTCGGCCTGACCTTCTACCACACGCCAATGACGCCACAGCACAGATACATCTACACCTGTGATTGGGCCAAGAATTTGGACCATATTGATGTATGTCAAGCAAAGTTAATCTTCAAAACCAAAGTCTGACCTATACAGCATAATGCACAACTTTTTGTCTTCTCTTAAAATAAATTAAGTAAAGGGTTGTGGTTATGCGTGTCTAAAAGCTTTCTCTTCTATTTAGTTGTCATGCAAAAAGAGTATTACAAACTCTGTTGCCTGGAGTTTACACAGTCAACATACCAACTACTCTTAAAGTGTAACACTGACCAGTTGTTCATATTAATTTGTTAGAGTTCACTTTAGCATTTTATGGGTCCATGCCATGTTAATCACCCTAGCCCTCATCTCCTCAGGTTACGTCTCAGAGGACTGAGAGAGGGCTGGCGGGTTGTCTGTGTGGG
Organism: Limanda limanda; assembly: GCF_963576545.1. Classification (NCBI taxonomy): domain Eukaryota; kingdom Metazoa; phylum Chordata; class Actinopteri; order Pleuronectiformes; family Pleuronectidae; genus Limanda; species Limanda limanda. The sequence goes on along the minus strand of NC_083645.1, from coordinate 4,085,107 downwards.
AACGGAGGGCAGGAAGGAAGCCGGCAGAGAAGAAGAGGCTGGTCAACAAGTCCCCGCCACTCTTGATGCAGCCAATCACCAGAGTCGGTGCTGGTGGAGGTTTCGACTAAGGATAGAGCGCACATCAGCAGTGAACCTTAGTGCATCCAGCATAGGCAGCAAGTTAAGAAGTGCTCTGTCACTAGGGTCGCTGAACCAGGAATTGATGGGTATTGCATTGTCTGGATGGCTACGATAAGCAACAGGCGAGTTGTCCAGGATGACTATACTGGACAGGTCATTGTGTACTACAGACAGGTCTTTAATATAACTACCTAGATCCAATGTACAATGCTGTCTGTAGTATCTGCGTTTCAGGATGCTCCTGTTGTTGTCCAGTTTGTCTGCCACTGCTGAGCCATAGATCTCCATACTGGCTGTGAAAACCACGAGCTCATACCACTGACTCACCACGTCTAAAAAGAAGTCAACATGTGGCCTTTTATGTACAAAGAATCTGATTGGGCGCTTATCAATGACGACTTTAAATATAAAGTCCGGCGGCGTGCCAGGTCTCACTGTGGGTCTGAGGACCCCGTCGTGATTAGAGTGGATCAGCGTCTCGTCCAGGTCCAGAACCAGAATCATCCTCTTTGCATTGAGTCTGGAGATTGGCCACAGAGGCAAAGTGTCGTATCGCACCGTCTGATACTGGATTATCGTCCGTAGGTGCTTCCTGAGGATGTACATGATGAAGCCCCATATTCTCCACGTGACGCTGAGAAAGCTGCGGATGCCGAGTAAACACTGCATGTTAACGAGCTGGAACGGACCCCCACAGTCAGTCAAACTTCAATCCTCGGTGGTCATCAAGGTTGTTTTGCCCCAGCGTTGCTCGGGGGTTGAACTGCAGAGGAAATCAGCATGGTGAAAGACAAACGTGGACAGGGGAAAAAGAAGCTGCGCTGTTGCTGTGTGTACCTTAGCACGCAGCTGGTTGCCGCCGAGCTCCCACTAGCTCGACGGGGTGACCAGTTTGAACCTCGGACAAAAAATACCCCCAAAAAAATTCTGCAGGGCCGCTCGCTGTCGAGCACCGGCTCAGTGCAATTTCATCGTGTGCGGCGTTTGAGGAGAGTCAGCCTCGCCAAAGTCTCATATTGCTTAGCAAAACTGAAGGGATATTACTTTTGGATACAACGTTCCTATTTCACTATTACAATATATACATATACCGGATTGTACTCAATGGGCTTTATAAATGTGCATATCTTTATCCGATTCAATATTTGGTATTTCTTACAGATATGCAAGTTGAAAGTATTGTTAGTTTTCAGCTTTAGGTCTCACAGTAGAGACAATTTCAAGGTGTGTTAGTTTTTGTAATATAAAACACTATAGGCTAAGTCAGTTGTACTTTCCAATTCACAGTACAGTCTCGGGGCATATCATGACAAGACTGCCAAGGGGTTGTAACCAGTTTCTGATGCTTACGGTAATGGTGTGTCTTTCTGTGTAATGACCTTTACCCATGCATCATTTTTAGATGTTGATAGAGAGTTGAGCTGTTGTTAAAATGATGTAAAACAATCTGATAGACAGAAATGTGGTAGGACTTGGCAGGGACATCAGTTGAACATGATGCTAAATGAATGAAACTGAAACCCTGCTATGACGTTACTCTACTGTCTGAAATGATGTTGGCGAGAAGCTGTTATTAATTTATCATTAGCCAGTAAATGTATTTACACATTTTGAATGTCTTTGAAGTGTGACAACAAAGGCACCTGCCTCAAAACTGTGGCATCAAAGGCATCTGTTCTCAGACAGTTTGACATCAAAGGCAGCTAGGCTTAACTAGTAGCAGTAAGCAGTAAGACTGTACTGTTGCTCTTTTCAATAGTTTGTTAAAACTTGGTAAAAAGAGGATAGTGAACAAGAGCAGAAGGAGCAACGGTCTGTTTTTTTTTTAGAGGAAGTGAAACTATTCTACAGTCCCTGGCACCAGGTGACATGGAGCAGCAAGAAAATCAACTGGACGGAGAGGGATTCTGCTGTTCGTTGTGTCTGGATTCGAATGATCCTTTGTTAATTGACTGTGGACACAGCTACTGTATGAGCTGTATTAAAACCCACTGGGACGATGAGGATGAGAGAGGAATCTACAGCTGCCCTCAGTGTAGACAGACCTTCAGCTCGAGGCCTCGAATGGATTTTTTCCTGCCACGACCGGAGCCCAAGATCAGAGCTGACTTCTTGGAATATTCACAGGAAATCACAATGGATCCAAACACCACACACAGATATCTGCTATTTGCTGAGGGAAACAGAGAGGTAACACGTATGACAGAAGAACAGTCTTATTCTCATCACCCAGACAGATTCACTGATAGGTCCCAGGTCCTGAGTAGAGAGAGTCTGACTGGGCGTTGTTACTGGGAGGTGGAGGGGATAGTTGGAGGAATTTGTGTAGCAGTCACATACAAGAATATCAGCAGAGCAGGGAACTCAATGAATGAATGTGTATTTGGATTAAATGATAAATCTTGGGCTCTTCATTATTTTGGAGAGAGTTATTCCTTTGTTTACAACAACATCATGACTCTAGTGTCAGGTCCTCCGTCCTCAAGAATAGGAGTGTACCTGGATCACACTGCAGGTGTTCTGTCCTTCTACAGCGTGTCTGAGACCATGACTCTCCTCCACACAGTCCAGACCACCTTCACACAGCCTCTCTATGCTGGAGTTACGGTTTATAATCATGGAGACAAAGTTATGTTCTGTAAGCTACAGACTATTCTACAGTCACTGGCACCAGGTGAAATTGTGCAGCAAGAAAATCAACTGGACAGAGCAAGATTCTGCTGTTCGATCTGTCTGGATATACTGAAGGATCCGGTGACTATTGGCTGTGGACACAGCTACTGTATGATTTGTCTTAAAACCCACTGGGACAATGAGGATAAGAGAATAATTTACAGCTGCCCTCAGTGTAGAATGACCTTCAGACCAAGGCCTGTCCTGGTGAAAAACATCATGTTCGCTGATTTAGTGGAGGAGCTGAAGAAGACTGGACTCCAAGCTGATCCTGCTGATCACTGCTATGCTAGACCTGAAGATGTGGCCTGTGATGTCTGCACTGGGAGAAAACTGAAAGCTCTCAAGTCCTGTTTGGTTTGTTTGGCCTCTTATTGTGAAAAACACCTTCTGCCTCATTTCCAATCATCCCCATTTAAGAAGCACAAGCTGGTGGAGCCCTCCAAGGAGCTACAGGAGAACATCTGCCCCCATCACAATGAGGGGTTGATGCTCTACCGCACTGAACAGCAGTGTATCTGTTATTTCTGCTTTCTGGATGAACATAAAGCTGCAGAAGAAAGAACTGAGAGGCAGAGAGATCTTGGGCTGAGGAGACAAACAATCCAGCAGAGACTCCAGGACAGAGAGAATTATGTAAAGCTGCTTCAACAGGTCGAGGAGGCCGTCAATGAGAAGATCTACACTGAGCTGATCCGTCTGGTGGAGAACCGAACCTCTGATGAGCTTCAGGAGAGACTGGAGCTGGAGATCAATGAGCTGAAGAGGAAAGACGAACTGAAGCAGCTCTCGAACACAGAGGAACACAACCAGTTTCTAAACAACAACCCCACATTGTCACCACTCCGGGAATCTACACACTCATCCAGCATCAGTATTCGTCCTCTGAGGTACTTTGAGGATGTGACAGCTGTTTCACAGGTCATAGGTCAACTACAGGACATTCTGAGTGAGACAAAGACAAAGATTTCACAGATTGTGTCTCAAGTGGATGTTTTACTGCCACAACCAGAGCCTAACACCAGAGCTGACTTCTTAAAATATTCACAGGAAATCACACTGGATCCATACACAGCAAACAAACATCTGTTATTATCAGAGGGAAACAGAAAAGTAACAGTAATAAGTGAAGAACAGTCTTATTCTAATCACCCAGACAGATTCAATTATTTGTATCAGGTCCTGAGTAGAGAGAGTCTGACTGTATGTTGTTACTGGGAGGTGGAGTGGAGAGGACGAGGAGTTGAGGTAGCAGTCGCTTACAAGAATATCAACAGAGCAGAAGACACAAATGAATGTATATTTGGACACAATGATAAATCTTGGTCGTTAGATTGTGATGAAAACAGTTATTCTGTTTTTTACAACAACCTCAAGACTCCAGTGTCAGGTCCTCCGTCCTCCAGAATAGGAGTGTACCTGGATCACAGTGCAGGTGTTCTATCCTTCTACAGCGTCTCTGACACCATGACTCTTCTCCACAGAGTCCACACCACATTCACTCAGCCTCTCTATGCTGGAGTTAGGGTTTATTGCTATGGAGTCACAGCTGAGGTGTGTAAACTCAAATAGACTCGAGTCATTAAAAGCAATGCTTTAGATTAGGTGTTTAAATCTTGAACTTCTTTTGTTGAAAATATAGTCTTCTCTGTGAAGTGAACGAGTCTGATGACAGTTCAGAGACACTGAGGACGATGGACAGTCTCTACAGCTGATCCAGTGAAGGTCAAAGGTCAGGTGTTTCTGGATAAGATTAGCGCTTTGGTTTTCACCTTCATGTGTTGCACGCACGCTCTGTTTGATTCAGGTATGATAGATTAATCGCCATGGAGCCGGGCTTTAACGATGGAGCGTTAGGAAACGTCCAGCTTCAGTGTGTCTTTGAGTGTTTGCTGGTCACCATGTTCCACGTGCTTCACCTCCAACCAAACGGACCCTGAACTGAAGATAAATCAATAATCTATGTATTAATCCACCTTTGGTTGTTAGAGGATAACATTGGGTGTAGTTGTCATCATATTATCCATGTAATCCATTTAGATTTCATGGATAATGTGATTAAAATAATTTATATTAACATATGCAGGATTGTTTTGTTTTTCATTTTTTTGACCTAAATTTATCATTAAGGATTTCTTTCCTTAAAAGTTTTTGTTTTTATTTAACTATTGTTGGAATTTAATAAAAAGAAAAAAAATGCAAGTTATACCGATTTGATTTTATTAAGTTGACAAATTGAAAACCCACTGTCAGTGAGTTTATTTTATTCATTCAATTTCTGTGTTTTATTTCATGTGTTCAGAGTATTTAAACATTTCATTCACACAGTACATGACTTTACTTTAAATATTGTGTTACTCTGGCAACAGATTTTGAAATTTCACAATATATCACGTAATGCATTTATTATAATTTTTCTATATAGAAATGTGTGGAACATCCTCAGACAGAACTCTGGTGCCAGGATTTTAAGTAGAGTACACAGGTTGTAACACATCAGCCTGGTTTTAACCTCTTTACACTGACTCTCTGATTTGAAGCTTCTTTTAATGACTTGTAAAACTCCTAATGATCTGACTCCTCGATTTATCACAGCTCTTTAATTCTTCAGATCCTCTATCAGGAGACTTTGAACTGATCCAGATTCTCAGTTAAACACTAAGACAGAGTTACAGAAATAAGATTCAGAGACTCTGGAACAACTTGCCTGAGGAAGTAGAGCCGGCTGAGTCTGTAACTTCCTTTAAACAAAACTTGAAACCTACTTTTATCAAACCACATTCCATGATATAATTCTAGTTTTTATGTATTATTGTAATGAGTGGTCATGCTTGTCAGGTCTTTAAGGAAGAAAGAGGACCCACAAATGCAGAGCAACAAAAGCAGGAAGTAAAGTGGGAAACGAACAAGGAGCAAAACTTCACACAGGAAAGTGAAATCTCAGGGAGATTATGACTGCTGTCAAAAAACGTTTGAGGACATCATTTATACATTGTACTGTAACAATGTGTAACAAGTTTAAAGTGGACATTTCACTGCATAACCATCTGTACATCCCAGTATTTCCATACATATATTTATTTAGCCTATTGTGCATATCTTTCTGATTTAATATCAAGTCTTTTTCTGTAGATTTTCAAATTATATTTTTTTAAATGTATCGTTAGGCCAGTGGCAACAGGCCCTTAACACTGGCAACTTGGAAAACTGCCTCCAAACAGTGTGGTATCAAAGGCAGATGCCTCAAGTGACATCATTTTTAGATTCAGAATTTGTGTGTTATTGTGGTATTGGAACAATCTGACAAATTTGTTCTCAACTGAAAAACCTTAAGTCGGTTGCTGACAAAATCGTACAATCAGCTCAATTTGGCAGCTTTTAATTTGATCTTAACAAATGTAACACTTTTGTCACAAAACTCCATGTCCACCTCTCACAAGGCACTTAAACTCTTACTTTTTAGCCAAAACAGATGTTTGTTGTGATTGACGTGAACACTTTTTAAATTATTTACATACCTGTCACATCTGATCTGATATTTTTCTTTGCTTGCCATTAACACATAAATACAACACAAGTCTAAACAACTTCTTCGCAACTCTGGATAATTTTTTAAAGTTTTAAGACATTCTTGTAGCTATTTTGTAAAAGGACATGAACACAATCAGAAATACAACACTAACTATAGATCTGACAACATGAAGTTGTATCACTTGGGTTAATAGAGGAGAGAGGATTTATACGAACAATGATCAGTCAGTGTCTGTGTTTGTGCCACCACACGAACACACAGTAGTTACATTGTTTAACCCGAGCCATAGTCTAACAGGGGATTGGCACTAAGCTTACACAAAAGTACACACATACAGTGGAAACACAAACACTGCAGATGGAAACTTTGCACTTTCCTTTGGGACGGTTTAGGCGGTTCTGTGGACCGGAGCCAGCTGCCAGCTCTTTGGCTCAGTCCTCTGGTTTATATTCACACTGTTTTGGCCTTCAATCTCACTCTCTGTCTCTCCGCTGTTCCCTTATTCTGTCTCTGTATCATGTATACTGATTATCTCTCTCATTCTCTCTTGCACCAGAAAAAGGCTGGTGTCAGTGTTGCCGTCTTTCAGAGTGAATAACAAAGAATAAAACATCAAGCAACAATGGGACCCTCTCCTCAGCGCAGATTAAACGTCCTTGTTGTCACTGCGCAGCACGGTTATTTTCACACTGAGACCTGAAAGGACTTCTTGACAAAGGTGCAGCTGCATGTCGGGGAGAACAGTACAAGAAGTATTTTTGTAAACCTGGAATCAAACCCGCACCGCAGCGTTTTGTGGAAGAATTCAGTAGATTCATTTTGATGTCTGATACCAGTCGAAGAAGCAGAGGATCATCGCTGACTCTCTTTCATCCTGTCTGTGTTTCTCCGCTGTGATGCTCTGATGACAGATTGCTGATTTGTTTCCACCTAACTGACAAACAAATATCAAAGAGTGATATGATCTCCCAAAAAGTAAAATGTGGATAGTTACATGTTCATTATTAAGGCTCAGATTAAAAACTCTGGATGTCAAACCTTTTATCTGTAACTGTCCAGTATTGATTTATTATTAAACAGATACTGCATTTGAGCCGTAAAACTAAATTATAGATGTATATATAGAGTCAACCATTTGGATTCGTCCCAATGTTATTAATTTTATATACATATGAAAAAAAAGAGATGTGCTCCATCCTGTCATCCTTCATATCCTATGACACGACTGCTTCTTCCCCGGCTTCCCCAAACACATATTCTTGCGCCTGTGCTAGCAGTTTAAGTTGCATAGGACGGCTGTCAGGAAAGTTCACAGGGGAGCATGGCCAGCACCAGGATTTTTTCTCTATCTCTGCTATGGCTGGTGATTTTTTTCAGAGTGACTTAAAAAAGGAGGTTCTGGTTTTCCCTATAAAAGCACATATGGCACACAGACCATTCGATAAAGATATCCTCTTTAGTTGGATTTTGCAAAAGAATATAAATATATTTGTTGTGTGTGTCTTTGCGTGTGTGTGTTAACAATGTTATTATAATAATTGTAATTGAGAGATTGGGGAGGTAGGTAGGCGTGTCTTAGCTGCCATTGCATTCTAAAGGCATTATTTGAATTACTGGGGAGAGACATTGCAGCCAAAATTTACAATTTCAGATTCTGTTTGTCTTGTTTATTTATTTAATATTTTATTATATTCAATATTATCAAACAGATTATATTCTCACTGAATTAAATTTACCCAGTTTTCCAGAACAATCATGTGTAACATTTATTTTATATTATATTCAATACGTAAAACCATAGCATGGCTTCTTTAATGAATGAAAAGAAGACTAAGGTTTGTTAATACAGAATGTGAAGTCAATTTTCTACCTGCTGCATTTGCATAAATACATCTATGAGACGATCCCAGAGGGTGCGGATAGATGGAAATTCGCTCATGGTGGAAAATAGACAGAAAGCCAAGTCAACTGAGTGAGACATCAATCACGCATCTTTTCCTCACTCTGGGCTGAAAACCCAGTTTTCTTATTAAGAATCATCTGCACTGCCAACCACTGTATTTGCTTTTGACTGTTTGTCTGTGATATGAAGCCTCGTCTGTGTTTGCTCTGTCTCTGTCCCACCTGATGTTCCCAAGCTTTAAGATATGGTGTGTGTGCGCGCTTTTCTGTGTGTGTTAGATAAAAAGCGATATAGACTCTCTGCTACCACAACTTGTGCCAAATTAAGGGACAAAGATATGGTGTGTGTGTGCGTGCGTGCGTGGGTGTGTGAGAGAAAGAGAGAGAGTGGCTATTGTGGCCGTTTGAGTCTGTACAAATGCTAGAGGCATCAGTGTCTATTTGTATTTGTGTTTGAGTGTGATGTGAATGACATTGCGGGCATCAGAATGTTTAAGTAGATGAAGGGATTAACAGATTCATTTGGATAATATGGATGACGGAAAATGTTTAATGTGTGGTGGAACATTCATCTCAAATGCTGATGGGTAATTCAATATTTTGATATTTAGTGAGTGTATACACACACACACAAACTGAAATCTGTATTCAAAACTATTCTTCTCATATTCATAGCTTTATGCTATACTACACCTATGGGGTTATTAGAGCTGTTTTACCTTTAGTTATTAAAGTTAGCAATAAAAAAGGTGTTTTTGTGTAATCTTGTTTACAAACAAACAATCAAACAAACCCCCCAAAAATGACCTGCTTGTAAGAGATAACGCTCTTGGCATTTAAGAAGGTGTAATAGGATAAAGACACAATTGGTGTTCATAGTAACAACAACTGCGTGAAAGGATAACACAAACTCTGTGCTTTAGTTTATTGCTTACATTACAGTGTCTCAAGTAGGGCATAATAACATAATGTCTGCCCCCTCTGGTGGGGGTCTGTAACTACTCTGTTGGACTTAGGTCTGGTTCCAACAGAAATTTGCTGGAAGCTGCCCTGGAGTCAATAAACCATGGGGTAAACTAGCTCACACTTATAGTAAAAATAAAAAAATGACTCTCAAGGCCTCTTGAGGTTTCACTACATCTTCCTTCACAGCTTTTGTGCCGATATTGTCTGTACTCATTTCGTCACTCTGTTTTCAACCATCATTTTTTTGTTTTATGTAACTATAATAGTGTAAAGGTGGTACTGTTGGAAGGCAAGCAAAGTCAGAAGTGATTCCTATGCTGTTTTCACGATTAATATTTACAAATATTTAAAGCAGTCTGCAGAGAGTAAGAGGACACCTTCAAGCCATAATTTGTCTTTCTTCCCAGGTTCATTACGCTGAGGCAATTTGTATCTGCAGTACGTTTGCCAAGTCATGGCTGGTGTTCTTGGCACCTCCTGGCATTTTACTTCTTGGTTCCAATTGAAATCACAGGGTCTGCGTCCTTGACCCAGTGTGAAGTGGCTCAGCAGCCCACGACCACCTGCTCTCACATGGCACAAGGCCACAAATCTTCATTATACACTTCATTAAAATAAAACAAATTGCTGAGTAGAGAGAGAGAGAGAGCAAGCTCAGGAAGAAAAGTGTCTCAGTAACAGTATCCTTTGGTCAACATGCTGCATTAGAATATCATAATAAAAGAATAGTGTAGTTTTTGATGAACAAATTCATCCTACAATGAATCTCAATGACTAATGTAGTTATTGTTAGTGAGAAGAATATGATTCATGGCTTGTATAAATAGTTAGGGAGGATATATGGACTCATGATTGATGGGAGTATTTGATTGAGATAACCTCTCCACTGTTGTCTGTACCATTTGGAATAGAATATGAGTAAATGAGCTGTAGAGGCCTCTTTAGATAAAATGGGAAATGCCAAAGAGAAAAAATAACTGAAGATGTATTGTGGCAAATGATGGGATGAGGAGGAACTCATGAAAAGAGAAGAGATTCAGATGAGAGGGGCTGAATATGCAGAGGAGCATAGGAGAGGTCAGTAAGTAAACTATTGGCAGAATTGACTGAGGACACTTGACAGTCTGAGAGGTAACACTACTTAATCATTTCTGTCTTGTCACACAGACACTGTAGAATAGGACAAGCGTATATCCTCATGTAAAATGTGTCTTCAGTGTATCTCTTTAGTAAACACATGTACAAACATGAGCATGAAAATGTACAAATATGTCTATGGTCCATATAGAATAAAGTGTAACTTAAAATGATGTTATAATATGGACACCTCTGTCTGCAGCTTCTTCCTCACCAATACCTCAGAGCTGTTAAAGTGTGGTTCGGTTTAACCCGTTGAACCGAATACGAGAGTGGTTAATTCTCAGTAACACTGTTAAAAATATATCTTCAAATCAAACAGACTTTCTGAGAATGGCCAATCTAGCCAAGCGTCATGTCAACATTCCTTGAACATCATCTCCACCTTAGGTCTTATGGTAAATAGATTTATATAGTGTTTTTCTGATCTTAATGACCAGTCATAGCCCTTTACATGACCCAATCACACATGACATCATTCACACACAGCAATCGTCAGGTGCAATTTGGGATTAAGGGCCTTGCCCAAAGACACTTCCGCATCAGGACCAGAGGCGCTGCTCTACCTGCTGAGCCATGGGCGCCTCACAGTTAACAGACAGCAAAATACTAACATGTATGTCGACATGTTACTATTTCTGAATAGAGATCTGTAAACATGCCGGCCTACAGGCTAAAGACTGGCCCGTTAATGAGGGTTGATAATTTTGATTGCCCACTGAACAGGAACACAATTCACTCTCATGTGCAAAGTGACAAGAGATTTGTTGTTATGCTGAGGTCTGCCTGCCTGCACAGGACACTAAACACTTTAATGATGTTTTGACAGTCCGCTGAGCCACAGATGCAGCAGGATTTCCTGGTGCTGCTGATGGCAAGTCTGACAGACGTCCACGTTTTCTGAGAGAGACAGACAGACAGACAGACAGACAGACAGACAGCGGGGGAAGGAGCACTGCACAAAGCTCTACAATGAAGCAACGGCACAAAACACTTCACAGAAGATGCAGGTGTGTGATGGTGTGTGAATCCCTATGTTCTATTGTTCGTGATCATTTTTCCACATGTAAAACATTAACCCTTTATTTGTATTTTGGTAATTTAGGTTATTGAAATTAAACATAAACCTACCAAGGGTTGGTGGCACATCTGTCAAGGTACTGATAAGGTATAAGTCACTGACAAAATGTCTGGAGTGGCTGTGGCGTGAGAGGTCATTGCACATGGTCGTATAGCTCTGAGGGTGGCCATGTTGGTTCGCTCAGCACTTTAGTCTAGACTGGCTCTCAAATGATGTCTCTCAGTGATCCTCCGACTTCCCCATTACCCACTATGTGATTTGAACTAGTTGTGTTCAGTGACAAAGACTACTGGGCCCATTCATGTCCACCCATCAGCATGAACTATCAAAAACTTTGGTGAATTGTACTCCAAAGTTGTGGGGGGACCTTGAGCTAATCCCATCTGACATTGGCTGAGAGCCAATCGGTACAACCTGGACACATTGCCATCGTATCAACCGACCATTCAAACCTACAGTCAAAATGAGAGTCTCCAATTGACCTAACCCAAATCTGCATATCTGGAGGAAGCCAAAGAAACAGGGAGCACATGCTAACTCCACAAACATGGCTTCACTGGCCAAGCTGGGATTTCGCAAACTGATGACATTCCCATCAGCTACTGCTGTGCTACCTTTTCACTGAATGAAGACAATAAGTTTTGAAACGGAACTTGGAAATTAATATCCAAGCTCAATGGTCACTATATTGATACCATTATTTGTCATAACCATCATCCTACTGAATGGGGTTGAGACTGACTAACATTCACGCACGATACATGGTGATCATCTGCAGGAGGGGATGATTCCCGAATGATCAATTTGTACTTTCACTGTCAATTCATGTCAACTGGAGGCCTGCTGCAGTGCTCACATTAACTTGCAGATTAGTCTGTGGCTGCTCAATTTTTGTGCACTTTGGGTGTTCGTAACAATCAATTCACTCCTCTTGATTGCCAAGCAACACCCTCAGCAAGCCCCATCAACAAATCAGTCCCACTGTGCATTGTCTGATATGTCTCCAATTTGTCTCAGTATGTGGCAACGGACTCAGAATGCCACAGCTCACATATGACTCAACGTCTTCTTCCATTTAATTTGAATTGTAAATAAAACGTGTGTCATTCCCTGGGCAACACATTCTCCCTCTTAAATCTCGAAAGGCCTCAAAACTACAGCCATACAAGTGAGTGCATGTGTGAGTGAGACAGAGGGGTGGAGACCGCCAAGCTCTTCCTGCAGTGATTTCTATTCTGTAAGTGTTATTGCCGTCTCTCCTCCACTCTGCTGTTTATTATGCAGCGGAAAATGATACTTTCCCTTCGGGAGGGTTTGGAAATGGTGGATAAATTGCACTTCCCTCTGGGATGGGTTGGAGCAATGTGAGTGTACCAGACAGCTTTCAGCTTTCTCTTACAAACCTCACTCTCTACTCCTCATTCTCTTTGTTCTGTTCATTCCCCCTCTTCTCTTTTTTTTATTACCCACTGTCTCTCTGTATTTGTGTGTGTTTTTGTGTGTGTGTGTCAGTGTATCTCAGGGGGTAAGTGCTTGTCAAATTACAGCAGAATATTGATGCACCACCCGACGTGACAGCACACACACACACTAACATATAGGTTTGCACAGCTTTCCTTATTACATCCCAATTAACATCTGCCCCCTAACCTTAACCAAGACCACTACTGCTCCTGACAAGATCATTGTTTATGCTGGAAAAGGTCCTAAAGATGTAACAAAAACGAGTACCCACACACAAAAATTGAGAGCATCAGAGCAAGACACATCCCTCTGTTGAGTAAGGGACAGTGTGCGTTTGAGAGGTGTGTTGATGTATCTGATGTGTGCATGTTTGTGTTTTCTTTCCCGAGCCCCGAGTCTAGGAGGAAAGTGTGTATAACATAGCATTTATGGTCAATTGCCTGATACTGTGCTTCTGGTGTGTGTGCCTGTGTCTGTTTGTTTGTGTTGATGATGCAGAAAAATGTCAGTATTCACCCCTTTGTGGTCGCAGATGTAAAGTTTCTTCCTTATGAATTTGTGACTGTCTTGCCTCGGTCTGCACATTTAAGTGTGTGTTTTTGTGTGTGTTGTCTTTGACAAACTCCAGACAGTGGCAGAGCATTGCTGCTGAACAGCATCGCTTTGTGTCTGGTATAACAGCTGTTGGATGGCTGAATGAACAATCATTAAATAGCTTTTATCTGGCTGAAATTCTGTCTGATGTTTATGTGAGTAAAATAAAATATGTCTGAAATCTGTGCACCTCAGTAGGTAAAACAATGTACAACAAATGTTGACCAATACATTTCTACAGCTTGCTAGACATTTAAAATATATGTAACTCATACCTTATCCATACCAGTTAACATTGGGTTGGCGAGGGGTGTCTCCCAAATTAAATCTTCTCCACAAAGAGTGCTGAAGTCGTACTCCACTCCATTACAAGGGTTATAGCCAGCAGACTAGACTTAGTTTAAATACATTTTTGTTGGAAGTGCATGCAGTTCTTTTTGTTGCATTGATTTCTCCTGCCCAGACACAAAAGAGAATTAATTGGATGCTTCAGAAAGATTGCTCTTTGTACGCTGAAGTGGTGAGCGTCACACTGATTCAAACTGAAATATGTCAACAATGCACACTGCTCATGTAGCTGTGTGCGTCACATGCATCCAATGAACAGTTCCTTCACATATATTTATCCTAATGCTAATATTCTTTTGAGGAAGTGAAATGTTCAGTGAGTTGAGTGTTCAGCCTCATGTCTCTAAGCTAAGAGCGTGGCTGCAGTCCTAAAGTTTCCTAAGAGAGCAAAATGAGCTTGAGGTGGCTGCCATGACAAGAGCTGTTCCGATCTTAGAGCCCATGGGCTCTGGTTGGATGGTCTTTATTTGGGGGCTTCCAGTGTAGACTGTGGTATCCAGGGCAATACGTAAATCTTCTGTTTACGCCACAAAACACTAAAAGCAATTACTTTCATTGACTTTTTAGATCTTTATAGCATTTTGGCTGATTTGTTTTGACATCTATCTGCATATAAATGTAATTTGACAATCCGATAGCCGATGCATTTTTAAGGTCAATGTGTTCCACCACTTTTGCTCTACACACAGACTGTTTACCTGCAGGCAACCAACAATTCTGCATATTCATATCCGATTCTTTTCATAGAGATTAGAGCTGGTCAAACTCTCTGAATGCTTTGCTCCTTTAGTGTAGGGCAAGCTGGAACATCGTTTTTAAAAGAAAATAGATAATGCCGTTCCCAGACTCCTTGTAGCATCATCATTTACAAGGACTCACCAATCCATGTCAATACCATCTGCTGCCACATATTTACAAAGTCTAATGACATTTTCCATCAGGCCAAAGGAAAAGTAGGCTTGTTTTCGTTTTTAAAATTGTACAGCTCTCAAGTCAGACTATAAGGTTTTTTTGGTTTTCGATCCATTGTGTGTTAAATATGTTATCATGATACGTATTTGCTCGTGCTGAATCCTGTAGATAATCTCCCGCCTTCTCATATGAGCTCATTTGGACATTATCTCAGGAAAATGTCAGAGGACTGACTCTGACATTCTTGGTCTCACGTACAGCCCCTCTAGTTTATATCTTCACCAATAAATATAGTCTAAACAACAAAAGAACCAATAGCAAATTATTTTAATTGTTATAAGGATTTTTTTAATAAATAATATTCCAACACAGTCTGGTTGTAAATAAGAACCTTGGAGTATTCATAATAATAATATAAATAAAGAAAGAGTTGAGCTCCACTGCTGTTGTGTTGCTCTATTAATTCATCCATCAAGTAAGCTGAACAGTCAAATGTCAATCAATGTCCCCCTAGTCAATCTTTGAGACAGTCAATCAGGGAGCCAGCTGCTGCGTCACTCACAGGAAAGCGAGGGCTATCTAAAAATAATCTAAAAACCAGTCATGCCAGTCACTCAGGAAGGGAGCTAGTCACTCCATCATGCAATTTAACCTGGTTCTTCTCTGCAGTCTCAGGATATAGCTCTGTGAGCAGCTAAGATACATTTCAGCTTGTAAATTCATACTAATTCCAAGGAAGCCAAGTAGAAAATAGAGAATGAAAAACAGACAATTTGTCCCAAGAGGAAGGTGTATTTTCATGCTGTGCGCTGTTCCGCTCTGCAATTTGTCCAGAGCACGCATGCATACAGTCAGCTACGAATTCAGTCATCTGGCCAATTTATTTAACCAGTCATCAATTCAAGCACTCAGCCAATCAGTGTGCTTGTGAATCAGCCAGCCATCTTACCCACTCATCCATTAACATGGCCTGTAATTCCCTCATTTTAGGACATTAGAAGTGGTTCTGTTTTAATGGAGAGGTCCAGTAAGAGCACGGTCCTGCAGCAAGACAGAAACACATATTGAAGTCAATATTATGTGCAATAAAACTGCTTCATTTGTGAAGATGTAAAGAAAAACAATGAATTCATCAGTTTCATACTATGGAACACACAATTTTGCAAGATTCTGGGTCCTTTTTGATTGACACTGCTCACACATCTTCTTAGTAATCTCTATCAGCTGATTTACGGGCCTGACGTCTTTAGGTGTACAGTGAACAGAAGATAAGAGTCATGCATGAAATAGGCTTGCATCTTTCCCATCAACCAATTACACCTACGGTTATTTTAGAGTCTCTAACGTATCACAGGACTATGGCCCAAGTACCTTGAGAAAACTCACCCAGAGGGAGAAAGACATCATCTTTTCTCTTAATTATAAGAATGAGTTGAGGTGGTTATCAATCATCACTATTTGAGAAGACAAGCACAGGATGGCTCTTCCTTGCTCCTTGCTTCCTTGTTTGAGACAATGTGTGATGTGGATGACACTGTATTACTATTTGTGTGGTTTATATAATTGGTTATTCATGAAATAATGAAGATAAAGGGCAGCCATATTTACAATGTAAGGTCTCTTATTGATAACTTGGCTTGTGATGTTTTTGAAAGGGGTAACTTGAGTTAATCTTTTTTCTCAAACTTCTGCCTCCAAAGTCAAGAATGAAACTTACCCACACGTCAATTCATTACTGATTTTTAGAAATCTATTTTTATATTTACCATGCAAGGTTTTAAATTAACCGAAATAAAATGATCTGTGTATTTTGAGGATATCAAGACATATCATTCGTTGATATATAAAAAACAAAAAATTATATTATTATTATTATTAACCTAGAATGACACTAACGCCCAGGCAACACTGGATGCCTGGGTCTTGCTTGCAAAATAAACAGTGACAAATATTTTTCACCACAGTTTCAATGTCTGTTTGTTGAATATGTCACAAACTTAAATACCTGCACCCATTCTAATGTAAAAGCATTGACACTTTATGTTGACTGAATCTATTCATTTGTTTAAACAAGGTTATTAATTTAAATTAAGGATCAGAAGATGAACGGATTCATGTCATACAGTCCTGGTATGTAATTGAGCATTTAGACCCATTTCTATTTGAGGAAATACTGTATATACAAGAAACATGGAGCTCTGAACCAGGCACGCTTACTAGATGCAACAGATTGGCGAGACAGTCACGGCATGTCTGCACAGTGTGGCCCAGGTCTTAAAAATTGCATTCCCCCGCCAAGATCCATGAATTATTCAAATTAACTATGTTAAGGAAACGAAAAAAAAAAAATCCTGCATTCACCCCTGTGATATGGATCTAAACCAAAATTTAATGGGTTCAAAGAAAAGCGCAGATGAAAACATGCAAAGTCATGAAGAAGATGAAGGTATAAATCATCAAATTCATATTATGTTCTAATAAAATATGTTATGTTTTAAAGTAAAGTGAAAATCTTCACCGTGTGGAAAGGTAAGGTACACTGGTTTGATATACGGTCTTTTATGCTTTGGCACGGTTTCAGTTTGCCTTTGGTTTCACAGATGAAACTGCAGGAGAGGAGTTGCATCAGTATGAGGCTCTCCTGAAATAATTTAGAAAACAATGAGCACACCCAGGAGTTGTGAAAATAATATTATTGACTGGAACACTATGACTCGAACAGCAATTACTGCTCCAGTTCTCCTGGCTGCAGGGCGCTGACATATCAATCATAGTGCCAGCGTGTTAGGGAGGCACACTTCAGCTGTGTGCATCAACATGCAGAGTCTCAACCACAGGAGAATAACGAATATATTTACTACCAATGACAGGAAGCCATTCCAGGTGTTCAATGTGAAATTCATAATTATTCATCTTTAACTATCATGAAAAGCATCAGTGTCACAATTTTGCATTGCAATAATTATTTATGTTATATTTTATATTGTTCACTATTTTTATATTGTAATATCTATGCCTGAAAAAAACAAACCAGATCAAATTCCTTGCATGTTTAAACCTACTTGGCAATAAACCATGATTTTGGTTCATAACAAAAAAAAATTACTTGCAGCTTTAACATTATCATCTGCTGAAGGTCATACACTGTCCGACAAGTTTCTTTTATCATGTGAGTCAAACGTTTCTCCAGTAAATAAAACAGATTCCAAAAGAGGTTTTTGCAAGTAATCATATATATTCTTGCCTCATAATCAAACTGAGAGACACTTAATCTGTTGTCAGGGCATTTGTCATTGGTTTCGTGTCCAGTTTTCACCACACATTGCAAAGTCATTCGTCCCTTACAGGTTTAGACTCTTCCCATTTTTTTTTCTCTTTCACACTCATTCTCCTACAATCATGCTTCTAAGTTTTGAAATTACATCACAGTATTGTACTTCCTTGGATTTCGGGCAACAGCACACACTCAGTCACGACTGTTCGAAGTGACTGTCCCTGTCAATTCCACCTGGGGCTTTACAAAATCTACAGAGAAGCACCTTTTGTTTGTGATGAGCCACGAGCCAGGTTGGCTGCACTCCCAGTAAACGGCCCCATGTGTTGTAAATGGAGAGGTTGGGAGAGAAGACTGGAAGATTACCAACAAGCACACAATCTGAGTAACCTGACCGCCTGTAACGCTACAGCGACACAACACAGGACTACGCACACCGAGGATGAGCGAAAACAATAACAAGCTGATTGGTTTGCTTGTGTAGTGTGTTTTACAGCTATATAGAGAAAATTACAGTGGTTATACCGTCCAACAGGTGATTTGTGTCATTTGACAACCTCACACGTACACTGAGGGGATGTTCCCAGGAGCTGGGGGGGCTAATTTGATGTCTTCCTCAATTGTCCGATAATGTTACATTATTACAGCTTTACCCTGGTTTCTGCACATGGCAACATCTGTAGTCCAATCACACAACATCACCCATAAAAATTACAAATTAATAAAGAATCACTGGAATTTCCTTTGCACAAGTTAATAATGTACGAGGTCCGCTACAGAAGCAGCATAATATAACTTCCACTTTAAAATATTTAATGAAACAGGATGAGATGACCGTTCATAATACAGTGAGCTGATGTTACATAATAAAGTGTGCTGGTGCTGCTGGTCTATTTGAATCAGTCATTTTTGTAATCACAACAGTAAACTGATCATATTTGAATGCTGATGATTTAAGAAACACTGTCCATTACACATAATTATAGCTGTAAATTGCTTATACACAATACACTAGAAAACTCCACCTCAGGTCTGCAAATCTCCGGGGGCAATGTCTGCTTTAAATTGACTTTTCAGAAGTCCTGTAGCTCATCCTCTCTCTGTGGCTGTTCTGAAACACAACCGGCAAGCTGACACTTTATTTGGTAAAAGCTGTCAACAGCTGCTTTCCCACTGATTGTTTTCTTGCTTCAAAGCTCATCTAAAGTCTTGAGCGTTCGATTAGTCGCAAATGTAATTTCATTGCAATTTGACCACAGATAACATTTTATAGAGGAGCTGTGGCTCAGGGGGGATAGCGGGTTGTACTCTAAACAGAGGGTCAGCGGTTCGATCACAGTCGTCCCCATTCCGCATGCCAAAGTATCCTTGGATAAGATACTGAACCCCAAATTGCTTGACGACTGTGCCGTTGTCATAAAAAAGTGCTACCCATGACGTACTGTGACACGTTAAGATGAGAGCGTGAGTGGAGCTACACTTCAACTGAAGAAGATTTATAGTGGGGGATTTATAGTAGTGGTGCAAACGCTCCGAACAACACTGATTAAAAGAAACTCCGGCTTACTGCAGTGGCTTAAAGACGTGACACCCAGTACTAGTGAACAAACCCAAAGGTCCCAAACAGTCCCAAAGCAGATCCTGCATCAGTTGATCATAAACCTACCTCTAAAACAAATTCCAAATTTCCAATCTAAAAAAAACCCACTGATCCTTTTCAGTGTGATACAGTGCTAAGTTTTCGCGGTTCACTTGGGAGACCATTTAGAAGAAAATCTCAGGTCTATGTGCCACCATCAGGTTGAATGATTTAAACTTAATGTTCTAATGTAAAAAAGTAAGATGTATATATATATCCCATGCACCTGTAGCATAGATCAGATCAGAAATCCACACTAGCTGCATAATTAAGACCAGCAATTAAAGAAACATATAAATCCAATGACAAATTCAAATATATTTAAAAACTGCATGGTGTATATCATTACTTGTAGGCGCTCCATTAAGGAAAAAATAAAATCTCTCTTGACAAAGTACCACATAACTAAAGACTCAAACTGCCCAGTGTTCGAACACATATCAGAAAAGGAACTGCCTATACATGGGAGAGGAGGAAAATACAGAGCTATATGAATTAGTTGATCTGAAGAGAATAATTATTTCAAGAACATGTTAAGGGAGACTTATAAATGTCAACACTCACACTTTAATACCACATTAGGCCTATATCTAAATGTTAGTGTTGGTACTCAGTTTGCCTGTTCAGAATCCAATAAATGACATAAAAAATGTATTTTGTTACGCGCTGTTAGCGTCCTCTGACTCTCTGGCAAAGTACGTACCAGTATAAAATCAGTTGAAATTAGGCCTTCTTTTTAGTCAGATTTTTGTCATTCACAAAACTGAAAAAAAATGTTTCCAATTGGATTTGAAGTGTTTTGGACCAACAATTTAATCCAAATCCAATTATTCATGTCCCACCTCTCAAAGATCTGACATTGAGGAAACTTGTAATTAGAGAAGCAATATGCTGGGTTTAGTCTATCAATCACAGTTTTAACTGTCCATCATTAATTTGAAGTTCTTAGAAAATGTCCTCACATTGTGCCTCGATGACAGGGGACCTTGAAAATGTTTAACCAAATCACCTCTGAGTAAAGTTTACAAGATTAGGATGCGTGAAGTAAAATGAGGTGCGGCTTAAATTCCTCAATTTACTGCATTATCTCCTATTTTCAGTACTGCTTATATATTTTGTTCTATTATTATATACTTTTACAGAGAGCAGAGAATGACTCAGTAGCCGGAGATATGACAATGATCTAACACACACACTGAAGCTAAGCCATACTCTTTTTACATGTCTCTATGCAGGTCTATACAGTCCAATGACGTGCGAAGCAATTGCTCACCTCCCTGTCCATTGAGACAAGAAAAGAGTCTATAATGTCTGAGATAATATAATCCTCAATCTCAAGCACCACTTAACTGCTGTGCAGAGGAGGGGCTGAAATCATCAGCCCCAGATTACAGCTACCTTAAATCAGGTGAGAGAAACTTCCCCTTCAAGTCACCAATCGAGTTGATCCTATTGGACCCTGCAGGTTTGACTGTTTGAAGCGAATCCCCAAGTTTAATTAAACTTTATTTTTTTAATCATTTATTTAATGACCACTATGAGTTCCTCCTGCAAAGTACACAAGTAAAGGTGGCTGCAGTTAGGAGCTGATGTAGCAAGTGTAAACAAAGTCCCTGCAGCAAACGTACTTAATATTAACTCAAAGGTATCTCATGTTATAAAATGTTCCAATCCAAAAATGCTAAAGATTCTACTCTATCATGCTGTTTCATGTTTTAAAATTGCATGCACTTCTACAAGCATTGTTTTGTGAGCAGGTGGTGTCTACTCCAGGATTAAATCCTGCGGCTTGTTGAATTTTTCCACAACTCAACCCCCTGATGCTTCTGCTGCTGCTCATTGTACATATACAGTAAGTATTTACATGATGTGTCTCACAACTACACTTTCTACAGCATGCTCCAGACTGTTCTAACACACACACAAACACGTTTGTATATAATATGCCATTAAGTTCATAATTCGATTTGTAAAGAGGGATGTGTGTGTGTGTGTTGGAGAGGGGAGTTAGGGTCCAAAGAAAAGGTAAAGTGAGGGAAATGTGTGTTTTTTTTACTTCTGATACACATCAGTCTTAGGCTTGAGTTTTAATGAGATCCATGAGCAAGTTACAAGACTTTGATACCCTCCCCCTCTTTTTACCTTCCTTACTTCCCACAGCCTTCCTATTTTCTCTCAGTCTTACCCCCTGTTCAGTCTTCTCTCCGTCTCTCTTGCCTAGAGTAGTGTACGAATAACTACAAGATTGATTGATAAAACGGATGCAACAAACATCGCACATCCCTGTGTTTGCTCCAGATGCTGTTTTTTACACGTGCAATCTTGCCCGGGGTTACATCTGGATTGACTCACTCACAACACTAATTTCTATTCTGTCTGATCACATATAAGCAGATGTGGCACTCAGTGTCTTCGAATGTGAGAGGAGGATGGAAGGAGGGCAAGGAGGAGGATCAGAGGTGTTCAGTGCGGGGGTGAGTTCTAAATCTTCTACAGAAGTATGGAGGTATATAACCTTTTTATTCCTGTACCTCTCTCAGAGCTATTTATAAACTCACATGGCAGCAATATCATTAAATGTAAATGATCTCAATGCTGTGGCTGAATGGGGAAGTTGGCAGAGCTAAAACTACATCTTTGACTTGCAGTGACTACCTTCAACTCACTAGAACATGCTGGGGTTTTGTAGAGAACAGCCCTGACTAGCCCCTCCTAGGTTTTTGCACACCTTGTTGAGCTTTAACATTTCCCCCCAAAATGAAATGGGACAAGGTTTTGTCTGAGGATATAAGTACACAAAATCAATAAGGCGTAAGTGCACCAATGCTGCTTGCTTTCAAATCATATAATATATTTATATACACCTCAACATTGTCTCTGAGCAACTGTTTGTAAGTTAGATGGATCGGTTACAGTGGACGCTCTAGTTGTCCTCAGAAATGAAAAACTAAAGAAGGGTTTAAAAAATGTAGTTTGAACCAGTTCTGCTTGACGATCATATTTTTCATTCTCTCTCCAGCCAATGACATTCCCAGGCGAGAATACTACGTTTCCCTTTTGCATAACTCATCTCAGCCTCAGTGAGAAATCTCAGATAACAGGCTCATCTCCAGCTTTATCAACACCAGCTGCTGCTCATCAATCAACCCTCTTACCAGACACAACGTTGCTATTGGAATATCATGCACAACCCCATTAAACATGATTACTGCTGTTAACCTACAGTGTTCAATGTTCACATAAAAAAATTAAAAAATCCTGTCTATGATATTTGGGCATGCTACTATGGGATAGCCAAGGAAAAGATCATGGTTAGAGTCATAGTATAGTAAGGGTGTAACTACCTTCAACACTTGGCTTAGGTATAAAGTAAGGTGTGTAGGGTGCACTTTGTAAAATGTGGTTTTAAAAATGTGGTTTTAATATTTTTATTTACACTTAACATTAAGAATTATATAAAAAAAATTACATTTAAATATAACATTTGAATTTAACATTGAATGCTTATATTCATGGAAGATATTGTATAATTTTGCTTTACTGCAGAACATTGCTCTTAGAAAATGCATTTAACTTATTTACTTACATTTCTGTCTCAATGAAAAAGTGACTGTTGAGAGTAATGTAATACATTTGAGCAGGATGTTGGGTGGAATGTGTTTCTGTCTTAGTCCTGACATTAAAATAGACAATGGTTGTCATAAATGAGGACATACATAGGCTGAGCAGGCACTGTGTTAAATAAGAAGCTGTCACTTCATATCTACCAATAGGTTGTTGCTTATGGTGGTGGAGGCGGGAAATTTAGCATGAAACTATGTAAACCTGCTTGTTAACACTGGCCTTACTAATTAAAATGACTGATAAGCAACAGAAGTATTAACTAAGGCAATCAGCAGCTTGTGCACATAATTCTAGTTTGGTATGTCCACCATGGCTCTTCTTCCCACAAGATATGTGATTATACATTAAATTCCTTGTACAAGTATACGTTCATGCCTCCTATTAGAAATGTGTGAGTTTTAGTTCACAGGTGTGAGAAAGAGGAATAGGAAGACAAATGTTGTACACTTGGATAAAAGGCAATGTTGTACTTTATAGGTTTTACTCTGTGTTGTGCAGGGTAAAGCATTCAAAAAGCCAGTGCACCGGATCATTGCTGAAAAACAAGACAATTACGGGCTTGAAGAAGATCAGGAACATGGTGCTCTAACCATCACACTCTGCTGATGTCACCGCAATTTTGATTTAAAAGTTTATGTTATGTATTATAGAACTATCTTTTACATATCTTTATATATTTGATTTCAGCACACTTGAGGCTCTGAATGTGAATACATCATATATAAATACATTACCCTCTACTATTTCATTATAGGAACACTAGTCATTCTATCATTGTGGTATATGAAGTAATTTTAAGTACATCCTAATTTATAATATAGTTCTAGTTTTAGTTTGGTTTCACTCTGTCATTTATCTTTTTTATTGTACAGTGTTCCTCACTAGTTATTTTATAGGATACTCATTATGACTTGAGCCTTATTGTGATAGATGTGAACATAATTCAAATATTGATTATTATAGGATAAGGATAAGTCGACAGTGGCGCAGAGGCCGTGTCTCAAGCTCCCCCACAGCTCTGCTCTTTTTTCTGTTTTTTTGTTATTTATTCTGCTTTATTCTGCACTCTGACCAAGCGAGCCCTGTCATACTTTATGAGAACCACTTCTGCTCATCAGGTTGACGGTGAAACCAGCAAACAAAGGGGAATACCCATGGCTCTGTTTACCTGTCATACCTGCAGCATGGAGCCGAGCATCCTAGCCCGGCTGAAAAAAGGTGAGAACCGCCCTCCCATACCAAATATTCTTCTGGCTAATGTTCAGTCTCTGGATAATAAGCTGGACAAACTTTGGAGCAGGATGGTTTTTCAACGTGACATTAAGTTTTGTAACGTTATGGGTTTCACAGAGACTTGGCTCGACCCCTCGATCCCGGACTCCATTGTACTCGAGGGGGTCTCCATTCACTGCCAGGACCGGACAACAAACTCTGGGAAGAGCAAGGGAGGAGATGTCTGCTGCAAGGTTAAAGATCTGTCGTGTTCAGATGTGGAGATTATTTCTTCGGACCTGGAGCACCTCATGATCAGACCAACCTTATTATATCCCAAGGGAGTTTACATCGGTCGTTATAACAGCGGAGTATATCCCGCCACATGCCGACACTAATCAGGCCGCTGAGATCAGACACTATAGACTGTAAATAAAGATGGGCGACATGCCTGAAATGTCTTGATCATCAACTAGTGGCTGGGTGCAATATAGGTCCTAAATCCCACCTCTTCCTGGTTAGTGGATGGGACATGAACCAATCTAGTCATCAACGTATGACATATTACTCACATTTATTTTTACAATCTTCCATGAATGAGACACCGAGAGTGTGACAGTTGCACAAGGATCCTGCTTCAGTGACAAATGAAGGCTCCCAGATTGAACGCAGCACCGCAGCCCTCTGAACCCTTTTCTTTAAATGGATTTCATTGTACAATGACAGTTTCACTGTGCAGAGAAAAGTTCAAGCAGCCACAGTTAAAACTGACTGATGCTAAGAAAAACATCTAAAATGGTGTGTTTTAACAGTCAGGTAGCTTGTCTGGAAAATTCGAGAACCATATCAATTCTTTAATTTGTTGTGCACACAGTGGCTAGTATAGAGCGAACCAAAGGCAGTGGAGGGCTCTGAGCTGAACCCTCTGGCCAGCAAAAATCAGTTTCTGTCTGAAAGGGCCTTTATTCATATACAGTTTATAATAAACAGTCATAACAGTAACCAATAGCATTAAGATCAGATTCTCTTTGACAAAAACTGTGAGATGATGCATTAAAATTGTGAGACCAAAAGTTTGTATTTATTGGAGTTTCACTGTCTATTTGTGAACTTAATCCTTCCCTGTCTCATTAATGCCCGGCTCAAGTACCACTCATGTCTGCTACCCAGTTTCCAGCATGACCATTACAGATCTGAAAGTCTAAGCTGTTATGAAACCTCCACTTTGACAGCAGCAGGCAGGAATCATCGTCTATCCCTCACTCTCTCAAAAACTATTTGCCCATCTTTCTACTGCTGTAGCCTGTCAATTTTACCAAGAATATCTCTTTTCTTTCTCTTCACTCAATCCATCCTCCCTTCTTTCCCTAATTACAGTCACATTCGTAAGGCTCAGAAAGGAAAGACCCTCACAAAAACATAACCATAATTAGCCCCTGGATTCAATGAGTTCAGTAACAAAACCACAGTAACAATACATTCACACTCAAGAGTGAAGACCCTCCCCACACACACACGCAGACTTTCGAGGTTGTTTTGGGTTGAGGAATTATTTCTAAGGAATTCATTTTTGACAAGTTGTAATTAAACAAGAGATGCCATGGCGATGCTCAGTATGATTTAAATAGGCTTACACTCAACCTCCCTCTTCCAAACATGGTGGAGGTAAGGCAACACCATGAAAGGTCCTGTGGCTGGTTTGTCCATTCTGGGCTACCATAGAAACATGGCAGTGCAGCATGGCAGACTCCATGTGAGAGTAATAATAGCACTTTGTAAGGCTAATAAAAAAACATTAAATCCCTATTTTGAGTGACAAGTGACATACTTAAGGGATAGTTCTTAAAAATCCACTCATCGGCTACTCACCACTATGCCAATGGAAGGGTGGGTGAAGTGTTTGAGTCCATAAAACACAGTTGGAGTCACAGGGTTAAACAGTGTTGCAGCCAAATCCAATCCAATTTAAGTAACTGGTAACTCCTTCTTCAGACGTAATGAAACAGAAAAAATATATAAATGCGTCCATACTGCTCGTGTGGTATCATCCAAGTGTCTGTAAGCTCAGGCATTCAAATTAAACTTGAAATGGCGTAATTTGCATTACCATGTTAAAAGCCTAAATAATATGCTGTTGTCTTTCTTTTTAATTTATGAAGGAGTGAACAATTGTGCACTTTTTGTAATTACATGATTTAGAATAGGATAAAAAAGGCCACCATAGTGTCCTGGGAAGTTGATCAGTAGAGTGCAAATCTTCAAACATTCATAAATTATACGTTGAAGTTATTTTTTAGAGCAAACTTTTGGATGCATTTATCATTACAGTTTTTTAAAATCCCTTAAATATTCCTTTTTATCAACTTTTTTCAGCAATGGCCGTGCAGTTACCTCCATACATAATATTTATTAAAACATCAAAGACAGTTGCAGCCGTACATGTTCCTCTGTTCCTGCATGTGAAATAAAGGATAAAAGAGTAGACAAAATGAAAGCGCTGACATTTCCCTGAAGATATCTTATTTTTTAATTTTTTTTACCATGACTCAGTGTAAAAATTTAACGAGCAACTTCGTCTGTCGGCTTTGCACATTGTAAACCATGATGAGTCAGGAAAGTGCGAGAGAATAAGTTAAAGCGAGCCCAGCACTAACCATGCAATTTGTCACAGATGACTGAGTAGATGGGTTAAACTTAATTAATATTTTAATAGGAAAATTTACCTTTTGTGTGCTCGACTTTCAAGATAGATGAGTTCCACAAACTTAAAGTCCAAGTGAGGATAAAGGCCGAACTAGGGAAAAAAAAAAAAATCAGTTGTAGTATTAACATTCTTCAGATTCATGTTGTCAACCGATCATGAGTAGCTGTCAGCTGTAAATCATGACATTTCACCCCAATTTTTTTACATCAAATAACTAAAAACAATGAGAAAATGTACCTGTATACATCTCTGTGAAAAGAATTACCTAAAACAAAAGAAACCATATTTTGGAAACATCCTTTTTTTTTTACTACAGTCAGCCAGTAGGTTGCATTGCAGATGATTTGGCTTCACTTTTGAAAGCAGCAAAGTCATCCATCTTTATATACAGTCTATGAAGGGAACAAATAAAGTCAGGAAGACAAAAAAGCAAAGAAATGTGCTACACCTCATATTTTGCAAGGGAAATAATATAAACAATCTATGACTACCCTCCATCTTGACGAACATTTCAAAGTTGTTAAAAATGTGTTGGCATATCAATACATAATGGTCTGCATTTATAATAATACATTTAAGCCTTAAACCTTTCTTTAATATAGATTTTAATTTTAATTAGAGACCATTTTCTTTGCAAATGCAATTACATCTTTGATCCTATTAAATACATTTGGTTCCTAATACATGTTTATTTCTCAAGAAAGCACAAAGATTGTTGTGCATGTCAAAGACACATATTTCTTAGCTTTTTCAGTCTAAAATATGTATGACTAAATCTTACCATATGTCTCATGCCCTGTTTCTTTATACGTGGAGATGAATACCACATTTCAGCAGCATTGTTGAAACAAGCCTTGTGCAGAAATACTATTAAATGCCCACCATCCTTTAGAATCTCAATTCCCAGGACTGCAACTTTGTGAAAGGCAAACAGAGATAGAGAGGAGCCATAGGTTTGAGTTGTGACTGTGCTGGAGGGCAGAGCCACTGATTTCGCCCCAACAAATGACAGTTACAAAGTACCCAATAAAACACAGAGGACATCTGCAGCTGTGACAACTGTATCAAGTCATTTATTCACCCACTTCAGGAAACTTTACAATCTGACACAGGCACTTGGGATGCATGGTGAAGCCTCGCTGATTTCGCTTACCTCTTTGTTTCCAGAGACTACTGTCTTTGTCCTGATTCATGGTGACTCAGGAAGTGTGTGTGTTGAAATAAATTGAAGTCTGAGCTACAGCATTAAGTCGTTTGTCATGGATGACAGAGTAAACGGGGTAGTCTTAATGAATATTTTAATTGATGCATTACCTTATTGAACTTTTGGCTTCTGACTTTTTCTCCCTGGCGTCTCTAAAGGTTTAGCATCATTCCTAATTAATAGATTGGTCATTTGTAATGCTGGCAGTTATAAACAAATACGCATGCATAGCTGATACAAACGCAGCCATTGATGCATATGTAGTGTAAACTGACACACACACACACTTACTGCAAACCATACTTATTTGAATATCACTGTTGGAACTCCATTTATTTTTAATAGGCAAGGGAAGTCAGTCGGTGAGTTCAGTGCATGTCTGACACCGAGTCAAGCTCTTTTGAAAAAGTACTGCAGCAAAGACACACACAGGGGATAGAGATGCATGTACACACATTGTCATATAGGATATGTTGCATGTGAGCAGACAAGCACATGCACACCATTATACAGACAGTGCAGATTGGTGTGTATTTGAATAGATAGAAACCACCAAGCTGTTAAACGTACCTCCCAAGAGGTTGTTCTGTCTGCTTGATTGGTGCGGTCTCAATTTGTTCCTCTTCAAAAAGAAATTAATTTGTTATGTTGATTAGATAAATATGCTAATTCACTTTCAGAAATGGCTCAGGAAAAGACAGGAGAAGGGGTATTTCTAGTCCTGCAAATGACTCTGCATAAAGATGGATGACGTGCCTCCACTTCCTCACACTGTACAAAAATAAAGCCAAAATATGGCAGATATGGTTGCCGCTATATTGTTCTGGTGACATTCAGAGCCAGAGAAGAGCCTCTAAACTTATCAGGCACAGCACAGTACATTCCACATGCAGTCAACAACTAATTTTTTATATTTTTGGCAGCACAAAACAATGCCAAGAAAAGGGGTTGGAGTTAGCCCTCCATTTTTCAACCTTGATTAATCCCAGTTAGACACAGTAAGACATGCAGCTATGGCTACCAAGTCACATCAATCACCATCAACAAAGGGTCAAACAACATCATGGGGCATCGTAGACATAAACAAATAAAAGGGGAAATTTAGTTATGTACAGTCCATGGTGTCCATGCAAGTGATCACCATATGTTACAGCTCACAGCAAAGCACATGATGTCAATGTGCTTTAATTTGTATTTTTTTCCCCACCAGATCCAGGTCAGTATGGTCCTGTTCTCTGGAACAAGCTGCCTGTTGATTATTATACTTATTATTAGAGTTATTATTATTGTGTGAGGTTTAAGTTGGTTGATTCAGCCAGTTTAATGCTGTGTTCAAGTGCAATCTGTAAACATTTGCTTTGAAGCCTATATCATGTTGTAGAAACTCTATAGCAGGGGTCACTAAGGCAGACCACTGTACAGATCCACCCCCAGATCTATAACTGATAATTAATTGATAATTGTGAAATTCGGTTAAAAATGAATGTCTTAAACATGACTCTACTTTGAAACGTTGAAACAAACTTAAGATTTAGTTGTTACTTGATGAGCAGTTAATGTCACAATGTAACTTGAAAGGGAAATTCTACGATAAGTGTAAGCAGCACAGTACATTCTTAATATAGCAATGAAGATCCTGGCAAATTATCAGTGTTAGTCTTCTCAATAATGAATGTTAAGTGGATATGACAGAATGTGTCTAAATGTATAATATAACTCAAGCAGTGTTATTTAATGTTTCATCAAGCCAAATGTCAGATCATTCTTCGGGACCCTTACATTAACAAACGTATTTCATGGAATCCTTGAGACTGTGTGAATTTGAACCTTCCACATTTACTATGACCTTTACTGCTGTGGAGATCCCATTGAAAGTGCATCAGAGTCCTCCATCTATAACTCAGCTGCCTCTGTCTTTGCTTCAATGACCTCCATCTATCCCAACAGCAGATGCTCTTCTCACTTGCAAGATACATTGATTCTTTCATCACCTGAACATCTTACCCAGCCTTGGTGCGTGATTCGCTTTTCCTATGACACAGAGCTTGTACTTGCCTCAGGAGATGAGGCTTTAAAGACGGTGACAATTTAACTCTACTAATAAGTATTTAAAAGCATCCTTCAGTATGCTTGCTATCGAACAGGTGCACAGCTGTCTTGTTTTGGCACTGATTCAGAAGGATCATCGTCTTGAAGAATCTGGCTGAATTAATGAATGCTAAGGATTGCTACAAAGACTGAAGTATAATATGGGAATCTACAGATAAAAATGTATATGGCTTGAATGCCCTGAGCTTGATGTAAACATTCTCAAAAAGAAGTTAGCATATGAAAAGCTCAAAAATATCTAAAAGCCAAGAAAGGCTTGCCCACAGGGACAAACAGACGAAACATTGGAACATGACAGTTGTTCTCCTTAATTAAAGAAGAAGAACAATTGTCAGACCATCAGTGAAAAAATGTATGTCAATCAAGCACCACCAATCAACGACCTTAAAGACCGATGGCCTGCTCTTTCTCATGTAGCCCAGCTAAATTTTTTTTTTTCGTGAAATGGTTCACAGTATGTTCTATATTAACAGTCTATTTATATTAACATATTATGCCTTTTTATTTGTGATTTATTTTACATAAATAAATGAAGAATTTAGAAAGATCGCCACTATTTACCTGGAGACATTCATGGCCAAAATTGACCAGTATATCCTTGGAGTCCTCAACAAGAGGGGCTGCTAACATTAAGATTCAGCGGATGAGATGCAAGATACAAGAGGTATGAATAAAAACATTTCAGTTCAAACCACAAAATTCACTTTTTATTTCTAGCATGTGATATTGGTTCAGCTTGATTACACATTATCTCAGGCCATGGTTAGTGCTATGTTTATTTACTGTCACCAGAGATGTAATTTTGAACCCTTTTCATCCGTGGTCAGATGCACCACTCATCAGCTCTATACTCTGAAGCAATGGAGCTGTGATAGCAGTGAAACGTATATTGCTCCTCCCACCTGTAGGGGGACCCAGAGTGTTCACTAGCAAAATGTTTCTTTAAGAAAGAAAATTATATTTGTAATATTGCCCTTTTTGACTAATAGATGTTTTTTCTCCTGCCAGAGCACAACAACTAACAAAGTGGCCTAAATATATATTATTTTTCACTCCCTCTGTCTCTCTATTCACTCTTGAAAGTTTGATTGGCGAAACAACACTAACTATGAAACACACACACACACACACACACACTGCCTTTCTGTCTCTCCCCCACCCCTCTGTTATCTATGAGGTACCAGCTGTATCTCCATATTTGGACCAGTGAATAATATGACTGGGGGCCTCTGGGAGGAGGACCAGCTTATTATAGTGTCAAGGCTACTGAGTTTGCCCTGACAGGGTTATGGGAACGCATACACACACGTTTATACCTCTATCTTTGTGAGGACATTCATTGACATACTGCATTGACATCCCCTCAGCCCACCTGAACCATCACGACAACATGCCAAACCCTGCTCCTAACCCTAACTTTAACCATAATCATAAGTCTTAACCCTAAAACAGCACTTGAAGTTGTTTTGGAAAGTAAGGACTATCAAAAATGTCCTCACTTTCCCAAAATGTCCTTACTACAAAAGATATAAAACTCAAATTTTCCAGTTTTTATCCTCTGGCTATAGCACAGATGAACACCAGTGGGATTTTATTACAGTTTTTCATTATTTATTACCAACAGTCGCAGAAGCTAGCTCCTATAAACAAAGTTTTTTTCAGAGTGTGTGTTTATGAATGTTTTTTGCTAGAGAGTGCTTGTACTGTGAGATTTGCATACATTTTCAAATTTTTGTGTGTATCTCTGCATGTAGACTGTGTTAATTTATCCGTGTTTGTGCCCTTTCCCTATGCGTGTGTGTGTGTGTGCCCCTCACTTGCCTCCTGACAACTGAGAACTTAATCTTAAAATATCACAATAATCAGAGATGACCTGGATAAAAGTGAAGCGGAAATCTGTGATAAAAGTCTCGTCAAAGAACGTGACTGCAGTATATTTGTGAGAGATATAAAGCTAAAAGTTAAAGGAAAGGACAATGTGGTAAGAGAATTTTTGGTGACCAGGTCCTTCAGTAAATGTTTTTTCCAGATTTTGTTGGTTTGGCGAAAGGCTGTTAAGCAGCTTTCATCACCTAAATGGACATGCATATATGCCAAAAATATTCAAAATAATAATTACAATATCTTTTATTTTAAGAGTCCCTTTCAGGATATCCAGGGGAAACTTTACAATAGAAGATGCTATTTAAATACAAACTGAGCCAAGAGGGTATCAAAATAATTTAACGGCCCAATGAAATGAAGAATACATTTTCCAAGTTGTAGGCTTTTTTTTGTGTCAAATACATTATATGTCACAAACAAATGTTATAGTATTATTAACATCTAAATTCCTGTAATTTCTCTTTATGTAAAGGGTTTGATAACTTTTATCCTGTATTCAGGAGCGTTTACAAATTTTATCTTTGATTATAATGCCTTTTAAAAATATTAACTCATGACCATAAATTCCAACACGTAGAGGGACCTACATTTTTTAATTTGATCTATAAATAAAGGATGTGGTTAGTGTTATGGAGGTTTTCTTAAGGCTGGTAAAAGGAGAACTCAGGCAGCAGCTGATGTCTTATGCAGAAGATTTTAATGTAGACTTGATGCATCAAGGAGACCAGTAGGTGAAACAATATACAAATACTAACAGAGTCACATGAGCAATTTTCACCCCTAAGTCTGAATATGTCTTCCACAGCATCCCAGTATATCTTCCTCTACTTGCGTCACCCATTCCAACAGCACATCCATGAATGGCTAGAATGGCTGTCATTCTCTACGTTATATGTAGGTATTTGCATCCTATTGGATAGTTAAGCCTAAAGTATGCATAACTAAATCACATTGTGAACTTACGTCTTGCCAAGCAAAATAATTTAAGTTGGTGAGAGTTGAAGTTGGTGTCTCTCTGTCTAGGGCATCTGAGTTAGATATGAAAGTCCATGAGCGAAGATACTGCAATGAACTGTTGGTTGGCCCTTTATCTATAACCTAACCTTTGGTAATACTAAGAGAGAGAAGAGAGTATCTGTGGAATTTACACAGACACTATTCTCCTGTACAGATATAATGTAATATACAATATACAAAATATATAGTGGCATAAACAATAATGTGTGAGGATGGTCAAAAAACAGTGAGAAGAGTTCGACAACAAGAGAGAAGGCTGTTGACTACGGCACCAGACACGTTAATATGTGGAATCAAATCTTACAGTTAAACAGGGTAGTTGGAGAAAGATGACTTACAGAAGGGTACAGAAGTGGACAACTTCAGGCAATGATGTGGCACTCCTGGCCTTCTTGTGGCCCGCACAAAATGGATGTGAGACTGTTGTAAAATTATTAGATTTTTAACCTTTAAAAAACAAAGCTAATCATAAAGGTGCCTCGTGTAAGTTTGTGCTAAATATTATAACGTAACAGCTGTTTAAACTTATCCATCTGATAGAAGCGATGCACATACTGGTTTAAAATCCATCCAAAGCAAACTAATGATGACTCATGTTGTGCTTTTATTTCTATCAATTATTTTCATCCAATGAAGTTATCATGCTAACCAGCTCGCCCTAGCCCTTAAATAGTGAGTCGCTGTAGCTTACAGTCGGCCCTCAGTCCATCACAAGAATTGTTCAACATGAGTTGAAGAAGTGACGATTCCGAGAGGATGTATTCTAACCTCTCGTCTTGTTAACACAACACTGGCTGAGGCTGTTGGCAAGTAAACAGCTGTTAATGCTAATGTTGGCTACACTGTTTGGGTCAACACGACTCCCCAGCAGAAATAATTTTATTTTTCTCTACAGTCACACAGGCAAGCCTGTGAAAAACACACACAGGGGCAAAAATAAACATATTATTGAAGTTTACATTTATTCAAAAACTCTCAAGCTCCTTTGTTTACCACCAGTCTACTTTTTACTCTAATATGAGAATGGAAGCACAATATACTCAAATCTGTTTGCTGATATTTGGAGTATCCATATCTATTTTGCTTTATTAATAAAAGATTTACCTCATTCTCCAGCTGCTTCATTGACCTTATCATTTTCTGAGAGACCTTGTGAGGGTGTATGTATGTATTTTAAATTGACAAATACAGTACATCAGTAGTCTTTTCCAAATATATGAAGAAGAAGAATGATAGTGGTCATCGAGACTAGAAAAGCGCTATATTGGTACAGACCATCCAACAAATAAAAGTCACTATAGACAACAAACTAGCCAGTCTATAGTGACTCTAGCTTTGCTGCTGGTCAAAGTGTCACAGTGTATTAGCTTTTGATAGCCACAAGTTGTCATCACACATTGACAGCTGCCGGAGCACAGATGCTCTGACAATTCACAGATACTTTTACAAGAACATAACTCAATTGCTAAAACAGGAGGACAAGGAGGTCATAACCCAGTTGATGTGACTCTGTATGTAGCATTTGCATTTAATTATGACTCTGATATCACTACATCATTTTCAAAAGACAAAAAACTTAAAATTTATTTTAAAGGCATTTTTAAAACTTTACAAGCACTTGAGACCAACACCATCTCAGGATAATTTGAAGCTGTAATATTTAAATAGTCCTGTGAATTCACATAATGCAGAGAAAACCCAATTACACCAAACACAGAGGTCAATTCCAGAACATCCTTTAGAGGCCCGATATGAATTCATCAATTAATTAGCATTTCAAAAGAAAGAGTTGGCTTCCCCCTCTACGAAAGCTACAAGAGGGTCAGTGGAAAATCTGAAAATAACAAAAGGAATGTCAGCACTATGTCATATCGTCAGCAAGAGTTGTGCTTCTTCACAGAATCTGGAAGTCAGATGAGTCAATCAAACATGTAGTGTCAATCATTCATGAGGCAATAAACAGCAATGAAACATCAAGGTGTTGAAATTAACATCAAGTCTGCATGACAACAGTCACCTCTGCCTGCACTCGAAAACTCTGCTCTCATTCTGCAGAAATGCCAAAATTGTGTCTATGCATGCTGCTGTATGCATAACTTTGCCATATTTGTCTTTGCTGCCTCGTGTTTCTCTGTCAGTTTCAGTTTTACTTTAATCGAAGCCTTTCTCTGATTATCATTCATCTTGTCAAACAATCTGTTCACCGGCTGCTGTAGTTACTCCTGTCATATCAATCATTCATACACACCCACACAGATGGGAGGCAAATCCCTGCCTGGCGTCATTCCTAGCCGATCATTCTGATCCCTTAATCACTGCCCCCTTTCATACACTGAACACTAAAACATAATTGTTTTCTGCCACTTTAATCTATACAATTATAAGAGCAGTGGTGGAATGTAACGAAGTATTTTTACTTCGTTACTATACTTAAGTACATTTTTACGTATCTGTACTTTACTTAAGTAAAAATAATAGTGCATACTTTTTACTTTACTCCGTTACATTTTGCAGCTATTATCTATACTTTTACTCCGCTACATTTCTACAATATGTGTCGTTACTCCTTACATTTTATGAACACAGTTTCGCCAAAATGTTGCTGTGACGGAGCGGCTCCGCCAGCGCTCCACACACGCACACACAGTCACACACGCGCACACGCAGCCACACACAGTCACACACGCGCACACGCAGCCACACACACGCCAACAAACATTTCCACTCTTCCTGTTAAAGTTTGTAGTTGATCCCTATCTAACCATCAGCTACTCTGTTTAGCGCTGGGCCGACGGAGGGTGCCCACTCGTCAGCTCCGCATCTGGGTGATACACACACGCACACACACACATACGCATCTGGGTGACACACACATACGCACACACACACACAGTCACACACAGTGGCCGGTAAGCAGCCGTTCGGACCACTCCGTGAAGAAGGAGGAGGAGACGTTTCTTTAGTTTTAACGCCGCCACTTTATTTATTGACTGTCCACCGGAGCAACACTCTCATCACCTCTAGGTGCTCGTTCACTTCTCGTATTCACACACTTCTTGCGCAAGTTACCCAGGTGCACTACGTCACTCTCTGGGCCCGTTCCTTAAAGGGGCAGGCCATACCTGCAAATGTTGTTGCTTATAATTATTACTAGTAGTGACATCTGTAGAGGCATGAGTATTACCAGCAGTGGCGGTTCGTCATACAGGGCGCTGGGGCGCCGCCCACCCTACAATTTTGAGATGAAAAAAAAAAAAAAAAAAATGACATGTCAAAAAACATTATATATCAAATAATTTAATAAGAAATGTACTGTTTTAAAGCGTTAAATGTGTGCCGGAGACCGTAAGCCCCTGTCAAAAACCACTTAATATATTATATTTGGTAATATATTTGCCATTCATTATCACTGAGAGAGAAGCCACTCCTCCCTGTGGGCGCCGGGCAAGTGGAAGTCTATGGAAGCCAACAAAAGGGGCAGGAACATTTGAGCAAGGACAGCTTCTCAATGGCGGATGACAGTTCGAGCCATGGGCGCACTTCACTTGCGCCTACAGCCAATGAAAGGGTTTCTTATACATCATGCTGACAGGACTGTCCAATCAGAGACCTTATCACTGATCTACAGGAGCTGCATAGTTAGCAGATACTTTTAATCTGCACGGAGGTGCAGCTCCGATCCCGGAGCACTGAGTGAGACAGGTAGAGGACAGACAGTGGACAGATAGAATCATTGTTGTTTACTGTGTCGTGTGTGTAGTTTTATCGATCAGTAATAATCAGCTGAAATTTTTAACCACATGTTAACGTGCATGGGGACGTGCTCCTCCGGGACCGGGACCGGAGCACCTCCCGGAGCACCGGAGCACCTCCCCGGGGACCGTGACCGTCCCCGGGGACGTCCCGGCGACCAGAGCACCGGAGCACCTCCCCAGGTGCACCTCCCTCCGGTGCTCCGGAGACCGGGACGTCCCCGGGGACGACCCGGTCTCGGTCCGGGGACCGGGACCGGGACCGGAGCACCTCCCGGAGCACCGGAGCACCTCCCCGGGGACCGGGACGTCCCCGGGGACGGTCCCGGAGGAGCACGTCCCCGGGGACGGTCCCGGAGGAGCACGTCCCCGGGGACGTCCGGACCGGAGCACAGGACCGGAGCACCCCGGAGTTTTTTTTCTCTCATTGCGGTGGGCTATTTAAACCGCGCCGCCCAAGTGCGCCCCCCCCCAAAAAAAATTTCACCAGCCGCCACTGATTACCAGTAGCTATATCTGCATTCTTTATCAAAATGGCACAGCCTAGACATTGAGAGACAACCCATTGCGTGAGTACTTTTACTTTTAATACTTAAAGTAAATTTAAAAATAAGTACTTTTTACTTTTACTTAAGTAGGATTGTTGATGTAGTACTTTTACTTTTACTTAAGTATATATTTTCCTGGGTACTTGTACTTTTACTTAAGTACTAAACTTCAGTACTTCCTCCACCACTGTATAAGAGGTATCTACTGATTAATTAATTTGGTCTCTGTTTATGGCAGAGGTCTTTAACAGGGGGTCCTGGGGGTCGCAAATATTTGGTTGAGACAATTTTTTAAAATTATTATTATTTTTTTTTTAATAATTTATTTATTTTCCAACCAATTTTTTTTCCACAAATAAATTAAATGTCTTAAAATACACGTTAACATGCATCCAACATATTGTGAGGCTGATTTGACCCACTGCCTGACAACTGCCATCCGTTCAAGATTAGATAAGTTGTGTGCTACCATCAAGGTCCGACATCTCACTAATGTGGGAGTATGTGGGGCATCCACAGATGGCTTGAGGATTCACTGTCTCTTCTACTGTCTCTTCTACAAATAAAAACATGAATCTGTGAATTATTGTAATAGCTCAGTGTTGTATGCAAGATGTATGTTTATAAAAGGCCGTAGCATGGCCACCCTGTACCTTGCACATGTTTAAATTAAAAACACAAATATATGAAACTGTGTAATATTTGAATAGTTTAGTATTGAATGCACAATAACAGGGTAACTATGTTTATACATGGCACTAGGCCCAGTTCAATATAAAACACAATTTTATACACTATATATAGTATGGGGTCCCTGCTCCATCTCTCCACCAGTTTGGGAGTCCTTGGCTTGAAAAATGTTGAAAACCCCTGGTTTATGGAATACATAACTCCTTAACAATCATCTAATCGGGTTCACACTCGGTATGTGTATTGTAAATTGCCAGAAAAAGGTCAGGGCGGAATTTAGTGCAACTTTGAAATGTGATACATTTAATGTTTATAAAAATAGAAGAAACAGGCAACCAGTGCTCTGTAGCAGAGGTTGGGGGTAGGCGATGTTGACTGAAGGGTCAAACCACAATTCAACATCCGCACCAGGTCTTTTTAATTATTTGTTTTTGTTTATTTCACCATATTGGATTTAGAGACATTCACGGATGCTAAGCAGTAGGGATGAGCGAGTACAGCATTATCTGTATCTGTATCTGTTAACCATATGAATTATCCGTATCCGTACTCGGAGTGGGCGGCGCCTAACCCGGAAGTGGGTGTGATTTAACCCGGAAGTGGGCTGGTTCAACATAACTTTTTTTAACTTTGAAATTTTTTTATGATTTTTTTATTTTTATTTTTTTTAAATTTATTTCCACACCAGGTGTGTGTGTGTGTGTGTAAGTGTGTGTGCGTGCGTGTGTGTAAGTGTGTGTGTGAGTGAGATGCGAGGGACGTTCACTGTCTCCCGGAGAAATGAGCACTCTGTGTTTTTAGTATAGAAACATGTGAATTATATTCGTTCACAAGTCATACAGACTGGTTTTGTTATTTTCACTTTACATTAACACTTAAAGTTTAGTGCAGTGTAATTGTTTGCCGTGATAATTAAATGCCAGTGTGATAATAAATGACAATTTCAAACCATACAAACTGTCATGTTGTACTGTATTTAATAGAGGTTTACTTTACTGTAAAGTAAGTGTAAATGTAAAGTGAAAATAACAAAACCAGTCATTATGACTTGTGAACGAATATAATTCACGTCTTTCTATACTTAAAACACAGAGTGTTCATTTCTCCGGTAGACAGTGAACGTCCCTCGCATCTCCAGAGCTCCTCTACTGAGCCAATGCAGGTCTCGTGAAAAATGATCCAAAGACTCGTACCCGAAGACCCAGTCGGGAAATGAACGA
Organism: Limanda limanda; assembly: GCF_963576545.1. Lineage (NCBI taxonomy): Eukaryota > Metazoa > Chordata > Actinopteri > Pleuronectiformes > Pleuronectidae > Limanda > Limanda limanda. Next base: position 4,045,498 of record NC_083645.1, on the reverse strand, counting down.
ATCCTTTCTGCTTCCTTGACTGAGCCTATGGAACAGTCCCGATGCGCAGTGAACCTGAGTGACTGAGAGACAGAGAGCTGTTCTGTGAGTGAGTGAGCAGAGCCGTGTGTGACGGGAGGAGCGCTGTGACGCTGTGTGAGGATTTTCATTCAGTCCGAGCACAGATAATGACTCCGATTACTCGTATAATAATCGTACTCGGCAAAAGTGCTTTATCCGTACCGGATACTCGTTTCAGCCGGGTATCCGGCTCATCTCTACTAAGCAGCATCATGGAATCACTTCCTGTTTAGCAGTTATTTTTCAAAGTAAGAGCACAATGTTTTTTTTGTGGCTGCACTCCTTCAATCTTGAGGTGAATTACAGAGCTTTTATTTGTATGTGTTATGAACTCGGATCTGAAGATTGTGTCGATTGCTTAACAAACCAATGAAATAGCTGACATGCAATGTATGAAAGAATAACTTCAAATCATTAAATAATTTTCAAACTTACAGAAGTCACACATGTGAACAGACATAAAGCAAATTCTGTTTTATGTTATTAAATACATCTGACTCTGAAATCTGTATTGCAGGGTAAGTGTTTTCTAACTTCACTCTGCACCATAGAAGAAGCTCTGCACACAAAGTCCAGCACAGAACAATAAAAAAGAGACAGTATATTATAGAACTGTTTGAGGAGGACTCACTAATGACATGCATTAATTCTGAAGTTGCTCCAAAGCATCAGCCCAGGCCAAGAAAACAGCCCATTCTAAACAAATAATATGTTAACCCAAAATCAAGGCAGTATGTGATTGACCCCATTATTTTTTAGGGTGAAAAGTTGCGTCACATTCTTCAGCTCATTGCATACCATATTTATATGCTATAAATACCTAGAGAGGTCTTTTATTTAAGCTTTCATGCACTGTTGAGTCAATTAGCTGGCTCTTTTGTGTGAACGCATGCATCTATGAATGTGATGAACCTCAGAGACCGTCCTTGAGAGACCGACCACTGGCCTGAACTCTGGTCTCCTCCCCTTCTTCCTTGCCTTCCTCCTCTGCTCCTCTGCTCCACAGACTTACGGAAAAATGGAAGAAGTGCAGGAGGCAGAGTGGGTGGGGGCTGTAAGGAGAGGGAGATCAAACACACCTGCAATGGAATCTAAAAACAGAGGGATAAATCCAATTAGGGAAAGAAGAAGAAGGAAATGTATGCAATCAGATGATTTCCCCCACCAAAGGCAACTGTATAACAGGCCCTAAGACTCGTTGTTTATGCATCACAGGAAAGAAGTAAAAGTCAGTGGAGAGGGAAACAGACTGCAGCAGGAAAGGAGAGATGGGTCCATGGATAATTGGGTTGTAAATTAAGTGAACATTACTTTGAGTTCGAAGTAATAAAGCATACTATTTCACTTGTTATAATTAATGTTCTCCTACCCCTACATCACCCAAAATAACCAGTAAGATAATGTTAATAAAGTCAACTTGACAGGAGCATTATCAAGATAATGATAAACTTACTAATGAAGATTAATTGATGTAATTGATCACATCAAATCCAAAATAGGGTGTAATGTAAACTACAATACCCAGCCGTATGAGCAGCAACCTTAATGATGTATGACAATGGCATCACCCTGATTCCCTCAACAAAAATGAAATGTGTTTTACGCTGAGCTTTGCATTATCAAAGAACAAGCTCTGTGAAAAACAACAGTTCATGACCAAAGGTTTGTTCAGCAAAAACCTCTTTACAATTGTTGAGCTGCTCTTACATTTAATTCTCTTTCTTAATGTGTTTTTTGATACTGAATGATTTGAATTATGTGGAATCACATGGAATGTAGGCCTCAAGTGTCCTAATCTGGTTTTCTGTTTAATACCACTTTCTTACCATTACAAGTTGAACTTGATTTTGTTTCTTGGGTCTGATGAAGTTTGCCGTTTTCATGAGGACACTCATTGACATAATGCACTTCACTTCCCCTGTAGACAACTCAAATAAACACTAAGGAAATAAATAATATGTCATTTGATATGTAAGTAAAAACAATCACAATTTATCTATATGAAATTTGCTTAAATTCACAAGTCACAGCTCAGTTATAAAAAAAAGACAATTAGTAGACGTCACAAAGCAGTAATAACAACATGATTTATTACAAAAACAATACATGGATGTAGACAATGCAAATTAATAACATGTTATTTGATATGTGAGTTTAAACATCACAGTTTATCAATATGAAATTCGTTTAAAGTCACAAGTCACAATTTTATTTAAAATGGAATAATAAATAAATGTATCACTGAAGTCCATTAAAATATAATATATTCATAGATACACAGTATCATGAATGATAATATATATAAATAATTTAATTTTTATTCAGTTATATAATTATAGGATCACAGTGGAATAGTCAAGGGGGAGGAGTCTGTGAGAGGAAGCCTATAAAAAGAGGAGCCCTCAGTCTTCTCACTCACTCTTGCACTGAACGTTATAGTGGAAGGACCACTGGTCATTTTCTAACTGTTTTACTGGAACATTTTGGAAGACTGTAGCTCAATCTCAGAAAATAACATTTCAAGTATTTAGAGTGAAAAACTTCCTCACAGCCAAAAGTACAGAACCGTGAACAATCAATTTGAGCCTCCCTCTCCAACAGGCGCAGGTAGAACCATGAACAATCAACACCTTGCTGCATTTAATTTGACATCGTGTTCTTAACCAGTCCTCGGCCATCTGGTCCTTTGGTTTTTCAATGGTTTCTGGGAATAGCCTTCTGACCTTTTCCTTACGGCCAGACTCCTTTTCTGCAACGGAAAACATAAACAAACACTGTAAAGATTTGCTGATGTAGAGCTGCTCTTACATTTAATTCTCTTTCTTAATGTGTTTGTTGATACTGAATGGTTTGAATTATGTGGAATCACATGGAATGTAGGCCACAAGTGTCCTAATCTTGTTGTGTTTAATACCACTTTCTTACTATTACAAGTTGAACTTGATTTTGTTTCTCTTGGGTCTGATGGAAGTTTGCTGTTTTCATGGGGACACTCATTGACATAATGCCCTTCACTTCCCCATTGTAGACAACTCAAATAATCACTAAGGAAATAAATAAAATGTAATTTGATAAGTAAGTAAAAACAATCACAGTTTATCTATACGCAATTAGCTTAAATTCACAAGTCACAGTTCAGTTATAACAAAAAAGACAATTCTTTTTTGCTTTCGGGGATGAATAAAGTACTCTATCTAATTCGTAGACGTCACAAAGTAGTAATAACATGATTTATTACAAAAACAATACATGGATGTAGCCTGATGCCACCCATCACCTGAATGCTTTGGACATTTTCCTGGTGTCTGACCTGACAAGTCAGACCCGAATAATCTCCTGTCTGTATGTGAAAGGCAAATTCTGTCAAGTGTCAGGACTCAGTGTACCTGACATTTTCCAGAGTTCACGTTTGAAAACAGCTTCAGTGAATAACATTGTTCTATGTATTTGTCTCCTTTATTTACCGATCAAAACATTCGTTGGTGAGAGATTTCGGTGGAGAATTTGTGGCTTTTGACAATGAAGTGCCCTCAAACTGTGAAGGAGGTCAGAGACGAGATCCTTTCGACGCAGACGGTCATCCTTGCTTCTGGTATGCTCATCCAGGTTGCGTTCACAAAGTCCAAAAAAAAGATATCCATAGTGCCTATCTTCTGCAAAGTCAACACACTGCACAACACAGCGATGGTGCAGTTTTGGAATTCGCAGAAGTAATTTCTCATTCTTCAGCTCTGGAAACTTGGTTTTACACATTATCTTAATTGCAAGTTCAGAGCCATCTCCTCTCAGCCCCAAGAAGACTGCAGTATGATGGCTCCCGTCCCCTATGTGAAATTCCTCATCATTGATGTAAGCAACGTTTCCAATCCTCGTGACTTTACTTGCATCAGTCTTTAAGCATTGTACAAGCTTCTGAAATTTGGGTTTCCGCCGTTGACACGGTTTGAGGAAATGTCCCAATTGTATTGACCTACAACATGTATTGACGCTATATTTTTGGAAATCAATTTATTTCATCATTTAATATTCAAAGTATTCATTAAATATCTTGCTCTTGATTACCACAAACCATTATTTTCATTTGATCTTTCTCAATTTATGAACTAAACTATTTTTTTTGTATTTTTACATCAAGTTTACACACATGGGTCAAAAATGACCCGATGGAGTTTTAATTGTAAATATCTTTGCAATAAATTTATTTAATCATTCAGAATTCCAGGAATTCCTCAATTAACTTGTTTTTGATCATCACAAATTCTTATTTTCATTTGTCCTTTTTAACTTTTTCAATAAAAATCATTTTTGTATCACTACCCTTCTAAGGCACAATATGGGTCAAAATGACCCGTATTCATTTCGTATGTTATTTCATGCATGGCTGTGCTTCTTTGCTATATCTTTTCAAATCTATTTATTTAATCATTTAATCTTAGAGAGTATTCATTAAAATATCTTGTTTTTGATTACCACAAATCATTTTTTCTGTCTTCATTTTTGAACTAAAATAGTTTTTGTATTACTACATCAAGTTTACACACTTGGGTCATTCCAGTAAGACCCCTTTTTACTCAATCTATTGGCCTGGGTCTGAGTTTCCTTTTCAGAGGACTCATCAGACCGATCTCTTCCAAGGAGTCTTCTTCATCTAAGAGCTTGATTTCTAGACACGCCCACAACTCCAGCTTGACCCTGTGGCACATAGTCTAGGTCAGGGCTCTTCAATTAGTTTGGAGCTGGGGCCGGTTTTTGAAACTTAGGCAAAGTCAGGGGCCGGAGGATATGAGTGATCACGGTAACAAGAAATAACAACAACATACTGAAGGAGTCAATATAATTTATTTTGTAAAAGCTTTACAACATATGCCCAAGAGGACGCATAGGAGATTTGAGTGACAGGCAGAATCAAATGTATCTCCACCAACAAAGTGCATTGCATGGAACTGAATAGAATTGCAACAACTTAAAAGTGCATGGTAGTCTATCAAGAAATGTGTTTCAAAATGAATCACTCAGTTCAGGTGAACTGTATCAGTTGTTTAGAATTTACTTAGCAAGAGCAGTGAAGTCAGGTTTATAAGTTGTCAGGGCAATGCGCATGCAGTCATGTAGATGCTGGTCAGCAAGGGATATGCGATTGTGAGTTTTAATGGCATTTATGTGTGAGAATGATGACTCACAAGTGTATGTTGAAACAAACATTATCAGAACAAAAAGTGCAAGATTCCTTGAGTGTGGAAATTTCTCACAGCTGACTTCATGGGTCCAGAATTTTTCAAAACCTGCCTGCTGCCATGACTGCCGCAAGTCACCTGATGACTGAATGTCAATGGTTTCCAGTTGTAAAGACCCCTCATCCACAGAGGATAAAAGCTCCTTTCCTTTCAATGCAAAGTCAGATTGAACGTTCACAGAGAAAGGATCCTTTACAAATGTCATAATGCCACTGGGGATGCTAAAATCATGAAACCTTGAGGCAAAGTTGTTTTTCAACGAGTCAATGAAGCCTGACATCATTTCTGTTATTTGTAGGCCAGATCTCCTCAATGTGGGGAAGTGGAGCATCTTCCAGGGACAAAGATCAACAGAGAAAAGTGAGAGCTTCCTTTGAAAAGCATGAAGCTTCTCAACAAGCTCAGCGGCTGTTTTATCCCTGCCCTGCAACTCCAAGTTGAGTTGATTCAAATGGTGGAAAATATCGCTCAAAAAACAGTGGCATTAAACTCATCATTTTCCATCAGAGACAGAAACTTGCCAGCTTTTTTCAACTTTGAAGATCAGAGAAACACCAGAATTTCCTCTTAGCTCACAAAAACGTTTCAATGCGTTTCCTTTGCTAAGCCATCTAATGTCATTGTGAATAAGTAAATCTTTATGTTCAGTAGGGCTGCAACTAACGATTATTTTGGTAAACGATTAATCTATCGAATATTTTTTTGATTAATTGACTAATCTAACGATTATTTCCCATAGCAAATTTAAATAATGACTCAAAATGTTGGAATTTGAACTTCAAATGTATTTCAGGAACAAGTTGTGTAAACATTTAAGCATCATAATAAACAAACAAAAGTGTAATACAAATTAAAGTGCAAAATTGCTATGGATTATTTCCCATTAAAATAATGACTCAAAATGTTGGAATTTGAACTTCAAATGTATTTCAGGAACAAGTTGTGTAAACATTTAAACATCATAATAAACAAACAAAATTGTAATACAAATTAAAGTGCAAAGTTGCTATGGATTATTTCCCATTATGCCATCTGAGGGGTGCATGAGCCTCTCTTCAGGGCAAACTCGTCCACAAGCCTTTGCTTAGAACTAAAAGAAAAAGAGAAAAAAACACAAAGCTTTAATTATCACGTTGTAGGCTACAGTATCATAGTTTTGTATTATGCTAGAGCAGATCTCTCTTAATTGTGTTGATATAAAATTATTTTTTTCCACAATCTTTTGTTTGAAGAATGCTAAGTGGAGGAGGTTAACTTTTCAGAACTAGGGTTGCAAAGGGGCGGAAAAACACAGTGTGTTATGTGCAGATTAAGTGAACTGCATTACCCAGAATGCACTAGGCATACGGCTGTAGACGTGATTTTAAGAATCAGTGCACAGCTAAGAACACTTTGGTGGTTTAAGAACACATTTCCAGGTTTTCATGAATCTGACTTTGAATATTCCCGGAATTTTGCAACCCTATTCAGAACGAACGAAGAGACAGGCTACTCTGATAATTCACTGATTTACTACATTGCACTTAACATAATCAAATAGCGTTAGCAAGCATCCTCCATGAAACGTTCTGTTTTTCAACATGTAAGCGTAAACCTTACGATAAGTTAACAAGGCTAACGTTACTCAGGAGGTTAATTTAAACTTACCCATCAGGAGAAGACTTGGTGGCTCCAGGATGCTTCCGTTTCAAATGTTCATGCATTGCCGTGGTGCTGCTATGAAATGCTAATTCCGTTTTGTAGATGCTACATTGTACTTTTTTATTTGGTTTGGTGGTAAAATATTCCCAGACTTTTGAAAGTCTCGGTCGAGCTTGTTTCGGCTCTCGTTGTGCAATAGAAGGGGGACTCGACGTTGGCTAATTATCAATAATCATGGAATATGATTATTGAAACAATGAAGATTATTTATTTAAAAATAATTAGATTATTAATTGAAGATGATCAGTAATCAAATAACAATAAAACCATTAATGAGTAAATTAGGAAGTTTAACAATTAAGAATTATTAAATCATTAATTTGAGAATAATAAAGTTATCAATTAAGAATAATCAAATAATTAATGAAAACTTAAGAATAATCAATCAATGAATAACAAACTATTACTGAAAAACAAGTAATTATAAATTAGAGAGTACAAGCTATCAATTAACAATGATACGGTTATCAACCAAAAATAATGAAATAATTAGTCAAAAACAATAAAATTATCAATCAGAATAATACTATATATGTTAATACTCGAAAAGGGGCACCACCCTGGTTACAGGGACCAACAAGTGAGTCTATAAAATATCAGTCTCATCTGATAAAGTTAAATCAATAATCTCAATAGTTAATATTAATGATTATTTAATTAACAATGAAGGGTAAGTTCGAGCACTGGCTATAGGGTTAGGGTTAGGGAACTGTGTTCACAATAACATGCACAAATAATCACAAAATGCAAGTACTTTAAGTATAAAAAGGATTTATTAAAAAGATATAAAAGTCAATATTGTTCCAAATGATTCTTCACTTAACACAATCCACTATATCTAATACAGTCGCAGCACATTCATCACATTTAATCACACTGCAATACTTCTGATAAGGCTGTGTGTGTATGTTTATGTGTGTGTGTGTGTGTCTGTGTGTGTGTGTGTGTGAGAGAGGAAGAAGGGGGGTCGATGACTCACGAATCTTAAGAGGGCCGGCTTAACCCTGGGGTTTGACTACAAAATTGGTGATGTAATACGCCAGGACTACAACTCAAGATGGCGGAGTCGCCTAAGAAGTTTAGAGTCCTGAATGGAGGGCGGGCCTCGATGTGTATTACAGTCGATGGCCGCCGGACAAAGTGGCTTAGAGTCAGGATGGTCAAGATGGCCGACTTGAACACACGTGAGACAAAGGCTGAGTGAGGACAAAAGGGATTCTTTATCTTAGCTTAGCTTTAGCGCCAAATGGCGTCGAGGGCTTAGAGCCAGGATGGTCAAAGATGGCCGACTTGAACACACGTGAGACAAAGGCTGAGTGAGGACAAAAGGGATTCTTTATCTTAGCTTAGCTTTAGCGCCGAATGGCGTCGAGGGCTTAGAGCCATGATGGTCAAAGATGTCCGACTTAAACACTCGTGAGACAAAGGCTGAGAGAGGACAAAGGGGGTTCTTTGTCTTAGCTTAGCTCTAGCGCCGAGGTGCGTTCAGGGCCCCTTGATATCAGGATGGCTATATGCAATATGCCTGTGTGTGTGTGCGGGCGAGGATGTGCCTGTCGGCGGATGTGAGAGAACAAAAGAGAGAGAGAGAGAAACATGCAGTAACATAGATCGGAGATGATCTTAAACACGCCGTCAGAGGCGATGTGATCACAGTGAAGCCGGCAAAACCAGCTACGTGAGAGGTGTCTGTTAACAGATTCACTCCTCAGCGAGACCGGCCTGACGGGAACACGAATCAAACAGGAAGCGCCGGATCGTCACCGCGCGCTTTTCACAATAAGATCGACACGGCGGTCTTTCTCTAACAGTACACTCAAATAAAACACGCTAATTATAAAACTAGACTCTGCCCAGACATATGCCTCTTACTTCGTGTTGCTTCGCGGGGTTTCGTGCGCGACCGTCGTAGTGCGAATTCCGGAAGGAGGAAGTGGATGATGTCCTGGCCTCGGGGCGCTGATCACGGAGCCGCGGAGGCGGTGGTACTCTTTACACACGGCGAGGCACTCATTGCAGATTAAACATACCGAGTTCCTACTATCCACAGTAATAAATACGTATGTCTCTGTCCATTCATTTTTGAACTACCTATTTTCAGAGTCATATTTCTTTTTTATAATGTGGAGAGACATTTTTGTCTCGTTAGCGCAGCTTGAACGGTACAGAACGGTCAGTGATGCACTCTAGAGCAGCGGTCCAGAACCTTTTTTTCTGCTACGGACGGGTTGTATGTCAGAAAATATTCCCTTGGACCGGCCTTAAAGGTGTGGCTACGGAGCATCGCTACGGAGGCCCTCTGGTTACATCGGTAGATTTAATTTTTTTTCAAAGCGCACAGAGGTTGCTTACCATCAAGGCGTGCACGGGCGTCATCTTGATAATTCGTTAAATAATTATATTGTGATTCGTTCGAATTATTAATACGTGGCCACGCAATAATTAATTCGAGGCTGCTAATTAACAATTTATTCAAAATTACAAATGAATTCCTTAATTAAAAAACATTAAACCGATGTCACTAGAGGTAGATAAATATGACAAAATATAATGATATACGACTAGCATAAAAACTGGGGTATTTTCTAAATATAATAATAATAAATGTGAAACAACACAACAGTGAGTAACAACGAATCAATCACTAATAAAAAACAACTATAAAGTGCATGAAAAATATAACTAACCACAACGCTGAATCAGTGAAAGCTCCTGTTTCTCAGCAACAAGGCGGCCCCATCTAGGGCTAATAGTGACAATTACACCCGAAGTGTGTTGCTGATGTCCAGTCTACTCCGTCATTTCGTTTTGGTTGCCTTCACAGCGGAAAACTCCGCTTCGCACAGATATGATGTCGGAAATGGCAACCTATGATCCTGATGATTCGGTCACAGTCTTGACTGAGTCAGCAGATGTGACGTGAGTGACTCAATATTTACTCTAAACATTTTAATAATCAGATGGATTACCATCCTACACTTATTTTAGCTGTTGCAGCCTTTTGGTGAAATCTTTGTCTTTCTAATAGAATGGAATCTTCCAACCCTGTTCATTAGACACCCAAATATATTGTCGATGAAAACTGCCTCCTGGAGCTGTTTCAGGTGTGTCTTGTGTGTCGGCGGGGGACAGATGTGCAAACAAGAAGGGTTGGAACATTCCTCTCTGTAGAACAAAAGTGCCCACACTGTAAGTTCAATCTTTCTTCATACTGGAGAAGGTAATTGTTAATGGACTTTACCTTAATTCACAACTTAATTCACTTGTAGTAATTAATTGAACATAGAATATTATCATCTGTATTTGTGGAACAACAAATCATACAATGCCATGTGAAATGACTTATAAAGTAAAATAATAACTAATTACATCTATTATTGAAGGACATTGTGCCAAGTTACACGGTGATGGACCTAAGGACCAACACTATTATAGATCTGCAGCTGGTTCAGGTGAGTAACATAAACTCCAAATCGAAACTTAACAAAGTTATTGAAAATGTGTCATATTTCCATGGCAAATTTCAGATGGAAAAGCAGTATGTCTTGAGTCAAGAGTATGCAGGGAACTCATGACGACTGGTGATGATAATCTGTTTATTCAGAACTGCCAACTTGAGAGTCTCAGTAGGTTAGGTCATGCAGCAGAAAGTGCATAGCAATATTGCTTCAACAAGATGTTGTTGAAAAAGTACAACACAGCTCTAGCTTACAGATCCTGTAAATAGTTACAGGGCTGGAGAATTAGCGCATCTAAACAATGACAAACGATTATCCACAGGAGTCTGTCTGTAGGGTTAGAAGTGAGTCGTTAGATGTGTAATCAGCCTAAGCCCTCTCCAGACAGAGGCAGAGTCATTGGCTGAGAACTGGTGTTTTTGTTTGTTCATTATCAAGGTTGTGGAGCACATCAATAATTAGTATAAACTGGTGATTTCCTTATTCTAAAACCAGAGCAGAAAGTTCAACTAATTGGCAATTTTTTAATTAATTCACTAACTCACACAATACATTGAAGGCATGCCCTGTTTGGAACATTATTTAGAACTTATATGGGGATTAATTTAGTTTTTTATATATATACTGTAATATAATATATATTTTAATACTTAATTTCTAAGTTGTATAATGTGTTCTGTTTATTTATTTTGTCTGTTTTGTTATGGTTTGTTTATTTATTGTTCATCTGTATTATGTACCCTCAATTAGGGCATTGCTGCAAAAGAGCCCTGTGCTCAGTCAATTCTCCCTAAATAAATAATGATGATGATGATAATGTGTCTGTGCATGACTAACATTTTATTTTTATGTCTGTACAAAAAACTGGTCAAGATTTCCCAGGACAAAGAATGTGTGAAACTGAAGAAGTGGCTTCGCAGCATAAAAAACCACATCTACTGGACAGCCGCTATGTCAACATCAGGGCCAGAGAGAGTGGCAAAGTGGACCTCCATCCTCAACCATGTCCAAGACAGCCACTCCCATGAAGACCCTGTTTTCCCCCAGTGTTTGCATCCGCAAAACACTTCTAGGGACAAGAGCAAATGGTTGACAGCAGGTATGTTCACCAAATTTGCATTGCAAAGGTAAGGCTTGTGTTTATATATATATATAAAACAAACCAAATAACAAATGCCATAATTTTTCCCCCTTTTTTTACAGGGATACCAGCCTTCTGCAGATTAGAGAAGGTGTTGACTAACAAGAGGGTTCTGAATGATGTGGGGAAGCTGAGCCCTCACTACCAGACCTCGTCGTTCGAGTCTTTCCATAGCGTCATTCTGCGTTTTGCACCCAAAAACGTTGTCTTTTCTTTTCTTGGAATGTTATGCAGGTAACAGTACGATTATTTTTTCAAAGAAATGTATACCTATTATTTATTATACATACACACATGCTCTTAATAATATTATTTTCTCCCCAAAGACTCTACCTGGCAGCCCTGCATTTCAATGAAAATGCTGGCCGTCCCCAAGCAACAAGTTCAACTGGTGAGCTGCTATTTAGAGTGAGCTTCCCAAAATATAAGAAGGGCGAGTGCACAGCAAAGCCGGTGAAAGCAGATGCAACCTTCCGTGAGTCTCACAGACTTTATTTAAAATCCCACCAAGCCAAACAATGTACACTTAAAAAAGTCAAACAACGTACAAACAGTATGTGAAACATATATAACATATCAATTAACTGCTGTCTTTAAATGGTCTTCACGATAAATAGAATAATATAATTACAAAATAATTATAAAAAGAAAATAATAAATACAAAAAAGTGCAAAATTTACAACTTTTTTCCGATTTGTATTACATATTACATGGATAACCTGTTGGACCTCATCTTTCACGAGGTTTTGCAGGACCCGGCCCCATATGTGAATGAGGTGCGGAAGATCTCAATACCATGAGGATCTCTCTGCCAAGTATGAGAAACCTGACAAGCAGGAAGTTATAGCCAGCTATGTGTCGAGGTTCAATCAAGGGCAGGTCTGAACCCTGTATAACTTCCCTGAGCATCAGGGAACGCTCTGCGTATCTGGAGAACCACGCAGGAGAGCAGGACCACTCTGATTCTCCAGCCCAGATAGCCCCAACACCAGCTAATAAAGCTTCTGTACACCAAATACCTGTAACGGCTGAGCAAAGTTTACATTGTATTTACAGAATAAAAGGTGACACACAAATATAAAGTGTTCCTTTGTTTACAGTATGGCTACTGATGGCACACAGTGTATTTTTATAATCAATGTTTTTATTATACTTGGTATTTTTTGTATGCATTACCTCTGTCCCAGTCAGTACATTTAATAACTATGTTTAAAAAGCTATGTGGCATTCTTTCTAGCAATCTTTCTGACAATAAAAGTGTATAGAAACAGTTGTGTGCTTTTAGTGTTTGATATGTAACATGTCAACAATTGACACGTGTAAGATGAGCAGTTAGCAAAGTAATACAGAGGGAAGATTAATTTATTGTATTTTATTCCTCAGTCATATTTGTATTGCAGAAGTGACTGATATCTCATGCATAAAAAAAAAACAACTTACTGCTCTATTCCTCTAAGACGTAGAGGCCCATAATCTGCCCTATAGATGTTGAATGCATTCTGTAGTAAGAACACATTCAAACACAGGCTAATTAATGGAGGTAAAAACGTTATGTCCTAAACCTCCATGAGAGGGGTGAGGGGTGAGAAGGGGGCGGGGCCCTCAAAACAGGTAAATCTGAGGAGGGCTGTTTTAGACCGGGTAAAAAGGGTGCTGTTTTAAATGATCCTTGTGGTATTTTGACCAAAACATGTTACAGACATTTCATTAAGACCCCAAGGAACCATATCAACTGTGGTTAAATGGGCATACGATGTCACCTTTAAGCAGAGATATAGTTTCAGTATATCGGTGGCACAAAGATCACAGGGTAAATACCAGGCTGGCCAATGTGTCGCTGCGCATGTGTGGGAGAGAAAGAGCCAAAGCTCAGCCCTAAACAGTGATGTGTTCTGAAGGCTGTGTGATGGATGTAAAATGCCAGGAGAGGCTGATCAATAGCAGGCGGCTAGAGGGGGAGGAGGTGCGGGTGGTGATTTGCTGTTTATGTGAAGGTGAGCCCCGCCTCGTTGTAGACTTTGAAGACTTTCTCGATGGCGTTGACATAGGCGGCCATCCGCAGGTCCAGACCCAGGTTGTGCTTGCTTGCTGTGCGCATGATTTGCCGAGCAGATCTCTCCATGGTGTAGGCCAATCCAGAGTGAACAATGTCCTTCTCAGAGGCACCAGCGACTCTGGCCTGGAAGTCAGCAGTCGGTACGACGGGAATGGGTCCCCCCTGTTTGCCAAACTTCCTCTCCAAACTCTCCTGCACAGACATGAGCAGGTGGTAGTTTGAGTCCCTCTCATATTTGAAGGTCAGTCTTCCATAGCTGACATGGTTAAGATTCTTCAGCCACTCGAAATAGGACACTGTCACACCACCAGCATTCAGGTACAGGTCAGGGATAACCATGACGTTATTCTCCAGGAAGATCTTGTCGGCTTCTGGGGTGGTGGGACCGTTGGCACCCTCAGCAATGATCTTGGCCTTGATTCTGTGGGCATTATTACGGTTGAGCTGCTTTTCTCCAGCAGCAGGGATCAGGATGTTGCAGTCGGCTTCCAAAATGCTACCTTCGTAGGGTTTGGCTCCTGGGAAGCCCACAATGGTGCCGTGTTGCAGTTTGTAGTCCTCCAGCTGCTTGGGGTCGATGCCTTCTGCGTTGTAGATGGCTCCATCGATCTCACCGATGCCCACACACTTGGCCCCAAACCTGTGCAGGTACCTCATGGAGTGAAGACCCACATTACCAAAGCCCTGGATGACGAAGGTCTTGTCCTGGACGCCAGGGGTCAAACCAACCATGCTCATGTAGGACGCCTCATTCATGAAGTTCTCAATACCATGGAAAACTCCACGGCCAGTGGCTGAGATACGTCCGTGGATTCCTCCCTGGCTGATGGGTTTTCCTGTCACACATGCGTGAGCGTTGATGTCAGTGTGTGCAATGGTGTTGGCGTATGTGTCGGCAATCCAGGACATTTCCCTCTCTCCTGTGCTCATGTCTGGGGCAGGGACATCGATGCCAGGTCCAATGAATCCCTTCTTGGCCAGCTCAATGGTGAATCTCCTTGTAATCTTCTCCAGCTCATTATCAGAGTAATTCTTGGGGTTGATCTTCACTCCAGCTTTGGCACCCCCAAACGGCACATCGACAACGGCACACTTGTAGGTCATCAGAGAGGCCAGGGCTTTCACCTCATCCACAGACACCTCTGTACTGTAACGGATACCTCCTTTGCAGGGCGTCCTGTGCTGGCTGTGCTGGGCGCGGTACGCCTCAATCACCTCCCACTCCCCGTTGTCCCTCTTGATGGGGAAGGACACGCTCAGGACGTGGTTGCAGGGCTTGATGATGCTCATGATGCCCCGCACACGGTGCCTCTTCTGCTCGGGGGTGTCCCGGGTCTTGATGTCCTCCACCAGCTTGTCCTCCACGATGGAGGCGCCGCGGTCAAAGAAGCCCTCGACCATGCGGAAGAAGTTGGGGTCGTCGGGCTTGTCGGCCGCGTCGGCGTAGTGGCGGACCCGCATCAGGGAGGCGGTCGCAGTGAGAGCGGAGTCCACGCAGCCAGAGGCCAGGGCGCTGCCCGCTGAGCGGGTCAGCAGCTCCCCGAGGTACCGGTACATGACTGGAGGAAGAACCGTGAAGAACCGGAGAGAACCGGGCAGCGAAGCGACCGGAACAGTGGGGTGACGACAGGAGAGAGGGGAGGGGGGGGGGGCAGAGAGACTCCTGTCTTCTGGCAGAGTGCCACTGTTGCACCATGTGACGAAAAATCAATCTGTGAATAACTTTTAATCTGTTGTGATGACATTCATCTCAATTTGAGTCGGTCTGATGAAAGCCCTGGTACAAGCCACATCAAAGTAACATGACTATAATCCTTTGATACACGAGCTGTGCAAACCCTTCTAAGGCACAACATGGGTCAAAAATGACCTGTATTGACCTATGTTATTTCATGCACGGCTGAGTGTTTCTTTGCTATATTTTTGGAAATCAATTTATTTCATCATTTAATATTTAAAGTATTCATTAAATATCTTGTTTTTGATTACCACAAATCATTATTTTCATTTTATCTCTCAATTTATGAACTAAACTATTTTTCGTATTTTTACATCAAGTTTACACACATGGGTCAAAAATGACCCGATGGAGTTTTAATTGTAAATATCTTTGCAAGTAATAGTTTGGAAGCA